>NW_012115155.1:14844760-14847339 GCF_000951035.1 Colobus angolensis palliatus | reverse complement strand
GCTTTATAGAAAGGGTCTTTATTATTACAGCTTTATAGAAAGGTTTAAAGCCAGGTAATATCAGTCCTCCAATGTTGTTCTTTAGTATTTTGTTGGCAATTCTGGGTCTTCTGCCCTTCTATACAATGTTTGTCAATACTGACAAAATACCTTTCTGTGGTTTTGCCTGAGATTGCATTGAATCTGTAGATCAGATTGGGAAGAACTGACAACTTGACTGTATTGATTCTTCCTTATTAACATGGAATAGTTCTCCATCTGTTTATTCTTTATTTGATTTCTTTCATTCAGTGGTATGGTTTTCCTTTTAGACATACATTATCTTTTCAGGTAAATTCCTAAGTATTTCATTTTTGTGAGATGCTCATGTAAATGGTATTATGTTTTGTGTTTTTTAATTTCAAATTCCATTTGTTCATTACTAGTATATATAAAAGCAATTAACTTTCTGATATTAATTTAGTATTCTGAAACCTTGCTATAATCATGTAATAGATCCAGAATATTTTGTTACTTTGAATTTTATATATAGATGAGCAAGTCTTCTGCAAAAAAAAAAAAAAACCAGCATTTTTATTTTTATTTCTATGTTTCTAATCCATATATTTTACATTTTATTTTATTGTCTCTCTGCATTTCCTAGGACTTCCAGGAAAATGTCAAAAATCAATGGTGAGAGGAAATATTCTGGACTTGTTCTTAGTAGAAAAGCTTCTAGCTTTTCTTTTTTGTTGTTGTTGTTGTTTTTTTTTTAATTTGCTGAGAATTGTTTTATGGCTGATTGTGCGGTCAATTTTAGAGGATATGCATGTGTAAATGAAAAGAAT
The DNA here is from genome assembly GCF_000951035.1 of Colobus angolensis palliatus. Lineage (NCBI taxonomy): Eukaryota > Metazoa > Chordata > Mammalia > Primates > Cercopithecidae > Colobus > Colobus angolensis. The sequence continues at coordinate 14,846,512 of NW_012115155.1, read as the reverse complement.
GTATATACTCTCTCTTTTTAATGTGGCAACTTCTGTAGATGTCTGTTGGGGCCGTGTGATCAAGTGTTGTGTTTAGGTCTCAAATGTCTGTGTTACTTTTCTGCCTTGATGATATGTCCAATACCAGTGAGTGTTGAATTTCACCAGTATGTGGTTATCTAAGTTTCTTTTAGGATGTTAAGGACTTGTTTTATAAATATTGGTGCCCCTGTGTCGGGTGCATTTTTAATGAAAATAGTTAGGTCTTATTGAATCAAACCCTTTGTCATAATGTAATGTTCTTCTTTTTATGTGTGTTTTTCTTAAATCATTGTTCATTTAAAGTCATTTTAGTATGAAATTAGAATAGCAATACCTGCTTTTTTCAGTTTTCCATTTGATTTGGTATATTTTTTTCGTCACTTTACATTGAACCAATGGGTGTCCTTGCATTTGAGATGTCTGCTGAAGACAGCACACAGTACATCTTGCTTCTTTATCAGGCTTGCCACTCTGTTCCTTTTAATTGGAGCATGTAGCTCATTTACATTCAAAGTTAATATTGATATGTGTGAATTTGATCTTGTCATTGAAATGTTAGCTGGTTATTATGCAGACTTCACTGTGTAGTTAGTTGCTTTATAATGTCAATGTTCTATGTACTTAAGTATGTTTTTTATGGTGGCTGGAAATGGTGTTTCCTTTCCATATTTAGCACTCCCTTAAGGACCTCTTGTAAGACAGGTCTGGTGGCAATGAATTCCCTTAGCATTTGCTTGACTGAAAAGGATCTCAGTTTTCCTTTGCTCATGAAGTTTAGTTTGGCTGGATATAAAATTCATCAGTGGCATTTATTTTCTTTAAGAATATCGATCATAGGCCCCCAGTCTCCTCTGGCTTTCAGGGTTTCTCCTGACAGGTCTGCTATTAGCCCAATGGAGTTCCCTTTCTAGGTGACTTGCTCCTTCTATTTGCCTTTGCCATGTTTTTTTCATTTCAATATCAGAATCTGATGACTATGTGTCTTGTCTTAGAGACGATCGTCTTGCATAGCATCTCACAGAGGTTCTCTACATTTCCTGAATTTGAATGTCTGCCTCTCTAGTGAGGTTGGCATAGTTTTCATGGATAATATCCTCAAATATGTGTTCTAAGTTGCTTGCTTTCTCTCCCTTTTTCAGGGATACCTATGAGTCATATTTTTAATGTTTTTATGTAATCTCATATTTCCCATAAGTTCTATTTATTCATTGTTTAAAAAATGTTCTGAGTTATTTTTGAGAAACAGTTCTTGGGCTCTGAGATTCTCTCCATAGCCCAGTTGATTCTGCTGTTTAATACTTGGAATTGTATTATGGAATTCTTGAAGTAAGCTTTTCAGCTCTATCGGTACAGTTAGGTGTTTTCTTAAAATTGACATTTTGTCTTTCAGCTCTTGAATTGTTTTACTGTATTCCGTAGATTGAGTTACAACTCTCTGCTCAATCTCGATGATCTTTGTTCATATCCATATTCTGAATTATACATCTGTCATTTTAGCCTGGTTAAGAACCACTGCTAGGGAAATAGTGTGGTTGTTTGGAGGTAAGAAGACAGTCTGGCTTTTTTAGTTGACAAGGTTTTTCTACTGTTCCTCTCATGTGTAGGATCATGTTCCTTCCATTTTTGATATTGCTCTCCTGTGGATATTGTTTTTAGTTGTTATCTTCTTTGATGCTCTGGGGGGTTTGATTGTGGTATATATAATATGAGTTCAGTCAACTGACTTTGTTT
>NW_012115155.1:14834895-14840455 GCF_000951035.1 Colobus angolensis palliatus | reverse complement strand
CTCTCTTTTTAATGTGGCAACTTCTGTAGATGTCTGTTGGGGCCGTGTGATCAAGTGTTGTGTTTAGGTCTCAAATGTCTGTGTTACTTTTCTGCCTTGATGATATGTCCAATACCAGTGAGTGTTGAATTTCACCAGTATGTGGTTATCTAAGTTTCTTTTAGGATGTTAAGAACTTGTTTTATAAATATTGGTGCCCCTGTGTCGGGTGCATTTTTAATGAAAATAGTTAGGTCTTATTGAATCAAACCCTTTGTCATAATGTAATGTTCTTCTTTTTATGTGTGTTTTTCTTAAATCATTGTTCATTTAAAGTCATTTTAGTATGAAATTAGAATAGCAATACCTGCTTTTTTCAGTTTTCCATTTGATTTGGTATATTTTTTTCGTCACTTTACATTGAACCAATGGGTGTCCTTGCATTTGAGATGTCTGCTGAAGACAGCACACAGTACATCTTGCTTCTTTATCAGGCTTGCCACTCTGTTCCTTTTAATTGCAGCATGTAGCTCATTTACATTCAAAGTTAATATTGATATGTGTGAATTTGATCTTGTCATTGAAATGTTAGCTGGTTATTATGCAGACTTCACTGTGTAGTTAGTTGCTTTATAATGTCAATGTTCTATGTACTTAAGTATGTTTTTTATGGTGGCTGGAAATGGTGTTTCCTTTCCATATTTAGCACTCCCTTAAGGACCTCTTGTAAGACAGGTCTGGTGGCAATGAATTCCCTTAGCATTTGCTTGACTGAAAAGGATCTCAGTTTTCCTTTGCTCATGAAGTTTAGTTTGGCTGGATATAAAATTCATCAGTGGCATTTATTTTCTTTAAGAATATCGATCATAGGCCCCCAGTCTCCTCTGGCTTTCAGGGTTTCTCCTGACAGGTCTGCTATTAGCCCAATGGAGTTCCCTTTCTAGGTGACTTGCTCCTTCTATTTGCCTTTGCCATGTTTTTTTCATTTCAATATCAGAATCTGATGACTATGTGTCTTGTCTTAGAGACGATCGTCTTGCATAGCATCTCACAGAGGTTCTCTACATTTCCTGAATTTGAATGTCTGCCTCTCTAGTGAGGTTGGCATAGTTTTCATGGATAATATCCTCAAATATGTGTTCTAAGTTGCTTGCTTTCTCTCCCTTTTTCAGGGATACCTATGAGTCATATTTTTAATGTTTTTATGTAATCTCATATTTCCCATAAGTTCTATTTATTCATTGTTTAAAAAATGTTCTGAGTTATTTTTGAGAAACAGTTCTTGGGCTCTGAGATTCTCTCCATAGCCCAGTTGATTCTGCTGTTTAATACTTGGAATTGTATTATGGAATTCTTGAAGTAAGCTTTTCCGCTCTATCAGTACAGTTAGGTGTTTTCTTAAAATTGACATTTTGTCTTTCAACTCTTGAATTGTTTTACTGTATTCCGTAGATTGAGTTACAACTCTCTGCTCAATCTCGATGATCTTTGTTCATATCCATATTCTGAATTATACATCTGTCATTTTAGCCTGGTTAAGAACCACTGCTAGGGAAATAGTGTGGTTGTTTGGAGGTAAGAAGACAGGCTGGCTTTTTTAGTTGACAAGGTTTTTGTACTGATCTTCTCATGTGTAGGATGACGTTCCTTCAATTTTTGATATTGCTCTCCTGTGGATATTGTTTTTAGTTATCTTCTTTGATGCTCTGGGGGGTTTGATTGTGGTATATATAATATGAGTTCAGTCAACTGACTTTGTTTGTGGAAGATTTTAGGGGGCCAAGGCTGAGCTTGGCACTCCTGGACTGTATGCTCCAATTCTGAGTGGCTGGCACCAGAACTCTGGCTTTGGTCTCTGGCCCCTAGAGGTTAGAAACCTGCTGCACTGGAGGGGCTGAGGTGTTCCTGGTCTGCTTGCCATGAGACTCCAATGGGTGTTTCCAGGCAAAGAGTTTCACTGGGGCAGTGGGATCTTGTACTTGCTCACACATGCCAGCAGTTACCGAAGCATAGCAAGTTGCATGTGCATTGGCTGGGGCAGGACACTAATGGCAGTGGGGCTGCAATTGTTCCTGTGTGTGCTTGCTCCAGTGGCAATCGTAGCTTGGCAGGGGTGGGGCACTGGATAGGGAAGGGCTTCCAGCATTCATGTGCATGGTGGCACTAGCAAAGGCAGTGCAGCTAGGTGCCTGTGCATCAGCAGGAGGGCATGGGGACAGTGGGGTGTGCTTTTGCAGTGGCACCAGAGGGCTATGCACACACATGCATGCCAGTAGGGGAGGGGAGGAGAGGTCCACATGTACGTGCCCTCGCAAACCAGAGGGGGTGTGGCCATGGGTGAGTGCATGCAGGTAAAACGGGGCGGAGCCTGGGGGTGCTGTAGCAGGGGAAGGGTGCAGGGGAACTGGTGCATATCAGTGGGTCCAGTTGACTGGAGAGCTCTGATAATCCGTTGCCGTCTGCTGGTGAGGGACCTATGATGAGGGCCCTCAGAAAGTATCCTGCTTGGGCATCTGAGGCAGTGCTACATGGCCATGGCCATGGCCATGCTGGGGCCCTTGGCGAGGTCAGCAGATAGGGTGGTGCTCAGATTGAACTGACCCCGTCTCATAGACAAGACCACCCTATTCCGTCTAGGTCTGATAGTCATCCCAAGGCTAAAGTCTCTTAAAGTAGCATGGTAAGTCTTGGGAGATGGGTATCTCTGGCTGGCCATGCTCCACTGTAGACATTGCTGCCCCAAACCCTCTGGACTCTGCACAGGCTGGAGCACTGCTCCTACTGTCTCTCTAAGTAGCTCTCGCTACCAGCTCAAGTTTCTGTGGTGTTCATGGGATCTGCTGATGCCAGGATTCTAGAGGTCCGTAGCAATAGTGGGATACTCCTCACTTATTCAACTTACCCCTTCCCCAGGAGTCTCTAGAGACCAGGAAGAAGTTCTTGTGCTCAGTAGTCCCCTGCAGAGTTCCCTGCTTCCTCTCATTTCAGCTCAGCGTCTGCATCCTTAGTCTATCCACTCTCAATTTCTGTCCTCTAAAAGTCTGTTCAAAATCTGCCAGTCTTCTCAATGTCCCAGTCTCTTGGTGGGGGAAGATGTCAGCCATCTTGGGTCCTCTGCCCAGCTTTTTGTATTTTAACCATTCTGCTGAAGGTGTTGGACTATGTCATTGAGGTTTAATTTTTGTTGCAGTGATGATTAATGATGTTGAGTACTTTAACCATTTCTACATATTCTTTTGTAAAGCGTATTTCAAGTCATTTGTCTATTTTAGTTTCTACTGCTAGTCTATTTATTATCGAATTTCATGAGTTGTTTATATATTCCATTTGTGAGTTCTTAGGTATGTATTTACACATACATGTTCACAAACTTTGGCTAGCGTATTCATTTACTAGGTAATCACTTTGGATGCGTAAAGGACTTTAATGATAGTAAAGTGTAATTTTTTATTTTTATTAGTAACCTGAGCCCCTTCTAAAAATGTTTGCTTGACTTTAGGGTCCCAATCTTTCAAAGAATTTTCTTCCATAAATTTATGGTTTGAATTGTGAGTTTTATGTCTGCAGTATTATTTTAAGGTAAATGTTTATGTAGAGAGTACGTTGTTTTCAAATTCAAAGGAATGTCTTCTAATATGACATTTCTTTACTCATTGCATTGCTTTGGCATTCTTCCTTCATTCAATACGGGTGAGACTCTTGATGCTCTTTCCACAGAACTCTTTGTATGTCCTTTATCCAATACCATGCTCTCTCAGTTACTGTAGCTCTATAATCTGGTAATATGCCTTCAATATACATTATTTCTTTTCAATATTATTTTGGATATCGTATATTATTTGCAGTTTTGTACAAATTTTATGTGTGCATATAAATTCAATATTATTTTCAATATTGATTTTCTATATTATTTCAATATTATTTTGAATTTTCAATATTATTTTGGATATCGTATATTATTTGCAGTTTTGTACAAATTTTATATGTGCATATTAATACAAAAATACCTTAAAGTATTTTCTTTTTTTTTTTTTGAGACAGAGTCTCGCTCTGTTGCCCAGGCTGGAGTGCAGTGGCCGCATCTCAGCTCACTGTAAGCTCCACCTCCCGGGTTTATGCCATTCTCCTGCCTCAGCCTCCCGAGTAGCTGGGACTACAGGCGCCCGCCACCTCCCCCGGCTAGTTTTTTGTATTTTTTAGTAGAGACGGGGTTTCACCATGTTAGCCAGGATGGTCTCGAACTCCTGACCTCGTGATCCACCCATCTCGGCCTCCCAAAGTGCTGGGATTACAGGCTTGAGCCACGGCGCCCGGCCAAGTATTTTCATTATAATAACATTGAATTATAAAGCAACTTGGGGAAGACCGACCTCTTAATATTGGGTCATCTGCTCAATAGATGTGGTATATCTATCCATGTAATGGGTCATCTCTATTATTATTTTTCAGCAATGATTGATTTCTAGTTTGTAGTGCCAATTTTTTGCTACTTTTATTTTTATATATTTTACATATAGGTAAACTATGGAAAATAATATTACCCAGTACATTTGTCTTAGTTCTCTGATTCTCAGCCATCTACAAACTCCATAGTCTTGATCCTCAATTGGTGCAACTCTTTCAGGTCTCCTGACTACCGTAATAAAGTTGCCTGCTTCATTGTACTCAGAATAAGGTCCAGTGTGTACCTGTAGAATTTCTCTAAGTTTTTTCACCCTGACTTTAGACTTGAGTGGGCTCTGTGTGTCTGTACTTAAAAGAGGCAGTGTTTTCTCAGTCCTTTGTCCTAGCTGCAGGTGCCAAAAGACTCAAAATCAGTATGAGATTTAAGTATTTGAGTTTTCTTCAATTCTTGCCTGCCTTCGGCTGACTTGCTGTGCCTATGCCTCAGAAGGAATCTCTCTCAACTACTCTACCCTGTCCACAATCTGTCTCATGAGCACACAGTGTAGGTTCAAGAAATAAAAGCTGGCAGGGAATACTGACTCCTTTTGTTTGGGGTTCCTGGGAATTCTAAACCACTGTGCCAACACCTAAGTTACACTTAAAAGGATATTTACAATTTATCTTCCTATCTTCTGCTAAGGATGAAATCAGCCATGGATGTCATATCTCCTGAGAAAAATTTGTCATTTTATGGCTTTTATTTCATACTATCTTTTTTTGCCACCTCAGCTCTTTGATGGACGTTAAAAAACAGACCAAAAAAAAATTATAATTTTTCAGTTTTGTATCCTGCTCTTTTTAGGATATAATTTGTTTTCTTACAACTTTCTCCACCCTAAGCACAAACTAAAATTCCATTTTATTTTCAGCTGTGTCCCCATCTACTCAACCTAGAATTCAGTTTCAGAGGTTGTCATGATAACCTTCTGCTTTAACTTTTTCTTGACATGTTAATGACATTTGCTGGCATTTAATGCATGCACAACTCAGTTAAATTTTTAAAAAGTAGTTATTTACACATGAATATCAATGAAACCTACAGTTTACAGAGTATAATAGACTGAGTTTCTCAGCAGAAAAATGGAAAGAACACTGGACACAGAGGCAGAGAGAAGTGGATTTAAATCTGGCTTTG
>NW_012115155.1:14828934-14831276 GCF_000951035.1 Colobus angolensis palliatus | reverse complement strand
TACCAACTCCTCCTTGTACCTCTGGTAGAATTCAGCTGTGAATCCATCTGGTCCTGGATTTGTTTTGGTTGGTAGGCTATTAATTATTGCCTGCTTTTTTTCAAGGTTTTTAGTTTCTTTGAGTTGGTTATGTAGTTCCTCCTTTAGCTCTGAGAAGTTTGATCGACTGAAGCCTTCTTCTCTCAACTCGTCAAAGTCATTCTCCATCCAGCTTTGTTCCGTTGCTGGCGATGAGCTGCATTCCTTTGGAGGGGGAGATGCGCTCTCATTTTTTGAATTTTCAGCTTTTCTGCACTGCTTTTTCTCCATCTTTGTGGTTTTATCTGCCTTTGGTCTTTGATGATGGTGACGTCCTGATGGGGTTTTGGTGTGGGTGTGGTTTCTAACAGTCAGGACCCTCAGCTGCAGGTCTGTTGGAGTTTGCTTGAGGTCCACTCCAGACGCTGTTTGCCTAGGTATCAGCAGCAGAGGCTGCAGAAGATAGAATATTGCTGAACAGTGAGTGTTGCTGTCTGATTCTTGCCTGGAAGCTTCTCTCAGGGGTGTACCCCACCGTGTGAGGTGTCGGTCTGCACATAGTGGAGGATGTCTCCCAGTCAGGCTACTCAGGTGTCAGGGACCCACTTGAGCAGGCAGTCTGTTCTCAGATCTCAACCTCTGTGCTGGGAGATCCACTGCTCTCTTCAAAGCTGTCAGACAGGGGCATTTCCCACTGTCAAGGCTTCTGCTGCTTTTTGTTTGGCTATGCCTTGTCCCCAGAGGTGGAGTCTACAGAGGAAGGCTGTCCTCCTTGAGCTGTGGTGGGCTCCATCCAATTTGAGCTTCCCAACAGCTTTGTTTACCTACTTAAGCCTCAGCAATGGCAGGCGCCCCTCCCCCAGCCTCGCTGCTGCCTTGCAGTTAGATCTCAGACTGCTGTGCTTGCAATGAGGGAGGCTCCGTGGGCATGGGACCCTATGGGCCAGGTGTGGGATATAATCTTCTGGTGTGCTAGGACCCTTGGTAAAGTGCAGTATTAGGGTGGGGTTACCTGATTTTCCAGTTATTGTGTGTCTCAATTTCCTTTGGCTAGGTAAAGGAATTCCCTTCCCCCTTGGGCTCCCAGGTGAGGCGATGCCTCGCCTTGCTTCAGCTCTTGCTGGTCAGGCTGCTCCCAGGGACCAGCTCCAATTGTCCGACACGCCCCATTGAGATGAATCCGGTACCTCAGTTGAAAAAGCAGAAATCGCCCGTCTTCTGTGTCGCTCATGGTGGGAGCTGGAGGCTGGAGCTGTTCCTATTCGGTCATCTTGGGTGTGCCCCCCAATCATTATTTAGTTTTAAATGTTTTTTGTTTTTCTTTTTTAGACTACAGTGGCAGCTGTTTCAACATAAGAAAGGGTTAAAGATTTGACCAGCTTTTGTGTTAAAGTGTGTTCTCTTAGAATGGTGCTTCTTTAACTTATCGTCGCCTTATTGGTAGATAATTGACTTTACAGTAATAGTCTTCTGTTTATATATAAAGCTTAATTTTCATCAGTTACTTCTTTCTTTCTTATCACCACCAAGGCTCCAAGGGAAGCCTGTTCCTTCCAAACTACCTCTTCCTTCTGCAAAAGTTAAACCACTTCCTTTCTATTTTCCTGTGGCCAGTCCAATCACCTTGGTCTCAGGCTGTAATATTTCCCCTTTTACGGTATGACTTTCCTCCTCCTCAGAAATCTTCATAAAACCCACTTCTGCATTGCCCATGCAGGTGTCTGTGTTGGTTTGAGTGTTCATTTCATTACACAGTGTAATTTAGAGCTGTAATATTATTTCTGTCTCACTAATGCTGGACAACAGTTATGAGTGGTTATATTTGTGCCGTTTGTTGATCTAGATGGTTTCTGGATGATATGTAGGGGTATGCAGATTTAAGAAGCTACTAGTATTTGAAAAATAATGGCATAAGAGGTAGACATTTATGTGAGAGAAAATTGTCTTTAAAGTAGCTAATTTGATACTCATCAAAAAGATAAGTAAAACAATGTCTCAGTTTTATTTTAGTATAAGTCACATATAATTAACCATATATTGGAGGCCACCTCTCTTTGTAGGATATGGTGATAGTGGAGAGTAGTGAACAGCTTCCTTCCTTTGTCACTGTGCAAAGTGAAAATGTGCATTGTTACCATGGAACCTTGACATGTCAGAATTCAGTCCTGATATGCAGAAGTTTTCCTGCCCTGCCAAGCAAGGACTGCCTGCACTGATGAGAACTTCTGCACAATCAAGATAATTAACATATTTAAGCATCCCTCAAAGTTTTCTCATATGCCTGTGTCAATCCTCTTTTTTTTTTTGAGACAGAGTTTCTCTCT
>NW_012115155.1:14823246-14827637 GCF_000951035.1 Colobus angolensis palliatus | reverse complement strand
TCATATGAGTTTGAAAATGCTTTCTGCAACTCTATTTTCTGACAAAGTTGTAAAATTGGAAATGTTTCTTCCTTCAATGTTTGGTGGAATTTCCCAGGGATATCATCTGAAACTGGAGTTTTCTTTCTTTGTATGAATGTTTTACCTAAAATTCTAATTTCTTCCATCACATGTCACGGTTTACTTTGATATACAGCTATTTAGGTTATATATTACCTTTTAAGTGAGTCTGGTAGTTGCTGTCATTTAAGATAGTTGCCATTGCATCTAAAATTTGGACTTTATTGACAGACATCTTTAACGCTGATAAGAACTGCAGTGATGCCATGTTCCTTTTTCCTGATACTTGTGGTTTTTCCTCACATTTTTTAATCAGCCTGGCTTATCAACTTTACCGGTCTTCCCAGTTTTTTATTTTATTGTTTAATTGTAATTTAATAGTTTTCCAGTTTTTTATTTTATTGTTTAATTGTAATTTAATAGTTTTCTAATTAACGTGAGCTCTATTTCTTTAAAAATGTTCAAATCTGTGTCTCAAAGCACTGCTTTAGTTGAAGATTAGAAATTGACATGTTTTCTTAAGTATCTCTGTGTTATTAATTTCTAATTGAATCCCCCGAAGGCATATAACAAAACCTGTATTATATACGTAAATTTAAAATACTGAGACCTGTTTTATGGCTCAGAAAGCAATCATATTATGTGTTCACTGTTTTCTTGAAGAATGTATATTCTGCTGTTCATATTATGTGTTCACTGTTTTCTTGAAGAATGTATATTCTGCTGTTGGGGTTTGTGTGACTGTCCTATGAGTATTACTTACCTTCTTTTGGTTTTACAATTATTTTTAATCTGAATTTTTAAAGATCAAATCTCTCCCCAAGTTACTCAGCATTAGTCAGATTTGACTGTATTCTAAATTTAAGTCTTTGGTTTACATGAAAATTAGAATTCACAGAAAATGAATTGTCTTTTAGTGTGTTCTCAAAAAACGTTGAAAAAGTAACAAAGTTAGTACCTTTTTAAAACAGATTTCTTGGATTAACCCAAATGTGTGTGAGGAAAAATATTGAATCAAGAAAAATGCTTCTCAAATTTTAGCCACACGTTTATGTTGTTAATCTACCCTAAACACTAGCAGAAAGTCTCAGCTCACAGTGATGGTGTATTACGTTTTAAAACTTATCATATAATCCTTATTCTTATCTATAATAACAGATGAATGTTAGTGACATTTGACAAAAGATCTGAACAGCTGGTGGTCCAGTCAAGTTGACACATAATGTTAACCATCATACAGACCCTGAAGAAGAATAAATAATTATGTGCTATTTATTTAAGATATATTTTGCATTTAAAGCACAGCCATCTGATAGTGTGTCACAAATGAAGAAAGTACATATACAAAATTAAGTTAGTAAAGCACGTAGTTCTAGCCAGACCCTTTCAAATCTTTAACTCTGCACTATGTGGAGAAGATTTTAGAGTAGATACACTGCCTTGATTTGTAAGGCTATACATATGGTAATATTGTAGTACATAGAAATAGGATACCGTTATAAAACTTGAGTTTAGATATATATGCATTTGTATAAAATTGAATCTTAGGATTACAGTATAATGAGGTACAGACCAACAGGGGAGACATGAGTTTTATTAAAGATGCTTATCTGAGATTCCTTTGTAGACAAATTGCCTCAAATGCCCATCACTGCCATGGAAGCTGTAATTTTATACATCTGATTCACAAAGTGAGTAGTGAATATCATTTCTTGGTGCACAGATATCTGCTTCTTGTCAGGCAGTTTTCACATTTCATCTCTTCGTCTTTGACAAGTTGGAATTAGAGTCCTCAGTTTCAAAGTGATTGGTGTGAAATGCTGTTACGATAAAAAGCACTGTGATACCATGAAAAGCCAAATCATAAAATAAATAATCCATAACAACACAAACTCACAATACAGAAATGTTTTCAAAACACACACATACACATAGTAAAAAAAAAAAAAAAATTGTCATTTACAATGCAAGAGAAAATTTCTTTTTGGTCAATAGCTGCTAGATATTCTCTCAAAAGCATGTTTCCTTTTCAATTTTTATTACAAGTCAAAATGTTCATCCTCACGATGTAGATATTTATCAAGTGTATTGAGGACCATCTTTCTTTCACTAAAACAGAGGCTATTAATTCTAGGAAACTCAAAATTGAGGCCAATATCTCACAATGCATAGGAGCCAGGGCTGCCTCCAACTTTTCTGATACCACCCAGAGGATGCCCTCACTTTTCTCCAGATTATCATGAATACATAGCTTGACCTCATTCTGATGCAAATAACACCCATGACCAGATGACTATAGAGAGGCTCCAGATTGGGAAGGAAACCCAATGGAATCAATCCAGAAAGCTCAAAAGAAGGCAAAGACAAGGATGTGGTTTTAAAAATCAATTCAGATGAATTGCTGCCAGGAATAGAACTGAAGATTTCATTTTCAATAACTACCTAATTACATCAAATTTAATTTTCTGAATGGGTTTCTATTGTTATGTTTAAAAGTTATTGGAAAATTCTGATAGGTAAATACTTTTGTTCTATCATTTTTGGTGCAAGTCCACTTGTTAGGGCATGGCTCTATGAGATAAAAGATAAAATTAATATGTTAATACATATAAGAATGAATATGATTGCACACATGAAAATTATATGTATCATCATCTATGGATGTATATTAATATAAATCTAGTTGACTCTTACACAATACAGGTTTGAACTGTGTGGGTCCACTACATGCCTATTTTATTCTGTATCTGACACTCATGAAACAGCAAGACCAATACTTCCTCTGCCTTCTCATTGTGAATATGGCAAAGATGAAGACCTTTCTGATAATCAGAAAATATATAAATATATTTTCTCTAGCTTACTGTAACCATAGTATATAATATATAACATACAAAATGTGTTTATTCACTGTTTATGTTATTGGCAAGATTTCTGGTTACAGTAGCCTATTAGTGGCTATAGAGTCAATAGTTACACATAGATTTTCAACTGTGCAGGGAGTGAGTGCTAACCCTTTGATTGTTTAACTTCCTAGCTTTTTCATACTTTTAAAAAATGTGATCTATAAAAGGTAAATCTTTGTTTTTCATGACAGGTGATATCTTAGGTTCACAAAATTTAATCTATGAAGTAGATGATGTAATCTTTAAAAAAACTCAAAAATGAGACAAAAATTGTAGGGAAATAATGAATGTTAAGATGTACTTCACCTGCTTGGTGAATATATTAACAGGTATAATTTTTTCAGATGCTATGCATAGTTTTGATGCCTCCCTTCCTCCTCAGAGGGAATCACTTCAATAAATTTGTGTTTTATACCACATGCATATTTTCCATGACATGTGCATACTCATGTACATTTTTAATTACACATATAGAATTAAAATGATATCTTTAATAAGAGATGATACATTCTGCTGATTTTTACCTTATGTTTTGAAATTTATCCATGTTAACAAATGTAGTCTGGGTTGATTCACCTTATCATATCACTGAAGCAGTGTGATAAATGATCTTTTATATGTTTCCAATTTGTTGGACAGCACAGTAGCTATTCTTGTAATTGTGCACATCTGTAGACAGCCTAGTTACTAGAATATACGTAAGTGAAATTTCTGATATGTTGCCAAATTATTCTCCCCATTAGATTTTCTAATTTATATATTCATCAACAGTTTGTTGATATTCTTGCTAAGAATGTATACTGTAAGAATGTTGTACAATATTTTTTGGTATTCTTGCCAATTTTCTGCATTGATGATTTTTGTATTTTAAATACCCAAATATGCCATTTTTTAGTTAGAACCAAATATTGGATATGCTGAAAAAGGCAGGTGAGTAACCTCAAACCTCAACCTAAGTAAAAAAAATTTTCCATGTACTGTCTTGTGGCTGATTTTGCTAACCCTGGTCAAATCAAATTAAGAGACCCATCCCACCAGTAATATGTTTTTAGTATTTTTATAATGATTTGCAGTTTTATTAGGTTCCCTGAATACTAATCCTCTCTCAGCTCTGTGTTTTGAAAAGATCTTGAGCATAGCATTATATTACATTTATATGAAAATAATGGTACAACATAGATAATACCCTCAACATAATCTTTAATATTGTATTGGACGCTTTCTATTCCCTACCTCTTGTATTCATATGTAAGGCTTTAAATTGGTTGGGCATGGTGGCAGGTTTGATTTAGCACAGGAGTTCAAGACGAGCCTGGGCAACATGATGAGAGCCCCATCTCTACAAAAAAATACAAGAAATATCCAGGTGTGGTGGTGTATACGTGTAGTCCCAGTTACTGGGAAGGCTGAGGCAGGAGGATTGCC
>NW_012115155.1:14819590-14821657 GCF_000951035.1 Colobus angolensis palliatus | reverse complement strand
ACAAAATACCATGGACTGGGTGGCTTAAATGACAGAAATGTATTTTCTCACAGTTCTGGAGATAGGAAGTCCAGATCCAGGTGCTTTTAGATTTGATTTCTGGCAAAGTCTGTCTTCCTTGTTGCTGTGCCTTTACATGGCCTTTAAACATCTCATATAGAGATAATATTTATTATTTATTCAGTGAGTTTGTTTTTCCTTAAAAAGGACACACGTGACTGGTCCAAATAAGATTTGCACTAGAACTTTTAGTCCAAATGAGACTTCTCTTCTTGAAAATAAAAAAGTTAATGAGTATGTGTGTGTGAGATGGTGAAGCACTATGTATTTTGTTCACATTTTTGAAAAAAAAACTTTTTTTGAGATGGAGTTTCAGTCTTGTGGCCCAGGCTGGATTACAATGGTGTGATCTTATCTCACTGCAACCTCCGCCTCCTGTGTTCAAGCGATTCTCCTGTCTTAGCCTCCCGAGTAGCTGGGATTACAAGTGTGCACCAACATGCCCAGCTAATTCATTGTATTTTTAGTAGAGATGAGGTTTTGCCATGTTGGCCAGGCTTGTCTCGAACTCCTGACCTCAGGCGATCCACTGGCCATGGCCTCCCAAAGTGCTGGGATTACAGGTATGAGCCACTGCAACTGGCCTGAAAAAAATATTTTTAAGATACTAAAGCCAGTGACTTTTATGGTTGTTGACAAAACTTTGAGGGTTGTTGGAAGAATCTCTAATGCCAATTCCTATCTGTAAAAAGCAATAATATGAGGAGCTTGATTTCCTGCTAAGGTAGAAAAGGTGAGAAGATTTTTCAAGTAGTATAGGAGCTCCATTTGTGACAAGAAGCAGAAGCATTCATTTCCACTTGATTTTTTTTGTTATTAATCATAACTTTAAGCAACATTCTTTATCTGCCTTTAAAATGTTGACTCTTTTAGTAGTTTTTCAAATGGACATGCAAGAGATATAATTTTCTCTTATCGCATCAGCATACACCTAAAGAGTAATAATATATACATTTGAAGGCCAGGCATGGGGGTTCACATCTGTAATCCCAGCACTTTGGGAGGCCAAGGCAGAAGGATAGCTTGAGACGGAGCTCAAGACCAGTTTGGGAAAAATGGCAAGATCCTGTCTCTACATAATTTTTAAAAATTAGTCAGGTGTGGTGATACACACCTGTAGTCTCAGCTACTTAGGATGATGAGGCGGGAGGATTGCTTGGCTCCAGGAAGTCAAGGCTGCAGTGAGCCGTGTTCGTGCCACTGCACTCTAGCCTGGGTGACAGAGAGATCCTGTCTCAAAAAATAATAATGATAATGTTTTTTTAAAGACGAAGCTACCATAGAAGGGGAGTAGTGAAGCTGCATTACCTTGATGAATAATTGCAGAGTTAGCTAGATTAGAAAATATATAAAAGTTGGAAGTATATCAGTGGGAACACAGAGTGTCGTTTGAAGAATGATTCCCTTTTCTCTTCCTTTTTCAGGCCACCAACCAGTTTGAAAATTTTTGCAGGACACATGTCTTTATTAAAGGCTTTCCAATGCTTTGGGACTTCTTTTCTTTGCAATCTGGTAATTAGTTTTATAGAATGCTTCCAGAAAAGGTTTTTAAGAAGTGAAGACACTAATCGTGAAATGTCACCTTGGAAGTTCTAGAATTCTCATTTGAACTGTCTCACTTCTCTCACCTCTTTACAAGTACTGATCATACAGTTGTAAATAGGAAATACTGAACTAAGCTTAGGTGTCTAAATAACCAATGTGAGAGCATGCAGCTTAACCTTATGGCTTTGAGGTGCCTATGTGCATAAGAGGCCAGATGACTCTGATGACATGCATTCTAGCCCAGACTATAATATAACAACTACTGCAATGTTGTTGAAGTCGTGAATATAAATGAAGTTTTTAGATATCTGGAAAAACATCAATTGACCATAAAAACATTTTTAGTTTCTATTGGTGTCATTTATATTTTTAGTCTTGACTTAAATATCCTTGTTTTAAAAGTAAATATAAATTTTATTGTTTTCTTCAAGCTATGGCACAGGTATTTGTTTAAATGTACAC
>NW_012115155.1:14816863-14819540 GCF_000951035.1 Colobus angolensis palliatus | reverse complement strand
CTTGTTTTAAAAGTAAATATAAATTTTATTGTTTTCTTCAAGCTATGGCACAGGTATTTGTTTAAATGTACACGGTATACAAATTATTTTGTACATATGCCACATTTTTAAAATTAAAAACAAATTTATATTATTTGAATGAACTATTCACACTTGGACAAGAGTCAGACGTTTCTAATGGAGCGATGAAAGTAGCCAGTACTCTCTGACTTTGGGGATACACATTGCCTCAACATTTTCAGGAGTCTTTTTCTATACCTACGGTGAGGTAGATATGTAATCCTACATAGGTCTATTTAGAGCAAATCATGTATATTAGTACAGAAGGATAAAATTGACTTTGGTATTTGCCTTATAAGAGATCCTTCACTTCCTATGCCTTCTTTCAATTTATTTATTTTACTAAAATAGATCTAGAAACCAGGTGCCTTAGTAAATATATATATGGAAGTTTTTTCCAAATGTGGTAGTATATATATGTACTTCTCTCTAACCCTCAAAAACATAATGGGTATCAACATTTCCG
Source organism: Colobus angolensis palliatus (assembly GCF_000951035.1). Classification (NCBI taxonomy): domain Eukaryota; kingdom Metazoa; phylum Chordata; class Mammalia; order Primates; family Cercopithecidae; genus Colobus; species Colobus angolensis. The sequence goes on along the minus strand of NW_012115155.1, from coordinate 14,819,014 downwards.
ATATATATAGACACACAATATATATATATATATTTACTTATTTCTAACCATTTTGTGACTCTCAAAAACACAATGGATATCAAGATTTCTACAAAATAGAAATTAAAGCATAATAATGATATTCCAGTTCTCAAAAACACATTTCCAGGCATCTCTACAGTTGACAAATGAAACTTACTAGAGTAATGCAAAGAAATTGCTCTGTGCATGTGTGACTAGTATTCCTAGGTCATACTTTAGCTTATCCTACTATGTGGAAATGCTACTGCTGATTAGCCATTATCTCAAATTATTTTATCTAGTTTTGATGATAAATTATACTAAATTATGTACACTGTCTCCCACAAGCAGGGTCTTATGCTTCAGAGAGAGAGAGAGAGAAGTGGCAAGCCTTAGACCTTGAGATAATCAGATAGTGATGGCTTGGCAGAGTAAGGTGTCTGAATACTAGGTCCGCTGATTCAAACTACCATCGCCTGGCAAACACTGACAGAATCAGTTCTGTTTTTGGAATCTTGATATTTTGCTTTTGCACCTTTGGGATAATTGTGGGCTCTACAAAAGCAAAATATTAACGTTAAGGCACAGTCCTGGGTAGTCTGGCTTGATATTGAAGTAACACAACTCAGAGCTACTCTGCACAAATTAGGAGAGTAGGATTATCTTTTAACTCCAGAGGTATTTAAACAACAACAACAAAAAAAACCTCTGTCCGGTGGCTTGCTTGCTGCTGAGATAATGAAACATAGACTTCAGTAACTATACAGCATAAGGAATACAATCTTTGCAAAAATAGTTTGGAAAACTCACCAAATCGACAAGTAGAGCCCTAAAAAATTAACACCAGCGAACCCAGGGGAATGAGGAGAATCTAATTCCCAGAGTTACCACATGTAAATATTCAAACTGCACAGTGTTATTAAGAGGAGAATCTAATTCCCAGAGTTGCTACATTTAAATATTCAAACTCCACAGTTGTGTATTTTAAAAAATCACAAGGCATAAAAAGAAAAGTACGGCCTATTCACATGGGGTGGGGGTGGTGGAGAAGACAGCTGGTTGTGAGGAAGCACAGACACTGGAATTAGTAGATAAAACCTTTAAATTAACTATCTGAAAAATGCTTAATAGGCTAAAGGAAGTCATGGCTAAAGAACTGAAGAAAACTGGGAAAGTAATGTCTAAAGAAGTAAAATATTAATAAAGAAGAAATAATTTAAAAGGATCCAAAGATGAATTCTAGTGCCAAAAAGTACAATAGTTTAAATTAAGAAATAGTAAAATAATTCAACAGCAGCTTTCTGAAGGCAGAAGAAAGAATTAGCGAATTTGGAAATAGGAATTAGAATTATCAAGTCAGGACAGATTACAGAAATAGTCACTGAAAACTTCATAAGTTTGATGGAGGATATGAGCTACACATTCAAGAGCTTAAAAAATACTCCAAATAGGACCAACTCATAAAGATCCCAGACATAAACCAAGATCAAATTTTTGAAAAGATAAAATATTGAAAACAAGCAAGTAGCAACTTTTACATACAAGGGGTCCTCAATAGGACTAACTAGGACTAACAGCTAATTTCAGTAACTTTAGAACAAAATATTTAAAGTATTGAAAGAAAAACAGTAAAGTGAGCCAAAAATTCTATGTTCAGTAAAACTACTCTTCAAATACACAAAAGTTGAGGAAATTATTTTCTGGTAGACCTTCCATACAAAAATGCTAAAGTGAATCCTTCAAGATGAATTCAAGCACTACAGTATGCAAAGACATATGGAAAAGGTAAGAATGTTAGAAAGGTAACCGTAGTTGTAAATATAAATGACAGTACTGTATTTTTTGTTTGTAACTCCTCTTATTTTCTACATGATATAAAAAATAATGCATGAAATATATAAATCCATTCAAGCACTACAGTATGCAAAGACATATGGAAAAGGTAAGAATGTTAGAAAGGTAACTGTAGTTGTAAATATAAATCACAGTACTGGATTTTTTGTTTGTAACTCCTCTTATTTTCTACATGATATAAAAAATAATGCATGAAATATATAAATCCATGTTAATTTACACATAGTGTATGAAGATAAAATTTATGAAGTAGTAACTTAAAGACAGGATGAGGCTGAATAGGGGCAAAGTTTTCAT
>NW_012115155.1:14811809-14816054 GCF_000951035.1 Colobus angolensis palliatus | reverse complement strand
TCAAACCAATTCTCAAAATTTTTCAAAAAATAGAAGAGAAGGGAATACTTCCTGTGAGGCCAACATTAGCCTGCTACTAAAGCCAGGGGATGGGAGGAAGGAATAAACATCACAAACAAGAAAATAAATAAATAAACAAATATATGTATGTATATATGTGCAAATTCCATCACAGCATCACACATAGTAGCAACTCAAATCAGAGCATATTAAAAATATTATACATGATGACCAAATGTGATTTATCCCAGGAATGAAAGGGTAGGTCTGTATATGATAATCAAATTAATATACCACATTAATAGGAAAGCAAGACAAAAATCCAACATCCATTCATGATAAAAAAAAAAACTCAATGTACAAAAATTGAAAGCAAATTCTTCCATATGACAAAGGGTATATATGCAAAGCCAACAGCTAGCGTCATAGCCAGTGGGAGAAGACCAGAAATCTTTAGTACTAAAATCGGAAACAAGACAAGGATGCTGATTTTTATGACTTCTGTTTGACATCCTGCAGGGTGCTCTAGCCAGAGCATTTAAGCAAGAAAAGGAATTAAAAGGCAGTCAAATTGGAAGGAAAGAAGTACCTCTACTTGCAAATGACAGTATGCTAAATGCAGAGAATGTCAAAGAATATACACATATATACAATACATGCACATAAATTCACAAACTACTAAAGCTAATGAATTAATTTAGAAAGCCTGGAAGGCACAATAAAAATCAATTCTGATTCTATACATAAGCAATGAATAATCCAAAGGATGAAATTAAGAAAATTTCTATTCAAAGTAGTACCCAAAAGAATAACTAGAAATAAATTTTACCATTGAGAGGAAAGATTTATACACTGAAGACTACAAAACATTCCTGAAAGAAATAAATACATGAAAAATGTATTCTGTGTTCATTAATTGAAATAGTTAATATTAAAATAACTATACTTCCCAGTGATCTACCAATTTATGCAATCCCTATGAAAATCACAATGGCCTTATTCTTCCCAAAATGGGAAGTTAATGTTCAAATTCATATGAAGTCGCAACGTGTCCCAAATAGCTAAAAACATGTCTTGAAAAAAGAACAAATTTGAAGAACTCACATTTTTTTTTCTCAAAACTTACCAAAAAGCTATTGTAATAAAAAGATTGTGCTACTGGCAGAAAGATGGACATAAACATCGAATCATACTGAGCGTCCAGAAAAAAATCATATTAATACTTGGCAAAGTTGTCAATTCTATTCACTGAGAGACAGAATGGTCTTTTCAGAAAATAGCATTGTGGCAACTGGATATCCAACGTGTAAAATAATGAAATTGGACTACATATAACAGTTATTCAACATGGATTAATCTCCTAGATATAATATCTAAAACTTTTAAAGTCTTACTTCATGACCTTGGATTTGGCAATTGATTCTTATATGTGAAACTGAAAGCCTGGGCAACAGCAGGAAAATGGATAAATTATACTACCTCAAAAATTTTTTTAAATGTGCATCAAAGAACATTATCACAAAAGTAAAATGATAACCTACAAAATGGAAAGAAATATTTTCAAATCTTACGTCTGATAAGGGTCTAATATCTAGGACATATAAAGAATTCCTATAACTAATACAAAGACAAGAAATTCTATTAAAAATGGGCAAAGGGATTGAACAGCTATGTCTCCAAAGAAGATATACAAATCGACAAGCACATAAGCAAAGATACTCATTAGTGATGCAAATCAAAACACAATGAAGTACCATTTTACATGCACTAGGATGGTAATTGACAAGCATTAGTGAGGATATAGGGCGATCAGAGTCCTTATACATTTCTAGTAGAGGTATAAAATGCTTCAGCTGCTGTGGAAAATAGCTTGGAGATTCTTCAAAAAGTTAAACGTAGGTTGGCCATCAGCAAGACGGTAGAATAGGACTCCCCAGAACTCATGCCCATGCAGAAACATCAATTTGAACAACTATCTATGCATGCAAAAACCTTCACAAGAGCTATGAAATTCAGATGGGAGATTTCAGCACCTGCTGTAACACGGAACTGAAAATAGATGCATTGAAGAGAGTAGGAACGACTGTTTTACAGAACTCCCATCATCCCTCTTCCAGCCTCAGGCAGCACAGTGTGGAGAGTGATACCCTCTGAATTAGAGAACAAGAGGAAAATGAGCACCAGATTTTGTCTCAGACCCTGAAACTGGACCCATCCCAGTAAAAGACAGTGGAGGACAGTCACCCATGGCCCCAGCACAATGAAACAACAAGGATTCCACAACCTCAGTCTCCAGGCTTGTGTAGCCACCCCAATGGCAGGTCAATCCCAGTGGCCCTAGGCTCCAGACTGCCCCAGAACAGGCTAGCCCTGCAGCCATAGACTTCAAGCCTACCTCAGCATTAGGTAGAGCCCCACAGCAACTGTAGTTGTACACATGGTTAGTACACATGGACTGCGCCTCCAGACCAGGACAACCCCTGGGACCCCAGACTCCAGGTATGGTACCTGCATACTGAATTTCCACGCATATCTCAGCTCCGGGCAGAATCCCACAGCACAGGCTCCAGGCCTGCCAAGTAGACTTGATCTCCAGATCTTTACCAGTGCCAGGCTGACCCTACTGGCCCCAGGGTTCAGACTGCCATAAACACTGGGAATAACACCTCAGCCCCAGACTTTAAGGCCATCCTAGCATTAAGTAGGCCACCACAGCCCTAGTCATCAAGGTGGCAACTTCAGACTCATCTTCCTGTCTCATGTCTTTGAATTCAGGATCTAAACTCACCAAGCAAGGAGAGCCCTTGTGACCTCAGACTCCACATTAGCATCCCTGGTGTAAAATACCAGATAGACATCCCTGACCATAAGCTTCAGGCTTGTCCAGTATTGATCCAATTCCTATGGATCATGGCTTCACCCTTCAACTGACTCCAGTAACCCAGGCTCCAGCAGACCCAGGATAAATCAGGTCTGTCTCTGTGACTCACAGTCAACCCAGAGTGTGGACCCAGGCTTTATGCCAGCCCCAGCACCTGGATGGCCCTAGGCCCCAGGCCTGTCTCTGTAGCCCAAGTTCCAGGGGACCCACGTGCCAGGCCCACTCCAGTGCCAGGCCAGCTCCTGTGAACCCTGGTTTCAGGCTGACCTCCAGGGGTTGAAGCTTCAGGTCTAAAACACAGCTTATAACCTGAGAAAGATTAACATGACCAAGTAGGGAAAAAGAGTTGTAACCCAACTATATGATTGCGTGAATGTTACCTGAAAATGTGACTGTAGAAATCAGTAGATAAATGCACAGTGGTGAGATTTATTTTGATCTTTGAGATTTAATTTCTTTAATGCTGCCTAGAAAACGTTAATTGACATTCTATTTATATTTTACTATAATATTCCATGAATTACATGTAAGCCACCTGAAATCCTTTGTGAATGAAGGCAGAATAAAAGATTAAGAATATGATTGACAACCTAGAAGAAATGGAAGCTATTACCAATAAATGGCTTTCTCAGACATTCATGATCATCTTTTCAAAAAAAGATTGTTGTTTGTGATTGAAGTTATCACTTTAAAATACACTATTATGACTTTAAGATGTTTTATGCAATTGCAATGGTGACCACAAGAAAAATATCTATAGAATAAACACAAAGATAAATGAGAAAGGAATCAAAACATGTTACTACGGAAGTTGGGCTGGGAGCAGTGGCTCACACCTGTAATGCCAGCACTTTGGGAAGCTGAGGCTGGTGGATCACTTGAGGTCGGGAGTTCAAGACCAGCTTAACCAACATGGAGAGACCCCATCTCTACTAAAAATACAAAATTAGTTGGGTATGGTGGCACATGCCTGTAATCCCAGCTACTTGAGAGACTGAGACAGGAGAATTGCTTGTATCAGGGAGGTGGAGGTTGGGGTGAGCTGAGATGGCACCATTGCACTCCAGCCTGGGCAACAAGAGTGGAACTCCATCTCAAAAAACAAAACAAAACAACAAAACATGTCACTACTAAAGTCCACACAATATAAAGGAAGGCAATGAGAAGAAAGGAGGAACAAATAAAGCTACAGAACACACTTAATAAAGTTAACAGAAGTGTAGTAGTAACTTCTGGTCTCTGCGTTATAACCTTACCTGTCCTTTTCTACATGGCTTATTTCACTTAGCACAACGTCCTTGAGGTTCATTTACATTGTAGTATGTGACAGGGTTTCCTTCTTTTTTTAAGGCTCCATAATATTC
>NW_012115155.1:14808100-14810114 GCF_000951035.1 Colobus angolensis palliatus | reverse complement strand
TATATATTTTCTTTTTGGTTACAATTGCAAAAAACTTCTTAACATTATAACAGCGTATTTTAAACTGATAACTTTTTTTTTTCCAAACACAACAATAATGGATGACTGCCAAAGCCATTTATTGATAGTTAAATAGTTTCCATTCCTTCCAGGTTGTCAGTCGTCTCCTTACCTCTTTTTTCCCTGTTTAGTTCACAGAGAATTTGAGGTAAGATACAGGTAATACACTGACTATTAGAGTAAAATATAAATAGAACATCAATTAACATTTTTTTAAAAACGTGGTGGTGCATGCCTGTACTCCAAGCTACCAGAAACCTGTTAAACATTACCAGAGAAGTTAAATCTCAACAAGGGTCACAACAGTTTTAGCACTGTGTATTTATCTACTGATCTATGTAATCACACATGTCTTTAGGCAACATTCACCCAGTTATATGATTGGATTATAGCCCTCTTTCCTCTACTTGGATACTTTTATCTTCTCCAGATGTAAGATACATTTTCAGTCATTTGTTTATTCAACACATTAAAATAATTACGATATGCCAGGAACTGTACTGGTTACTATAGATATAGTGATAAGAGCAACAGTTGTCTCACCTTTTATAAGGTTAGATTGTATTGGAGAAGGAGAAAATAAAAACCAAATGAATACACTATTGAAAAAAGAAAAAAAAGAATGCAATAAAGTGTTATTTTAGACACAGTTCTTTTGGTAAGGTGGTAAAAGGGCTATTTTGAGGAAATATTTATGCTGAGACCTAAGGAAACAAGTAAATATACAGAGCAATAGTATGGGAGGCTTAGGGAATGCAAACTGCAAAGGCCCTGAGACACACAGAAAAAAAAAAAATGTATCAAGACCATTAAGCACAGAAAGACGAATATCATATGTTTTCACTCATATGTGGGAGCTAAAAAGGTGGATCACATGAAGGTAGAGAGTAGATGGGTGGTTACCAGAAGCCAGAAAGGGTAGTGGGGAGGGAGAGCATTGAATAGAAGTTGACTAAAGGTACAAATATATGGTTTGGCAGAAGAAATAAGACCTATTGTTAGATAAATTGAGTGACTATAGTTATTTATTGCAGATTTCAAAATAGCCAAAGAGGAATAATTTGAATCTTTCCAGCCTAAAGATAAAGGTTTAAGGTGATGATCTTTCACTAACATGATCTTTCAAATTATACAAATAAATTAAATTATTTCATGTATCCAAAAACTATGTACATGTATTATGCATCCATAAAAATAAATTTAAAAAAGAAACAAAAGGGAGTTTTAGTGATTCCAGGTTATAGAAGGAGATGAGAAAATGAAAAGGGAAAAATCAGAGAGATAGGGAGGGCAAGATTTATAGGGTCTTATGGGCCAAGGAAGTATTTTGAAGTTTATAACAGTGATGAGAAACCTCAGACATACTTTATAGAAGATAAAAATACCTAATTTCCTTTTGAAAACTATTACTATTGTGTCTGTGTGAGAACTGCAGAATGTTGAAGACCATTTTCATGGAATTTATAGTTGCCCAGGTTTGATATAATGGAAAATTTTGTTTAACTCAAGGGAAATTCAAATAAAAATTAATTTCATATCCTGTCTGCACAGAAAAAATTACATATTGAATTTATAGTTATGTGTAGTTGGTAATGAAATGCAGGTTGATTTGTTCTTTTTGCTTCTGCATGTTATAAAGGTCTTGTAATGAACATGCACCATTTTTACAGTGAAAGAGTTATTTTCTCTATCAAGCCAGTAGAAAACAAACAAGATCAGAAGCTGCTCTCCTTATTTCATACGAATCAATTTTAAAACAACAATTATCAGAAAGGACAAAGAAGGACATTACCTAATGATAACAGGTTTTATTCAATAAGACTTAACTATCGTAAATATATATGTAACCAACACAGCGGCACATAGATTCATAAAACAAGTTCTTAGAAACCTGTGAACAGGCTTAGATAACCACACAATAGTGGGAGACCTCAACACCCCATGGACATTATTC
>NW_012115155.1:14798412-14807238 GCF_000951035.1 Colobus angolensis palliatus | reverse complement strand
AGGAATGAGCCACTGTGCCCAGCCAATGACATGCATGACCCATCACGCCTGTCCAAGTTGGTTCTTAAAAATAAAGATGGATAGACTGTTTGTTAGTGAGACTAATAAAGAAAAAATATCCAAAGAAACACAGTCATAAATGGCAAAGGGGACATTACCACCAACTCTACATAAATATAAAAACCCTCAGACGCTATTACGAACAATTCTATGCACACAAACTAGAAAACCTTGAAGAAATGGATATATTCCTGGAAACATACAAACTCCCAAGATGCAACCAGGAAGAAACTGAATCCCTGAACGAGCCAATAATGAGTTCCAAAATTAAATCAGTCAAAAAAAAAAACCTATCAAGAAGAAAAAACTCTGGACCAGATTGATTCACAACTACATTCTACTGGAATTTGGCTGTAGTGCTGAAAACAGTTTACAGATTTAATGCTATTCTTATCAAATAGACCATGACATTTTTCATAGAATTAGAAAAAAACGATTCTAAAATTCATATAGTGCTAGGTGTGGTGGTTCATACCTGTAATCCCAGCACTTTGGGAAGCCAAAGTAAGAGGATAGCTTCAGCTCAGGAGTTTGGGACTAGCCTTGGCAGCATGGTGAAACTCAGTATCTACAAAATTAAAAAAAAAAATAGTTGAATGTGGTAGCTTGCACCTTTAGTCCCATCTGCTTCAGAGTCTGAAGTGGGAGGATTGCTTGAGCCTCATTGTGCCACTAGACTACAGCCTGTGGTCTGTATGACAATGCAAGACACCATCTCAAAAAAATGAAATACAGAAATAAATGACATGAAACCAAAAAAGAGCCAAAATACCAAATTAACACTAAGCACAGAGGACAACAGAATCATCAAGCTACTCAACTTCAAACTATGCTACAAGACTACCATAACCCAAACAGTGTGGTACTGGTACAAAAACAGACACATAGACCAATGAAACAGGTTAGGGAACCCAGAAGTAATGCTGCACACCTATAATCCTCTGATCTTTGACAAAGTCAACAAAATCAAGCAATGGGAAAATGACTTCATATTCAATACATGGTGCTGAGATGACTGGCTAGCCAAATATATGCAGAAAATTCAAACTAGACCCCTTTCTTTCACCACATACAAAAATCAACTTAGGATAGGTTAAAGACTTAAATGCAAAACTAAAAACTGTAAAACACCCTAGAGGAAAACTTAGAAAATGCTATTGTGCACATAGAACCCTGACAAATATTTCATGATGAAGTCTCCAAAAGCAATTACAACAAAAACAAAAATTGATAAATGGGACCTAATTAAAGAGCTGCTGCACAGCAATATATATCATTAGAGTAAACAGACAACCTACAGAATGGGAAGAAAAAAAATCACAAACTATACATCAAACAAAAGTCTGATATCCGGAATCTATTAGAAACAAATTAACAAACAAAACCAAACAACCCCATTAAAATATGGGCAAAAGGCCATGAACATACACCTCTCAAAAATGACATACATCTTTTATTGCATATATGCAGTCAGCTAGCATGTGAAAAAGCATTCCACATCACTCATTACAGAAATGTAAATCAAAATCAAAATGAGATGCCATTTCGTACCAGTCAGAATAGAGATTATTAAAAATTCAAAAAATCCCAGATGCTGGCAAGGCTGTGGACAAAAAGTGTTTACACTGTTCGTAGGAGTGTAAATTAGTTCAACCATTGTGGAAGACAGTGTGGCGATTCCTTATTGCTGTTATGGAGAAAGTCTTAGGGAACTGGATATAAAGATCAAAGCAGCCACAACACCCCATTAAGCCAAAGCCTAATTTGGAACAAGACCCTAACTCTCTTCCCTTCTATAAAAGTTCAGAGGTGAGAAAGCTGAAGAAGAAACTTAGAAGCTAGCAGAGGCTGCTTCATGAGGTGTAAGGAAAGAAGTCATCTCTGTAACATTAAAGTACAAGATAACGAAGCAAGTGCTAATGTAGAGCCTTCAGAAAGTTACACAGAAGATCTAGCTAAGATCATCGATGAAGGTAGCTACACAAAGCAACAGATTTTCAATGCAGACAAAACAGGCTTATACTTAAAAATATGCCACCTAGGACTAAAAGAGAAGAATTCAATGCTTGGCTTCAAAGCTTCAAGGGACAGGCTGACTCTATAGTTAGGGACTAATGCAGTGGGTGACTTGAAGTTGAAGCCAGTGTTCATCTGCTATTCTGAAACTCCTAAGCCCTTTAATACATATGTTAAATCTACTCTGCTATGCTCTTAAAATGGAACAACAAAGCCTGAATGACAGGGAATCTGTTTATAGCATGGTTTGATTGTTTTAAGCACACTGTTGAGACCTACTGCTCAAAAAATAAGATTCCTTTCAAATAATGTATCTGGTTACCCAAGAACTCTCACGGAGGTGTGCAAAGAGATTAATGTTGATTTCATGCCTATTAACACAACATTCATTCTGGATCAAAAAGTAATTTCAATTTTCAAGTCTTCTTATTTAAGAAATTCATTTCATAAGGCTTTAGCTGCTATAGATGTTGATTTATTTAATGGATCTAGAAAAAGGAAATTGAAAACCTTCTGGAAAGAACTGACCATTGTAGGTGCCATTAAGATCATTCATGATCCATGAGAGGTCAAAAGAACACAGTTAAAGAGACAACAAAGTATTCTGAATGTTACATAAACTTAGTTGATCAAGCACTGGTAGAGCTGGAGAGAATTGAATCCAATGTTGATAGAAGTTCTGCTGTGGGGAAATGCTATCAAACAGAATTGCATGCCATAGAGCAATATTTCATGAAAGGGTCAACTGATGTGACAAAATTACATTTTTTCTTATTTTAAGAAATTACCACAGCTATCTGAATCTTTAGAAACTATCACCATGGTCAACACAGTCAGCAGCCACCAGTATTGATGCAAGACCCTCCACCAGCAAAAACATTATAATTCACTGAAGGCTCAGATTATTATTAGCATTTTTAGCAATGAAGTTTTTTAAATTCAGGTATATACATTATTTCATTTAAAACACAATGCTATTGCACACTTAATGGACTACATTATAGTGTAAATATAATATTTTTGTGCACTAGGAAATCCAAAATCTGTGCAGATTCCTTTATTGCAGGGGTCTGGAACTAAACCTGTAATACATTTGAGGTACGACTGTATTCAAACTTAAGCAAAAAGAGCAGCATTAAGAAAAGGTTTACAGAAATACAAACTACCATCAAAGAATACTATAAACACTTCTATGCAAATAAACTAGAAGAAATACATAAATTCCTGGACACATACAAGCTCCCAAGTCTAAACCAGGAAGAAGTTGAATCCATGAATATACCAATACCAAGTTCTGAAATTGAAGCACTAATTAATAGCCTACCAACCAAAAAAGTCTGGGACCAGACAGATTCACAGACAAATTCTACCAGAGGTACAAAGAGGAGCTGGTACCATTCCTTTTGATATGATTGCGAACAGTAGAAAAACAGGGAATCCTCCCTAACTCATTTTAATGAGGCTAGCATCATCCTGATACAAAAACCTGGCAGAGACAAGACAAAAAAAGAAAATTTCAGGCCAATATCCCTGAACATCAATGCAAAAATCCTCAGTAACATACTGGCAAACCGAATCCAGCAGCACATCAAAAAGCTTAACCACCACTATCAAGCTGGCTTCATCCATGGGATGCAAGGCTGGTTCAACATATGCAAATCAATAAATGTACTCTGTCACATCAACTGAACCAATGACAAAAAACATATGATTATCTTGATGGATTCAGAAAAGGCCTTTGACAAGATTCATCAAGTCTTCATGCTAAAAACTCTCAATAAACTAGGTATTTATGAAACGTATCTCAAAATATTAAGAGCTATTTATGACAAACTCTCAGCCACTATCATACTGAATGGGCAGAAATGAAGCATTCCTTTTGAAAACCAGCACAAGACAAGGATGCCTTCTCTGACCACTCCGATTCAACATAGTATTGGAAGTTCTGGCCAAGGCAATCAGGCAAGAGAAAGAAATAAAGGGTACTCAGATAGGAAAAGAGGAAGTCAAATTGTCTCTGTTTGCAGATGACATGATTGTATATTTAAAAATACCCCATCATCTCAGCCCCAAATCTCCTTAGACTGAAAAACAACTTCAGCAAAATCTCAGGATACAAAATCAATGTGCAAAAATCGCAAGCATTCCTATACACCAACAACAGAGAGCCAAATCATGAGTGCACTCCACAATTGCAACAAAGAGAATTAAATACCTAGGAATACAACTTACAAAGGATGTGAAGGATCTCTTCAAGGAGAGCTACAGACCACTGCTCAAGGAAATAAGAGAGGACACAAACAAATGGAAGAACATTCCATGCTCATGGATAGGAAGAATCAATCTCCTGAAAATGGCCATACTACCCATAGTAATTTATAGATTCAATGCTATCCCCATCAAGCTACCATTGACTTTCTTCACAGAATTAGAAAAAACTACTGTAAAGTTCATGTGGAACCAAAAAAGAGCTCGTATAGCCAAGACAATCCTAAGTAAAAAGAACAAACCTGGAGCATCACGCTACCTGACTTCAAACTATACTACAATGCTACAGTAACCAAAACAGATATATAGACCAATGGAACCGAACAGAGGCCTCAGAAATACCACCACACATCTACAACCATCTGATCTTTGATAAACCTGACAAAAACAAGCAATGGGGAAAGGATTCTCTATTTAATAAATGGTGTTGGGAAAACTGGCTAGCCATATGCAGAAAACAAACTGGATCCCTTCCTTATACCTTATACAAACATTAAATGATGATGGATTAAAGACTCAAACATAAGAACTAGAACCACAAAAATCCTAGAAGAAATCCTAGGCAATACCATTCAGGATATAGGCATGCACAAAGACTTCATAACTAAATCACCAAAAGCAATGACAACAAAAGCTGAAATTGACAACTGAGATCTAATTAAACTAAAGAGCTTATGCATAGCAAAAGAAACTATCATCAGAGTGATCAGGCAACCTACAGGATGGGAGAAAATTTTTGCCATCTATCCATCTGTCCAAGGGCTTATATCCAGAATTTACAAATAACTCAAACAAATTTATAAGAAAAAAAAAATCAAAAGTCAGCGAAGGCTATGAACAGACACTTCTCAAAAGAAGACATTTATGGATCCAATAAACATATGAAAAAAAGCTCATCATCACTGGTCATTAGATAAATGCAAATCAAACTCACAATGAAGATACTGCTTCATGCCAGTTAGAATGGCCATAATTAAGAAGTCAGGAAAACAACAGATGCTGGAGAGGATGTGGAGGAAGAGGAACACTTTTACACTGTTGGTGGGACTGTAAACTAGTTCAACAACTGTGGAAGACAGTGTGGTGATTCCTCCAGGATCTAGAACCAGATATAACATTGACCCAGGAATCTCATTACTGGGTATATACCCAAAGGATTATAAATCACTCTACTGTAAAGACACATGCACACATATGTTTATTGCAGCACTATTCACAATAGCAAAGAGTTGGAACCAACCCAAATGCCCATGGATGATAGACTGGATAAAGACACTGTGGCATACATGCAACATGGAATACTATGCAGCCATAAAAAAGGATGAGTTCATGTCCTTTGCAGGGACATGGAAGAAGATGGAAACCAACATTCTTCACAAACCAACACAAGAACAGAATACCAAACGTGGCATGCTCGCACTTAAAAGTGGGAGTTGAACAATGAGAACACATGGGCACAGGGAGGGGAACATCACACACCAAGGCCTGTCCGGGGAAATGGGGGCACTAGAGGAGAGATATCATTAGGAGAAATACCTAATATAGATGACGAGTTGATGGGTGCACCAAACCACCATGGCACGTGTATACCTTTGTAGCAACACTGCATGTTCTACACCTGTACCCCAGAACTTAAAGTAAAATAATAATAAAAAAGAGAATATCCTTAGCACCCCAGATGGCTACTGTGTGACCTTTCCCAGGATATTGAAATAAAAAAAGAGGTTTAAGGATGAGGGATTCATATAGGTCAGTTTATTGAAGGAATAGATGATGGAAAGCAAATTAACTAGTTTTATTCCATTAGAAAATAACTCTGAAACATGAAAATGTACATATAGCATTGCTAGATTTTATTCCAGAGCAAATTTTATGATCACTCTACCATTTAGAAGTCAAGGATTCAAAGGACTCAAGATTCAAAGTGCAGAGATGAACATGGAAAAGGAAAAACTCAATGGATAAAAACTAATTTTAGCATGCAGGTAGATATTTTGGCAAGCAAATAAATATTGTTCTAAGGAGCAATAAATATATTGCAGCAAGTAGAATCTTCTCAAATGCCATACAAGTAGTTGTGAATTGGAAAAGAACAAGCTTGAATTCTATGTAATTTGAAAAAGCACAAACAGTTTTATAATATTTCCTGAATTACTGCAGTCAGATGGGAACCTCCTTCAGAAATTGATAACAATATAAACATATCCATCTCTGTCCCCTGTGATGCACTAAGTAAAAATAGTGTGAATATCAAGATCATTAATAATAATTTTCAAGTTATTGGAATGCAGGAAAGATGACACAATTCAGCTTTGCCATGATATAAAATATGAAAAATAGAGACACAAAATCGATAGGAAAGGATGCCCTATCAGGTATTATTGCTACCAACAGAATGATACTCAGTTAAATTTGAAAGTATGAGGTGATAATAGAATCAGATAAATGTCATAAAATGGTCAACTTCCATTATCTGTCAGTGGAGGAAATGGTGATGCAAATAACTGGAATAAAACAAATTTCTAACCCTTCTGCCTGTGTATATTGTGTATTTAGGCACCAAGGATTCATACAAAGGTATATAAGAGGAAAACAGCAGAGTTTATAACGTTAAACAATGCCATTTACTCAGCCTTTTTTTTTTGCAAGAAGTTACTGAACCAAAAATGTAGTCTTATTCTTTTAAAAGAGCTAGGTTTTAATTTGAAGCTTGCTGATTACTATAGGGGTTTTGTATTAATAGATATGAAAATACATGTGTACTGTTTGTGACTTATTTGAACCAGTTTATCTTATTCCATACCTCATTATACATTTCATTTGAGGCAACATGCAGAATAAATTAAAGTGCAATAATTGGTCAAATGCAATAGAAATAATTTTACTGGTAAATTATAAAAAAGAGTAAAAATAGTGGTGATGATAAGAATAAGATTTTTTATGAGATGGGGCCTTCTTTGTGCCAACCAGCGTTGTAGTAAGTCTGTGTATATGTTATCTCACTTAATTTTTAGAACAATCATATCTACTGTGTGTACTAGCTTCAATTTGCAGATGAGGAGATGGAAGCCTAATGAAAATGAGTATCATGTGCAAAATTAAATAGTTGGAAAAAACTAATACTGATATAAAACAGGATTTTTACTCTCTACAGAATATCCAATGTCGAAATACCACAAATATTTATCTATTGAGATGAATAAAACAAAATAATATATACATATATATACTATTATCAAAACATTCATTGCAAAGTAATAATTTCAGAAGAAAAGGTAAGCATCACCAAGGAAGTAAAAAAAATTTTGGAAAGTGTATGTTACTGGCATGGGTACATTTTAATATATTCTTGGCATTTTCTACGTAAATTCATAAAAATCTAACAACTGTGATATTTTTATTAATACATGGTATAGACTTCAATATTATTCATTGTAAATAATTTTAAAGGAAAAGAAGCTAATTTGATAAACTGGGTGTTTAAAAATGTGTTCCCAGATTTATTGGGTGACAAAATTAAATAAAAAGCTTATAAAATAGTCACAAATTCTAATATTCTCAGTTCAAATGAATCACGATTTCTTTAAAGCATATTATCTTTTCAATGAAAATACAATTTGTAAAACTTTAATAAATATGCATTAAACTTTTACAAATATGCATTAAACTTATGCAAAATTATCAGATAAAAATAACTGCAGTTATATTTGTGACATGATTTTCAGTTTTCAAGTAACTTCTTTAATTATACACATACAATAGTCCACTGTTATTCACTTAGGCTACAATCCAAGACCTCCAATGGATGCTGAAAACCATGGAAAGTACTGAACTCTATGTATACAAGTTATTGTCCTCTACATACAAACCTATGATAGAACTTAACTTATAAATTAGGCACAGTAAGAGATTAACAATAATAAAATAGAACAAATAGAGTGGTGTGTGATTTAAAATTTATAAATTGTTTATTTCTGGAATTTAATATTTTTGGACTGTGGTTGACTGCTGATATCTGAAACCATAGGAAGCAAAACTGCCAATATGTGGGCCTAATGCACTTAAGTCAAAGTTTTGGAAACATGAGTTTTGTACTGAAATAATGTAGTTGAGTGAAAGATCTTTTTCACAGTCTTTTTGCTATTAATTTTCTTCCTTGCTACGTAAGACGATATGGACATTCTTGTCTGTTAAATCAATAAATTATAAGCCTATAAACAAACACGTATCCCTGTATTGGACCTAAATTGTAAAATTTCATCTCTTTCTCTTATTCTACCCTGTGTGTATATTCATATATACATGCACACACACACACACACATTTACATACACACACATATATACACATAACTTATATGTATGCATGTATACATATGTATTTTAAATCCTTGCTACGTAAGACGATATGGACATTCTTGTCTGTTAAATCAATAAATTATAAGCCTATAAACAAACACGTATCCCTGTATTGGACCTAAAT
>NW_012115155.1:14796021-14798362 GCF_000951035.1 Colobus angolensis palliatus | reverse complement strand
TACATACACACACATATATACACATAACTTATATGTATGCATGTATACATATGTATTTTAAATTCTTTTGGTTCACATAACATGCTTAGAGAGCTTAAGATAAAATTGCTTAATTTCTCTTTAACACTTGTTCATAACTTTATTGGTTAAAACTAACATGCTTTATCTGGAACCCTAGTAAATGGCATAAGGACATATTACTGTTGCATGTGTTTAGAGCAATTAAATAAACCTGCTCTAAGTTATTATGGCGATACTAATATTAACAAGTTAGGCTAGGGCCAAATTATGAGGAAGGTGAAATCTATGATTGAAAATTATATAGAATATTCTACAGGCAAGTGGGGATCCATGCAAAGGTTATGAGGAAAGTTCTGACATAAAGAATTTTGTTATATTTATATGTTTTATCTTATGATGAAGATTGCAACAAGTGAAACAGGTGTAATAAACTGACAACTTGGGCTTTAATGCTGCTCCCAGAAATGTGTCAGGTTCCTGGATTTTTTTTTTCTTTACTGGGGAGGAGATATGGAAGGACGATGCTCAAATTAGAAATAAGAAACAATTATACTTCCTTAAGCGACACTGATATGAGGGATGTGGTCATAAAAATAATCAGTGTTGGAGAAGCCTTCAGTAAAAACTATCCTCGTGATAGAAACAGTTTTTAGGTAGAAGAAGGGGAGGAGAAGTTTCAAAGATAAATTTAAAGACATTTTCTATTGTGAGACGATATATTCAAGAATGTTCAGGGAAAAGGTTTGGATAGGTGGGATGAGGTGAAAGTGTGTGTGTGTGTATATATTTGAGAATATATTAGCAAATACAGAAAGTCTTACTTCCCATAAACAAGAAAAGATGTAACACATCTTGACCTGTTTTCTGAGGCCAGTGTAACATTAAACCAAAACCAGTTAAGTATAAGAAAAACAATGAAAAAAAAATTCCATTAACATATATGTAAAAATGTTTAACAAAAGTATTATCATATGAATTACATTGGAAATCTGTATTAAAATGATTATTCAGCATGACAAAGTAGTTGGTTTAACTTTAAAAAATCAACATCACATTAACAGATTTTAGAAGAAAATTTATATGATTATCTTAGAAGTTGCAGAGAAACGGATTTGACAAAATTCATCACCTACTCATGACAAAACTCTCAGCAAACTAGAAACAGAAAATATCCCTCTAAGGAATAATTGCAAAAACATCCATAGCTAACATCACATGATGTGTTGTAAAATGTAATGTTTTGTCTTTGAAGTTGGAAATAAGATAAATATGTTTCTACTACTTCTATTTAACATTTTACTGGAAGTGAGTTCAATAGAGAAAATTGTAATGGAAAAAATAAAAAATGTTTTCTCACAGATGACATGATTGGGTAAGTAGAAAATCCAGAATAACGTACAAAATAATTCATAGAATAAATAAGAAAGTTTAGCAAGTTTGTGGCATACTAAATCAGTCCCCCCAAATTTATTCTATTACTGTGTTGCCATTAGAAAACATAGGGAAATGAAATTTTAAAAGTATAAACTATAAAATTACCTACAAGTATAAACTATAAAATTATGAGAGCAAAAAACTTCATGACTTCAGAATTGGTAATGGATTCTTATATATGACCCCCAAAAAGCATAAGCAATAAAATTTTTAAAAATACATAAATTGGACTTCATAACTTTTCAATGGAGGTTTTCTAGGACACTATCACAAATGGAAGAAAATATTTGTAATCCAGGACTATTGCAGCAAACTAGCATGTATAGTAAACTTACTAATGCTTTACTTAAAATTTGCTAAACAAAAGGCTACATTTCCCATAGCAGCCTCCACGATGGTCCCCAGTGATCCCTATCTCCTGGTAGTCACACTCCTGTCCCTCAAAGCATCAGAATCTATCTGTGCAACCAATAGTGTATGGCAGAAGTCCTGGTGTCACTTCCAGGATTAGGTTATATAAGATACTGCTGCTTCCATCATTGTTACTATGCCAGAGGTCTCTAAAGCCAGCCCTAGATTTGCTTATTCACTAGAAGAACTCACAGGACTCAGTATATAGTTGTACTTTTGGCTAAGATTTATCAAAGCAAAATGATATGCAAGAAAATTAGTAAAGAAAAAAAGGCCATGGGATGAAGGCTTACAGAAGCCAGGGGCAAATTTTCAAGAGCTGTCTCCGAGTAGAGTCACACAGGACACACTTAATTCTTCCTGCAATGAATTGTGACAACACGAGTGTTCACTAGGAAGAAAGCTTTAGTATGCAAGGTTTTAATTGTAGGCTGGGGACAAGGAAAGTCTCCGACTCACACCAAAATTCCAGACA
>NW_012115155.1:14785866-14795066 GCF_000951035.1 Colobus angolensis palliatus | reverse complement strand
TTTGTTTGGTTATTTTTTTTTGAGACAGAGTCTCGCTCTGTGGCCCAGGCTGGAGTGCAGTGGCTCAATCTTGGCTCACTGTAAGCTCCACCTCCCAGGTTCACGCCATTCTCCTGCCTCAGCCTCCAAGTAGCTGGGACTACAGGCGCGCCCCACCATGCCTGGCTAATTTTTTGTATTTTTAGTAGAGACAGGGTTTCACGTGTTGGCCAGGATGATCTTGATCTCCTGACCTCGTGATCCACCCGCCTCGGCCTCCCACAGTGCTGGGATTACAGGCGTGAGCCACCGTGCCCGGCCGAAGTTAAATATTTTAAATGGGGAGACAATTCTGGATTATATGTGTTAGTTCAATGTAATCACAAATATCTTTATACTAGGGAAGGAGGCAGAGGATCAGACTGAGTAGTAGGAGATTTGATTATACAAAGTGTTAGGATAAGGAAGCAAGAGAAGGACTTGACTGGCTATTATCAACTTTGAAGATGGAGGAAGTCCCATGGACCAGGAGATGTGGGCAGCCTCTAGGAACTTAAAAAGGCAAAGAAATGGATTATCCCCTGGAATCTCTAGAAGGAATAGCAGGCCTGCAAACACCTGGATTTTAGGCAAGTGAAAATGATATTGGACTTTGGCCCATCACTACTGTAAGATAATTTGTTGTTGTTGTTTTAAGCTACTATGTTTATGGTAATATGTTCAACAACAATAGGAACTAATACCTGCAGCAGTAAAGAAAGAATACTTGAGGATACCTCATTGCACAAAACCTATTGCTCTCAAGGAATTTACATTCTAATGGGAGAAAAAGGTACATATGTGAGAAAATATTGATCAAATGTTAATTAGTCCTCCAAAAAAAGTAAAGCAGGGTAGGGAGAATAGAGCAAGTCTGATACAAGTTGTTGAGAAAAAGCCTAGTTTACCAGAGGATGCATAAGTTAAAAACTGAATGAAGTGAGAAAACAAGTCTTTTGTGTCTCTGGAATAAGAATGATTCAAGCAGAGGGGGACAAGTTCAAATACTCTGAGGTGAAGGCAGGTTGGATGTGTTCTAGGAGCATCCAGGGGGGCAGTATGGCTGGACATCATGAGTAAGCAAGATGGAATACGGCACAATAGCACTACACCCTATATGGACTGTGCATAAAGTTCTTTCACTTTCTTCACAACTGCACTGATACAAGAGTCATTCTTACCGGAGATCTTGGCAACCGCAGCATGTGATTTTTGTCCTTCTTTGTTGAGTCAAGAACTTGTGCCTTTTCATTTGAAGAAAGCACTTTTGGCTTTTCTTTGTTATATGTGAATTTTCAGCATCACTACTCTTGTGCTTTGAGGCCATTATGAAGTAAAATAAAGAACCCTTATTTTATTTAATATCTATACCAATATCCTGTGACAGTTGATCACCCAGAAGACTGACCAATGGGAAGGGAGAAGATACATGGCGGAGATGGTGGACCAGGGGATGATTCATCCCCAGGTGGGATGAAGCAGGGTGACCTGAGATTTTATTACACCCCTCAGAATATCACATAATTTAAAACTTACCAATTGTTTAAAAACTATTTTTTAAAAATAATAAAACATCCTCATAAACTCTTCATTTTTGGAATTTCTCATTTGCTATTTTCAGGCTACCGTTGAATGCGGGTAACTGAAACTGTATAGAAAGAGATGGTGGAAAAGGTGGGAGCTGCTGTAAAACGAATTTTCAAAACACAAAAGTGTAATGTGAAAATTTCAGAAGATTAAAATGCGTCATCTGGGTGGGGATCACTTGGAAAGAGAGTTTTTTCCTACATTTTTATGTCACACTGCCCAGAAAATGGCTTCATATATTTATCCTGAAATGTTATCTCTGGAACACTATCATAACTGAGCTTTAGTTGGGAAAGGAAGAACACAACATGAGAACTGGCGTGGACAAGACGACCCAGGACCTGCACTCACATCCATGACTTTCAACAGTTCATCTCACTGCTCTCAATTCATCCTCTGTAAGACCCCATGGTATTTACTTGGACCCCAAGCATCACTGGACGCCATGATGTCTGAGATTCCTACTAGCCGTATAAATATGTGGAGCATCAGCTTTCTCTTTCCTACAAGAAAAATTTAAACTTTCCTGTGAAAAAGCCATGTTCCTTTGAGGTGTGATTTCACTTTTTTTTATAATCCTTTCCACGGAGAGGAGGTTTATTTTTTCACAGTAAATACTTCCTTTATATGCAATTCAATCTTTTAGAAGCACGGAGAACCTGGGGGGAACAATCACCGTAGTATTTTAAAACAAATATTTAAATGTTGAGATTGCCCCTGTCTCTTCAAATGACTGTTGTAGCCTGCTGCAAAATGCATACTTTGATCGATTGTCAGAAAAATTATCCTGTACTGTAGTTACTCAGAATCCCACTCCTTTGTGCGCTGTGTCATGTGAGGAGTCGTGGCCACTGAAGCAGAGTCAGGAGGCAAATTGCTTTCGTCTTTGTTCATCCAAAACTCTTAAATTTGAGGTACGTTTTTCAGTGCAAAAATTCCTGGAAATGAATCAATTCTAGCAGATTTTGTAGAATCACAATTCTGAAAAGCGCTTGAGCAGTTACTTCATTTTGTCAGGGATGAAACAAAGGCACGGGAAGATTAAGAGATGTATTTCAGGTGTTCTTGTTAGAGCTAGCACTTGACTTCAAGGCTTGGGACTTGCCGACCATGGCCCCTTGCCTGGCTTTATGCCTGGTCAGTCCTCAGCAGCTTTGAGTACATGGAATACCACTTGTTATTTTCTCTATTGACCATTTTTAGAATATTTTAAATTATAGTAGTACACCAATTAATACCTGTAGAGGAATTGATAAAGTTAAAAAATCAGTATTTTATAATTATTATAATAATTTAGGCAAGAATCACCAGTGGATGTTAAAATTAACAAGTGGACATTGAATGAGGCATAGGATATTCATATAACATCCAACTATCTCCCCATGAATTATCTCTTAATAAAAGGAAAAATAGTAACCATATAGTGAAGAAACCTGGCAGATACCTCTTTAACCAAATGATCAAAGTTAACACCATGAATAATGTGACTTTTATGATGTCCTTGACAAAAATGCATAAACTTGAATCTAGTCATGAGGAAACATCAGATAAACCCAAAGTCGGGAACATTCTGCAAAATTGATCTATTTAAAAATACCAGTGTCTTGAAACACAAAGAGAGGCTATAACTGTTTCATATTAAAAGAGGCTATAGAGAAATGACAATGTAGCTCTCAGGTTCTCAATTATATCCTGTATAGAAAAAGATGATGAAAAACCATACTGGAGAATCTGGTGAATTTTGAAGATGGACTGTGATTGATAATAACATTATTGATATTAAATTTTATTTTGATAACGTAGTTACATAAAAAGCATGTTCTTGGAAAATAATTTTTGTAGGGCAGGTACAGAGAGAGAGGAAGCACGCATTGTGTCAAAATATTAACAATTATTGAACCATGGTACAAAGGAGCTAGCTATTCATGCTATTCTTGCAAATTTATGTTTAAAATTTTCTCAAAATAAACAAAAATTAACCAAAACTCTCAAATTGGAATAGCAATGCGATTTTTTGGTAACATATGAAATTTCTCAAAAAGGTATAAAAATATTTTTAAATTCTCTCTAACCACTTTCCTCTATTCTGAGATAAATATAAGCAGAAAAATTACATCCTGCCACATCTTATATGCTCATCCAAATGTATACATAGCTGTTTTTATGAATACATACATATTTCTGTCACAAATAATTGTTTGCACGTTACTCTACAATGTGGATCAATACATAAAAAATGTCTGCCTTGCTTAATACATATAAAAATAGTTTCTTTGCCTCACTAGTTGCTTAATATCTCAGAGTATGTGATCCACTCGTTATCCAACCATTTCCTTAGCTGTTTGAAATTTGCTAACCATTTTCTACTCCCACAATGCTGCAATAAATATTGTTTATATGTGTGTACATATATATAATTTACATATATGTAATTTATATGTGTGTGTATGTATATATGTGTGTGTATATATATATAAAATCTAGACCTAGTACTTCTTTAATTAAAATAACAGAGACTTCCAAATAATCAAGAGGAGTAAAAATGTATACTTCTATGATTGTTACCATATTCTCCAAATTTTAAGAGTTCACAATTTCCATTTAAAATATGAAAGCTTGAATTTCTTGTACTCTTAAAACACTGGAAATTTCAAAAATTTTCTGTCTGTATACCACTTTGTAACAATGAGTATCGTATCTGCCTTTTTGTGTGTGTTATCCTGATTTCATATATTTCTAAATATACTTGTTTTAAAAATTAAATATATGCCAAATACCAAGAAAAAAAGCAGAAAAAAGATAAACAATGTGACAATTGGTAATAGCACTGAAATAATTATAGAATATGTATCTTTAATATTTATTAATATGAAAATGTATTTCCTGTGAAGGATTTATTTCTTCCACTAGTACAAGACTACCAGCTTCATTAAATAAATAAAATCTTTATCTTTGCTTCTTCTTTTGTTTTTTATTCTCTATAACTGAGCCTCCTTTCTTCACAAGTCAACCCATCTCAGGTACACGGAAACCTCTGCACTAAACTTTGTGGATTCTTCCTGGCGTACTGGAATTAGCTTGGACTGACCTCAGGAACTCAATTCCAGCTGCTGCCAATAGTGAACCTCTAGGGTTTTACTTACATCAACCTTAGCTAAACTTGACTCTTTAGGGCTTAGTGCACAGAGCCTCAAGTTTTGGTCTCCAGAAAATCAAGCAGAGAAGTGTTTGTTTTTGTTTTTTGTTGATTATTTTTCAATACCACAGATAGAACCTACTTTCTAAACTACTGAAACAAAGGCTTTAGGGGTAGAACTTAGTCATATAGCTTTTGAAAATATTATGAGATTGATAACTGCTTTGATATGTGTGTGACTATACTCATTAATTATAAGTGCTCTGTGCTGTCTTATGCCTCACACTTACAACTACTCTATAACTTATTCATTCATGAACACATTTTTATGGATCAGCTATTAAAGACTAAAGGGAGCCTTTGTCTTTTTAAGTTTCACACAAGAATGGTTCTCAAGCTCTTTGTGGTGGAAAACAAGTTTTTGTTCTTAAGGTTCCAATTTATCACTGGCCCATACATGCTGTTCACATTCTATGTCATTCAGCGCATACGTTCAACCACACCTGAGGCAGTCTATGACAAGAAGACTCATTTGGATATTTCTGCAATGTGCTTCTCAAGGGTCACTCTCAATTTCTGTCCTTGTCTCCTTGTTGACGCTTGACAATTCGAGCGTTAGTACTAGGGACCACACACCACGCTGGAGTCACACACCATGAAGAAGGTCTGAACTGAAAGGTTTGCTAACCTAAACCCCTCTGTTTACCTCAAAACATCTGGCTGCTTTACTTTCCTCCTTGTCATTACCTTCTCTTTTTCTATCCTTATTCAATTTCCACTCACGTAATATAGAATTAAACAATTATACTGAAAATAAAAATTTGGTAAGATAATACAGAAAATCTGAGTAGAAAACAAAAATAGCAACTTCCCAACCCAGAAAATTATATTCTTCTACCAATTCCTCTCTACTGATTACAAACAAACCTATATAAATATATAATTTATAGTGTTTAGTGTTCTCTGGCTAGACATATAAATGAAACCCCATTCGCAAGCTAAAAATATTCAACAATTAATACATATAATAGATTTGTTAGGACTCTAGGAGCCAGTGATAAATGAAAGGGATTCACATCTGCCAGGTTTTACATGTAACTTGTAGAGTTTTCTTTTTTTTTTTTTTAATAGAAGCTGATTCTCTCAGTAAGACGTTTGTAATGACAAAGACACTCAAGGGGAGAATAGAGAATGTAGGATGTAAAAGCATTATAGGATATTAACCTTTCTCTATGATGGTTATAAAACCTACCTGCACAAAAATACATAACTTACACTCTATTATTAGTACTATAGGAATTATTATTTTTTCCTTTCTAAAAATCTTATATAAACCCTTGCATATTTCCTAGTTTACTGATGATTCCTGGTACATGCTGAGTGACTGACTGGATATTTACATTAGACAACAAATATGTACTAACTTTGTAGAAGATACCCATTGTTGCCTATGCAAAACTTTTTCCCTATTCCTTTTACCCAAACCCTAATTGCGCTGAGATCTTTTTCTCTTAGAGAAATTTAAATCAAATGTGGGAATCCTTTGTTAATGCTTAATGGTGGGTATATGATGTAGTTTTACCTTATGAAAGGTGATAGAAAAAAGGGGGTCTTAGAGGGTGTCTAAGAAAGGATTACTAACTATTAAAGAAGGGACACTTTGGCAAAAACAGGTTTTTTTTTCACTTAATATTTTCAAATTTGCAGTCTATAAATACAACTGTGATTTCTCAAGAAGAAATACAACATACTAACAATGGCATAAATAAAACTGGCAAAACAAGGGTTTTGATTACCTCAGTTTACCAATTAACGAACTCCAGAGCTGCTTTATTCCTGGACTTTATATGAGTGAATTAATGTTTCATCCTATTGCTTAATTAGGTTGCAACTAAAATCATCCACACTCATCAGTACATTTGGCATCGTGAAAAAATATTTGAAATAGATACCATCTGGAACTTCTTTTTTTGTTATACTTTAAGTTCTAGGGTACATGTGCACTAAGTGCAGGTTTGCTACATATGTATACATGTGCCATGTTGGTGTGCTGCACCCATTAACTTCGTCATTTACATTAGGTATATCTCCTAATGCTATCCCTCCCCCTTCCCTCTACCACACGACAGGACCTGGTGTGTGATGTTCCCCTTCCTGTATCTAAGTGTTCTCATTGTTCAGTTCCCACCTATGAGTGAGAACATGTGGTGTTTGGCTTTTTGTCCTTGCGATAGTTCGCTGAAAATGATGGTTTCCAGCTTCATCCATGTCCCTACAAGGGACATGAACTCATCTTTTATTTGCATAGTATTCCATGGTGTGTATGTGCCACATTTTCTTAATCCAGCCCATCATTGATTAAGTTGGTTTGGTTGGTTCCAAGTCTTTGCTATTGTGAATAGTGCCACAATAAACATACGTGTGCATGTGTCTCCATAGCAGCATGATTTATAATCCTTTGGGTATATACCCAGTAAAGGGATGGCTGGGTCAAATGGTTTTTCTAGTTCCAGATCCTTGAGGAATCACCACACTGTCTTCCACAATGGTTGAACTAGTTTACACTCTCACCAACAGTGTAAAAGTGTTACTACGTCTCCACTTCCTCTCCAATACCTGTTGTTTCCTGACTTTTAAATGATCGCCATTCTAACTGGTGTGAGATGGTATCTCATTGTGGTTTTGATTTGCATTTCTCTGATGGCCAGTGATGATGAGCATTTTTTCATGTGTCTGTTGGCTGCATAAATGTCTTCTTTTGAGAAGTGTCTGTTCATATCCTTCGTCCACTTTTTGATGGGGTTGTTTTTTTCTTGTAAGTTTGTTTGAGTTATTTGGATTCTGTATATTAGCCCTTTGTCAGATGAGTAGATTGCAAAGAAATATATTTTCTAAGACTTTTGAGACCTGAGATTATGTACTACCTAGCAATATTTGTGATTCTAATTAACTGTGAGGAATCTTATTAAAAAATGTATTTTACACCATAACTGTTTAATGGATTTTAGTGTTTCAGATTAAAAAAGGTATGCTTTCTTTAAGAAACAATTTATAGTGTCAATTTTCTTACCTACTCTGACATTTTACACTTTATAATTACTGGCAAAATTCTCAGTTGTGATCTTCTGAAATATTTGTAGATATGTACTCCAAACACTAAAAATTTGCCTTTAGGTAGTATGCAGGATTGGACACCTACCCTCTATATATGTCCAAATAAAAGGAACAGTATTAAAACTGCTAAACTTTTTTCATTTATCTTTCCAAGCATGAGCTTGAAGATTTAAAACCCTCAAATTATTTCCCAATATGTGCAGTAAATTAAATTATTCCCTTTGTAACCTGTTACATTTGATTAATGTTGATTGAATAGGTCAATTTTATTTATTTTAATGCATGCCTTCCTAGAACATTATAAGTAAATGGCTTTCAAAGTTCAGCTTAACCCTTGTAGCACTGGGCGTTTCCAAGGGACTTTCAGCAGTAATTTAGGGTGAGCTTTCCTAATAACTGTTTTCAGAATCCATTAAAGTCCAAACAGAGTTTTGCATAGATGCAAACTATCATCACATTACATAGTGAACACTCATCAGAAACAAAAGCCAAACCCTGTTGCTGGGTTTCTCCCTCTGGACAATAAACTGTTTAATGAAACTATAAATACATCTCACATAAACTTCAAAATTTCTGACCAAATTACAGACTTACGAAACAGTAACCCTGTGTAAACTTAATGTGAAAATATAATCCATTTTTGTATAAGCAACATTATTGCTAATTACTGCTAAATCCTAATCTGATATTGAGACATAGTATCAAGAAATATGAATTATAACTAGGACTGAAGACACTGAGAAGCAACACCAGAATGCAAATTTCAGAAGTTCCAGATGAATCTATTTGATTCTTCTCTATTTGCTTCTTTAGTAATCTTGCTAGCAGTCTAACAATATTGTTGATCATTTCAAAAAAACAGCTCCTGGATTCATAGATTTTTTGAAGGGTTTTTTGTGTCTCTATCTCCTTCGGTTCTGCTCTGATCTTAGTTATTTCTAGAAGAAAAAGATAAATTCCTGGACACATACACCCTCCTAAGACTAAACCAGGAAGAAGTTGAATCCCTGAAGAGACCAATAGGAGGCTCTGAAATTGAGGCAATAATTAATAGCTTACCAACCAAAAAATTCCAGGACCAGATGGATTCACAGTTGATTTCTACCAGAGGTACAAGGAGGAGCTGGTACCATTCCTTCTGAAACTATTCCAATCATTAGAAAAAGACGGAATCCTCCCTAACTCATTTTATGAGGCCAGCATCATCCTGATACCAAAGCCTGGCAGAGACACGACAAGAAAAGAGAACTTTAGACCAATACCCCTGATGAACATTGATGCAAAAATCCTCAATAAAATACTGGCAAACCAAATCCAGCAGCACATCAAAAAGCTTATCCACCAT
>NW_012115155.1:14760123-14777118 GCF_000951035.1 Colobus angolensis palliatus | reverse complement strand
ATTCACAATAACAAAGACTTGGAACCAACCGAAATGTCCATCAATGATAGACTGGATTAAGAAAATGTGGCACATATACACCATGGAATACTATGCAGTCATAATAAAGGATGAGTTCATGTCCTTTGTAGGGACATGGATGCAGCTGGAAACCATCATTCTCAGCAAACTATCACAAGGACAAAAAGCCAAACACCGTGTGTTCTCACTCATAGGTGCGTATTGAACAATGAGAACACTTGGACACAGGAAAGGGAACATCACACACTGGGGCCTGTTTTATGGTAGGGGGAGGGGGGAAGGATAGCATTAGGAAATATACCTAATGTAAATGATGAGTTAATGGGTGCAGCACACCAACATGGCACATGTATACATATGTAACAACCTGCACGCTGTGCACCTGCACCCTAGAAAGTATAATAAAAAAAATAAAAAAAGAACATATGATATTTCAGATAAAGTCCCTAAGCATAATAATATTACAGTCTTTGATTCAACAGAGATATGCTTTGAGACACATTCAGCTGCAAAATCAAAGAAAAAAATTGAAATTCAGCATCATTGTATACATTTTGTTAAATATAGGTGAAAACTAATATGTGGACGTGTGTGAGCATTCATGTGTCTCCCATAAACTCCCTTATAGATTATATCCAAAGCAACTGTCAGACCAAACTCTACTAAGCATGCAGATACTTAAAACAGGCAAAAACCAGTGTAGCCATCACTTTTGTAAGTTTAGCCACATTCAGGCTCATCTAAGTCACTCTGCATAGAAGACTGACCTGAGGCAAATGTGATAGTTTTTTGATGACAGGACTGAGCTCACGATTAGTCAGACTGAGACAACTAAGAAATTCTCCAAATGAGGGGCTCAGCACAGGGCTGTTGATCAATCAAGCTAAGCAGCCAATGTTGAAGGTGCTATAGGACTCACGTTTTGTTCATTCAAAGGGAGTTTCCAGGAATTCTTTTGAGCTAATCACTACATCTTGTATGCAACAAATTGCATCAATTGGGACCCAAATTCTAAAAATTTTAACCTATTTCGTAAGACCTTTCCTTCTCCAAATAAAACCATCGTCTAATCTTTACTATTTTAGTTAGAAAGCCTTCTGGTATTGATATAAGAATATAAGAAAGGTAGTCTGAAACCTGTTCTAGGCCAGGACTGACAAGTTTATTCTGAAAAGAAACTGGCATTTCTGATAGAATGCTTAAGTAACTTACTGAAGAATTTTATCGGGAATAAGATTTGTTCTGAGAATAATGGAAAAAAGTTTATACTCACCCCTAGCTGGCTGTTAGTGAACTCTAGTGACTCATCAGGCTTTTGTTTTCCTCTTTATACTATTTATTACATTTCCTATAAAAATCTCCTAATCAGAATTAGTCTTTCAGGTAATCTAGTAGAGGCCTTTCACTTTCCAAGTAATAGTGTAATAAAAAATTAATGCATGTGTATTAGTCTGTTTTCATGCTGTTATGATTAAATACCAGAGACTGGAAGTTTAAATGAAAGAAGTTTAATTGACTCACAGTACAGCATGTCTGAGAAGGCCTCAGGAAACTTACCATCATGGCAGAAGGTGAAGGAGAGTAAGGCACCTTTTTCACAAGATGGTAAGAGAAGTGCAGAGTGAAGAGGAAAATAATCCCTTATAAAACCATCAGATCTAATGAAATCTCACTCATTGTCATGAGAACAGCATGGGGAACTGCCACCATGATCTACGCACCTCCCAGGAAGTCCCTCCCCCAACATATGGGGATTACAATTCAGGTAACAATTAAAGGTGAGATTTGGTGGGGACCCAGAGCCAGACCACACCATTCTGCCTCTGGTTCCTTTCAACTCTCATGGTTCTCACATTTCAAACACAACTGTACCTTCCCAACAGTTCCTCAAACTTAATTAATTTCAGCATTAACCAAAAGGTTAAGTTCACAGTATTATCTGAGACAAGGCAAGACCCTTCCATCCATCAGCCTTTTAAAAGCAAGTTAATTACTTCCAAGATATAATAGGGGTGCAGGAATTGGATAAATGTGCCAATCTCAAATGGGATAAATTGGCCAAAACAAAGAGGCTACAGGCCCCATGCAAATTCATAATCCAATAGGACAGTCATTTAAACCTTAAAATTCCGAAATGATCTCCTTTGACTCCATGTCTCAGATCCAGGTCACGCTGATGTAAGAGGTGGGTTCCCATGGCCTTGGGCAGCTCTGTCTCTGTGGCTTTACATGATATAGCCCCCCCTTCTGGCTGCTTTCATGGGCTGGCATTGAATGCCTGCAGCTTTTCCAGGTTCACAGTGCAAACTCTCAGTGGATGTACCATTTTGCAGTCTGGAAGATGGTGGCCCTCTTCTCACAACTGCACTAGACAGTGGGGACTCTATGCCAGGGCTCCTTCCCTTCCACACTATTCTAGCAGAGGTTCTCTTTGAGGGCTCCACCCCTGAAGCAGACTTCTGCCTAGACATCTAGGTATTTCCATATATACTCTGATATCTAGGCCCAGATTTCCAAACCTAAATCCTTGTCTTGTGTACACCCACAGGACAGACACCACGAAGCTGCCAAGGCTTACACCCTCTGAAGCTAGGGCCTGAACTGTACCTTGGCCTCTTTTAGCTATAACTGAAGTGGGACATATGACATGAAGTCCAAGGCTGCACACAGCAGGGGGTCCTGGACCTTACCCATGAAACATTTTTTCCCTCCTAGGCTTCCAGGCCTGTGATCTGAGGGGCTGCCACAAAGGTCTTTGACATCCCTTGGAGATATTCTCCCCATTGTCTTGGTGATTAATATTTGACTCCTTGTTATTTATGTAAATTTCTGAAGCTGGATTGATCTTCTCCCCATAAAATGGGTTTTTCTTTTCTACAGCATTGTCAGACTGCCAGTTTTTCAAATTTTATGCTCTGTCACCTCTTCAATGTTTCGCTACTTAGAAATTTCTTCTGCCAGATACCCTAAATCACCTCTTTCAAGTTCAACATTCCACAGGTCTCTAGGGTAGAAGCAAAACATTGCCAGTCTCTTTGCTAATTGCTAAAGCATAGCAAGAAACAGCTTTATTCCAGTTCCAAACAAGTTTATCAACTGCATCTGAGACCACCCCAGCCTTGACTTCATTTGACTCTATGACTCTTACATCCATATCACTATTGGCATTTTGGTCAAAGTCATTCAAGAATTCTCTAGGAAGTTCCAATCTTTTCCACATCTTCCTGTCTTCTTCTGAGTCCTTGAAACTGTTCCACCCTCTGCCCATTACCCAGTTCCAAAGTTATTACACATTCTAGGTATCTTATAGCAATGCCCCACTAGCTTGGTGCCAAATTAATGCATTAGTATATTCTCACATTGCTATTAAAAAATGCCTGAGACTCGGTAATTCATAAAGGAAAGAGGTTTAATTGACTTACAGTTCAACATGGATGGGACGGCCTCAGGAAACTTACTATCATGGCAGAAGGTGAAAGGGAAGCAAGGCACCTTCTTCACAATGCAGCAGAAGTGAGAAGTGCAGAAAGAAGTGGGGAAAGCCCCTTATCAAACCGTCAGATCTCATGTGAGCTATGATGAGAACAGCATGGAGAACTGCCACCATGATCTAATCACCTCCCACGAGGTTCCTCCCCCATACATGGTGCTGACAATTCAGATTACAATTCAAGATGAGATTTGGGTGGGGACACAGAACCAGACCATATCATTTCACCTGCAGCTCCTCTCAAATCCCATCTTTCTCACATTTCAAACACAATTATGCCTTCCCTACAGTTTCCCAAAGTCTTAACTCATTTGAGGATTAATCCAAAAGTCCAAGTCCATATTTTCACCTGAAACAAGGTAAGTCCCTTCTCCCTATAAGCCTGTAAAATCAAGTGCAAGTTAGTTACTTCCGAGATATAATGGGGCTGTAAGCATTAGATAAATGCACCCATTCCAAATGGGAGAAATTGGCCAAAACAAAGGTGCTACAAGCCCCATGCAAGTTCTTAATCCAATAGGGCAGTCATTAAACCTTAAAGTTCAAAAATGATCTCCTTTGACTCCATTTCTCACACTCAGGTCACACTAATGCAAGAGGTGGGTTCCCAAAACCTTGGGTAGCATGCTCATGAATAAGTTGAGATGTTTTCTTTGCCAGAGATAATGATGGCTGAACTACTTATAGTAGCTGCCCTTACAGTGTGATCATTTTATTAAATTACTACCTTTGGAGTACAAATTACTGATTAGAACAACAAATTGTCCAGAGCATATTGTTCAATCTAGCTAAAAAAAAGAAAAAAAAAGTATTTCAATGTCTGTGTCAGAACATTTAAATTATATAGACTTTTGCTGATAGAAAGATGAAGCATAAATAGTTTTTTCCGTACTTCTAGGTAACTACAACTAGAAATCCTGGATATTATCTATAAAACCAATGTATAAGCATTCTGAGGTGGAGAGGAAAGATATAGACTGACTAGGCATCTCAGAACCCCAGGAATAATGGTGGTGCATTTGTTGGGTTTTCTCTTTGCCTCACATGACCCAGATTTGGTGCCAGATAAGCCAATAACCTGGAAACACTTTTGGGCACATGTGTGCTCACATACACATGCACACACACACAAATACACAACCCCTGTTCTCTCTAGCCAAAAGACCAGAAAGGGAGTAGCCTAGGAGGGCATCAAACACTTAGAAATAATGGCCCTAAGCCACCTAAATGCTACAAAAAAAAAAAAAAAAAAATGGTGGTCCCACTGCTACCCCAACAGCAAATGCTGATCAGAGAGACTAAATGTACACCCTCAAGAGACTGTAAAAAGGCACCCCAAAGACTTGTCGTCGTGGTGTGTCAGTGAAGACTGTGCGAGGAGCATGGACTTTCATTTCTGCTGAGCAGTAATAAGGCCCTACCCTGCCGTGTCATCAGAGACCACACGAGGAAACAGCATTTCCACTCCCACCAGGCAGTAACATAGGTGCCTCTTTCTCTTCCTGTGGCAGTGATGTAAGAGGAGGCTGAATTGAAAGGTCAGACTGTCACCTCAATTTAACAGTGATGAAGTCGCTACCTGATATAGTATGACTCTGTGTCCCCACCCAAATCTCATCTCATCTCGTAGCTCCCATTATTCCCACGTGTTGTGGGATTGACCTGGTGGGAGATGATAGAACCATAGAGGAGTTTCATTTCTCATGCTGTTCTCGTGATAGTGAATGGGTATCATGAAATATGATGGTTTTGAAGCAGGAGTTTCTCTGCACAAGCTCTCTCTTTGCATGTTGCCATCCATATAAGATGTGACTTGCTCCTCCTTGCCTTCAGCCATAATTGTGAGGCCTCCCCAGTCATGAGAAACTGTTAAGTCCAAAAACCTCTTTCTTTTGTAAATGCCTAGTCTTGGGTATGTCTTTATCAGCAGCGTGAAAACAGAATAATACACTCCCACTCCCCTGTGGTGTTAGTGAAGGCAACATGGGCATTAGGAAGAAGTCATGCCTCCTACCCTCCCATTCAGGGCAGTATCAGTAAAACCTAGTGGGAACTAACACTCCCTACAACCTCCTAGCAGAGAAAAGGAACTACAGACCTCATTGATAATAGAGATCAAGCAGGAAGTCTGGAATTCTACCCTCATTTGGCAGTAAGAAAGTAGCTCACTTTTTCCTTTGTCAGATGGTAACAGAAAAAAGTCAGGTAAGACAGAAAGTTTGTATGTGATCCGAGTCTCACAGTGCTCAAAATGTTCAGGTTTCAATGGAAAAGTATTTGCCACATCAAGAAGCAAAAAGATGTCAAGATGAGTGTAAAAAGATAGTCAAAACATGTCAAAAATGAGGTGACAAAGATGTTAGAAATATTTTAAAGTAGCCATCATAAAAGATATTCCAAAACACTATAGATATGTCGAAATGGAATTGTGAAGCTTGATTTGGGTAACATACAGGAAGGCAAGCCAACAAACAAAATAGAGAAACAAAAACCAGAGTAAACAAACAAATGCCAAAATTGAATGGTGGAGTTAGCCCAAATAAATCAATAATTACTTTAGATGTAAATAGTCTAAATAAACCAACTAAAACACAGAAATACGGAGAATGAACTAAAAAATAAGACTGCACTTAATATTATGTTGCCTAAAAGAATCTCACTACAAATATAAAAAGGGAGGCAGGTAGGAAGTTAAAGGATTGAAAAGGCATGCCATGAAAACATTAATCAAAAGAAAGCCAGAGAGGCTATATTAACATCAGATAAAGAAGACTACAAAACAAAGAAAATTATCAGAGAGGGATATATCATAACAATAAAAGCATCAACCAGTCAAGGGCATACAGTAACCTTATACATGTATGCAACAAACAATAGAGTTGCAAAATATGTGACACAAAAATAGAACTTGAAAGAAATTAGAGAAATTCACAATAGTAGCTGCAGATTTCAATACCCTTCTTTCAGCAATTAATAAATTAACTAGACAGAAATTCAGCCATGACAATAAAAGGAGTCAGGAACACCATCAACCAAGAGTACCTAATGAACATCTATAGAATATTCACCAAAAATGGCAAAAAGTTCATCATTTTCAAGGGCCCACAAACATATACCAAAAAAAAAAAGGAAAGAAAAACTATAACCTGGGCCATAAAACAAATCTCAATACATTTAAAGGATGCCAAATTATATAGAGTGTATTTCCTGACTACAAAGAAATCAAACTCAAAAATCAACAGCAGGGAACTCTTAAAATACTTAAAATTAAACAACATTCCTAAATAATCTGTAGGCCAGAGAGAAAAACACAAAGGAAATAAACATATATAAATAAATGAACATAAAAATACAATATATAACATTTGTGGAAAGCACTTAAGGCAATGTTAAGAGACATATTTGTGGCACTATCTGCATATATTAGATAAGATTAAAACTCTCATGTCAGTAATTTAAGCAACCCAAGAAACTTGAAAAATGAGTAAAAAATAAATCCAAAGCAAGCATGAAGAAGGAAGTATCAAAGAGCAGAAATGAATGAAATTGAAAAATAAGAAAATGATAGATTAAAAAAATAAAATACAATTATTTCTTTGGAAAGTTCAATGAAATTGACCCAGAGAAATACCCACACAAATATATCCAGCAGATTTTTTACAAAGGCACAAAAATCAATCAATGTAGGAAAGGTAGCCTTTTCAACAAATGAAGGAAAAATAAAGAACCATGGAACTTTTGGAAAAAAGGAGAAAATCTTTAGGAACTAATGCTAGGCAAAGAGTTCTTATATTTCATAATCAAAAGTATAATCCTTAGAAAGCAAACTTGTTAAATTTGATTTCATTAAATTAAAAGTTTTTCTGTGCCCAGGACACTGTTAAGAGAACAAAATACAAGGTACAGATTACAGTGAAATAATGGCAAATAACATAACTGACAAAGAACTAATGGTTAGAACACAGAAAGAAGAAAAATTCTAATAGTAAAAAATAATCTGATCAGAAAATGGACAAAGAGCATAGTGACATTTTCACAAAGAGGCTACACATAAGCACATGAAAAGGTGTTCAACATCACTAGCCATTAGTGAAATGCAAATTAAAACTATAAGGCCATACAACTACACATTTATCAGAATAGCTAAAGTAAAAAATTGTGACTACACCAATTCTGGTGAGCGTATAGTCAACTGGATCACACATACGTTGTTGGTGGGAATGCAAAATGATATAGTCACTCTGTAAAACACTGACAGTTTCTTAAAAGTGTAAACCTTGGACTATGATATCCACTACCCATTGTATTCCTAGACGTTCATCCCAGAGCAGTGAGAATTTGTGTTTACACAGAACTTGTATATAAATGTTTATAGCAGCTTTATTCGTAATAGTCAAAAAAACAGAAACATTCCGGATGTCCTTCAATAGGTAAATGGAGAAGTTGACTATTCCTATAAAGGTACGTCCATGAGCTTTTCCTAACATTAAATATTTCTGTTCTATCATTAAATTGCATTGAGTGTACCACCCAAAGAAAAAAAACATGGATTTCATTATACTGTCTTTGTGTTTATCTGTTAGTAAATACTTATTTACTTAGGAATCACTCACTAAAGCTGATGCCCAATCTTTATTGGGAGTGAAAAATTACTTAAACCATTTAAAAGACTCCTGTTCTCATAAATATCTGTCAAACACATCCTTGCTGACTGAGATTAGAAAGAAAAATAAGTCAAAAAATAAGGCTACTTTTTAAAATTTAATAGTTATCTTCAACAAAATAGTATAAAAATTGCCAGTTATTTTTATTAATTTTCATGTAGAACACTAGTTAATCTTTTTACTTCCATCATCAAATCTGTTCAAAAAATACAACAAAAGTCACAAATTCTGGTGAAAATATACCCATATACTAATGAAAATGTAAAAAAAAAAAAAAATCAAATGGCAATAGAAATACTATCTGAGTTTCAACAGCACAGGCAGAAATTCTCCAATTATCTTCATCTTCACATGAAACATTTTGGTAATTTAAACTTAGAATTTAAACATGAAAGACATTGCTTCTTCCAGGTTTTCTAAACCAATTAGTGTATGAAATTTAAATCTTTCTTCACTTTCTAATCTTTGAAAATCTAATCAGGCAAATGTTTTTGTCCCAACATTATATTATCACATCAAAGAGATCTCATGCCAGTTTTTCTATTATTCTAAGTTCAGTGACTTTTATATTAAACTTAAGCAAAATATTACTTGCATGAGTGATTTTTACTTTCTAGTATCCCTTAAGTATACTCAAGACCTACTTTGTAATGTGAAGTAAAATATGAGGTACCATTATCTGAAATAATATTCAAATATATTAATTGCAAATTGATTTATTCAAAGTTTAAAATACACTATTGCTTTGCTGACTTCAGAATTCTCAGGAGAAGGCACTTATTTCTTCAACATACCTCTTGAGAAGATTTATATTAATGTTAGAAAATGAAAATGAATGATTTAGCAAAGAGTATACTTTTATTTGTAAAGAATAAAACCATGGGAAATGATTTCAAAGCATACACTTTCAGCTACCAATTTATAGAAGACATATATCTCAGCAGATAACAGAAATTGTATAGAAATTATTTACACGTAAAAAAGTGGAAAATTGCGATTTAAATTTCTTTAATTCATAAATCATTGTAAGCAGTGTAAAGAATGACTTCTGATAAATTAAGCACTAATGACATTTGAAATGTCAGTAGAGTTTGTCTCTCCATTGATAGAAACAATTTTCCATTATTCCTGTTTAAAGCAATTACACCTAATAACAACTGAAGTCCATCTTTTCGGGACTTTAAGAGAAGTAAAACACATGTACTTATGATCTAGGGTCTTTATGGTTCTACAATACCAAAGTTCTTAATGACAGTGTAGAACCATAAATACCACAACTCATTGCGGTATACAGATTACAATATATTTGTGAATAATCAAGTGTGTTTTAGAAGCTGACTCTCACATTCATGGTCTACAGTAATCTGCTTTTTAAATTCATTATAAAGATGTCTTCATGTGATGGTAGATTCAATTGCCAAAAGTACCTTACCTTTTCAGAACACTTATGTTTCTCTTTTTAAGGCTTACACAACTTAATCTATTCATATGGTCCTTTTGACAATTTGCTCCAGTGCTAGTTGATGAACATTTTGTCAATTTTTATTATGTATATTATTTTCATTGGTGTTATATCTCCCTTCTCTAACTTTCATTTGAGTATCTTCCAACACTGCTTGTCGAGACTGTCTTTCATGATAGGACAGGATTCTTGTACTGGCATCTGTATTCTCCGTAAAGTAGTGGATACATACCATTTTGAGTCTGGAACTTTCTTCACATTATCCAAGGGGAGAGAACCTGAAAGTGGTTAAGAACCACTGCTAAGGGTGATAATGAGGCAGGAGAATAGGGTCTGGAGGAAGGGAACCTAAGGCCCATATGCTGACTTTTCAAAAGGAAAATCCCACCTCTCCACAACCAAGTAACAAAAGGATCAGAGTAAAGGAAAATTTTCCACAACCAAGTAACAAAAGGATCAGAGTAAAGAAAAATTCCACCTCTCCACAACCAAGTAACAAAAGGATCAGAGTAACTCCCTTTGCACTGTGTTGCAGATGAAAAATGAAAAGTATCTCTGGTCCCTTCCCACAACCAATCAGACTGGTCGTAGACCAAGTCTTCATGTGTAAATTTGTAGCTTCATTTCAACCTCTGATTGGTAGCCTCCTGCAACCAGACTGGTTGTGGGCCACTCCCTCATTTAGATAAGGTGTAACCAAGTAACCAATGAAAAACCTCTAGAAAGTATTCTGAAACCAGTGGTCTTGGGCCATTTGTTCAAGTCTATCACTCTGTGGAGTGTAC
Organism: Colobus angolensis palliatus; assembly: GCF_000951035.1. Classification (NCBI taxonomy): domain Eukaryota; kingdom Metazoa; phylum Chordata; class Mammalia; order Primates; family Cercopithecidae; genus Colobus; species Colobus angolensis. The sequence goes on along the minus strand of NW_012115155.1, from coordinate 14,766,696 downwards.
CTTCATTTTCATAAGTCTGCTTTTCTTTCATTCTTTCATTGCTTTTCTATGTGTTTTGCCCAATTCTTTGTTCAAAATGCCAAGAGGGGGAATACTCATAGTCAAGACCCTCTACTGGTAATAATGAGAGACTACGATGCAATCTGAATGAAGAGAGACTGGCTTGTATTAGTTTCCTATTGGTGTCATAAAAAATTAACCAATCTTATTGGCTTAAATAACACAAATTTAATCTTATAGTTCTGGAAGTTAGAAGACTAACCTAGTTCTCCCCGTGCTAAAATTATGATATTCATGGGCTGCAGAGCATTCTAGAGGTTCCAGGTGGCAATCTCTTTCTTTTCTTCTTACAACAACTGAAGCCCATTCACATATTTTGGCCGGTGACCTCTTCCTCCATCTTTAAAACCTGCAACACTGCATCCATTGCATCTCTCTGACCCCTCTTCCATATAGTCATGCCTCCCTCTTAGACCTGGCTTGGAAAGGTTCTCTGCTTAATCATGTGATTAAGTTTGGCCTACTTTTTACCATGTAATGATTATTAAATATTAAATATTAATTAAATAATTAAATATTAATTCACAGGTTCTACAGATTAAGACATGGGCATTTTGGGGGGACTGTTATTCTATTTACAACAAGCAACAAACATCTTCATACAGTAAATGAGAGATTAACATTCTAAATTGAAATATAAATTTGTCTTCTCATGTTCTATGGAAATCTTCTCTCTATATTTGACTCAAATTTCAATGTCCACTCTTCTATCCTGGTTTTTTCAGCTCCCATCATTTGAAATCCTTCCTTGTCCAAAAGGTTTGCTGCTACATATCCTCAGATGCTTATTGTATTCCTTTCTTCCTCTATGAATTATTTTTTAAATAATCTCAGGTCTGTGGTCCTCAGTCCTGTCTCATCCTAGTCGAAAAAAGAGTAAGAGCTTCCACTAGACTAAAAGATGCTTTGGAGATAGAAAAATGAACAGAAAAACAAACAAACATCTCAAAATGCTTTGGAAATAGAAAAAAATTATAGACACTTCCTCATTTTTTACTTGGATCAGTGATGAAATACGTCATTTACTAGATGAGTGATTTAAACTTCTTCTCACAAGTATTTCAGTGGAACCTCTTTTTTAGCATTGGTATCTAGTTTACAATTTTCAGTTTTATTTATTTTAACTTATTAGTATATTAATTTGATATGTAAGATGATATGGCATTTTTATAGCACATTTGACTTGTAGATTAAAAAATCTGACTATGACACATTACCAGCTGTTTGAACATAGGCCAGTTATAAATATTTTAAACTGACTCATTCTCTCTTTGTAAAATAGTTGACACTATCTGCTCCTTTACTTCAAATGCTGGTTTTGATGATCAGATAATTATATATGATATTTGAAATTATTAGGAAACTTAATCAACTAGTTTAAAATAATTACTGAAAAATAATCATTACAACTATGGTTTAAAGTTGAAAAACAAGACAAGAAGGCATATTTTAATAACTTTATAGTTTGTATTTTTTTCTTGTAAACAATAGATTTATGGACATGCTGCATGCTGTTAACTATGATTCCTAATATTAGGAAGATGTTTTTAATAAAAATTCCCTGTTCTTGCTGTTAAATAAAAAAAAACCTTTCGTTTGACATGTTCATTATTTCAGTAGGAAAGCAAGATGTTTACACATGGAAATCATTTTAAAAAGTACATATATGAACTGAAAAAATATGAAAATAACACTCAATTAGTATGAACAGAATTTGAGTATTATTTTCTATAATTTATTGAATTTTTCAAGAAATGTTAAAAAATTAAGAAGTCAAATATCTTTTCTAATACTGACCATTTATCAAGCACTTTAATAGGTAAATTATATATTAAAAATACATAACAATTTTCTTATTGAGATACAAAGAGCCTATTATTGAAATATTGCTGACCCTATTTTGCAGATGAAAAAGCTGAGACTCAGAGATTAAGTAACATCCTTGAGGCTACACGAGTATTCAATGATCATATCAAAATTTAAATCCCAGTCAGCTTAAATGTTGAAGTTTCTGACTTTGGGTGCTCTGCTTCATGAAGAGGTCTGTAATGAAATGATGTGATTTAATTTAAAAGTGTGTAGACTGCCATTTGAGACTCTTCAATGCTAGAACAAAATTAGACACACTGTTCAACAGTTTTTTTCTGAGCAAATTTGACCGTGTTTTATAGCAGGAAAATGTTATTAAATGCTTATAATGGTTTGCTAAAAGCTAGAATTATGACAATAAATGTTCTTTAATATTGATGTGATTCTGTTTAAAAATAGGTAATTTTCTTGTGTTTTAAAAGTCAACAAAAATGCATCTCAAAAATAAATGGTAATTATACAAGTAGATGGAATATGGGGAAAATAACTCTTACACTGCTAGGACTTAACCCATAAATTGGTGGAATAGTTACTATTTAATTTATATTTGATTTTTCGTTTTTGATATAGTATTCATTTATACTATAAACTGTAATATAAATTATCACTTACTTTGGTGGACTTTGCAGTAAATAAACTTCTAGAGGAGACACTTCAAATTTAAATTTGAACTCTGACTTAAAGTCATCAGATAATTCACATTCCAGAAGTCTGCACTGATTGTTTGATGTCTTCAATATATTTTACATTAATTAAAATTACATGTTGAGCTATATTAGTGTTTTGTTATTATAATGTTTGGCATCTAAACATATTTTTAAACTTTGTAATATAATTGTTGAATTTCAAAATTATACCCTTGAGCACTTCCTGTTACAAACATAATGTCATTTCTTGATTAAAATGATTTGAAAATTTCCCAAACTCTCAGAGTAAAACACAAAATTATTATTATGATTCAAAAGACCCTCCAGGACAAGTCTCCAGGATACCTCCTCAGCCCAATATGTTAATCCAGCTATACATGTTTTTAGTTAATTACATAAACCTTCCAAGCACTTTCTTCCCTCAAGGTATCTGTGTGCATAATTTCTCTGATTAGAACTTTTTTTCATTGTATATGTAACTAGGTAACTATTTCTTACCATACAACTCTCAGCCTCAACATAGAATTATTCTCACACAAAATTTCATATTCAGATGTTTATTCTGACTTTCACATCACAATTGCACTTCATATCAAGTGCTTGATATGAAGGCCAGGCACAGTGGCTCACGGTGTAATCCCAGCACTTTGGTAGGCCAAGACAGGAGGATCACTTGAGCCCAGGGATTCAAGGCCAGTCTGGGCAACATAAAGTTCCCTGTCTCTACAAATAATAATAATAATCATAATCATAATCATAATCATAATAAGTTGGGTGTGGTAGTGCAGGCCTGTAATCCCAGTTACTTGGGAGACTTAAGTGGACTAATCTCTTGAGCCTTGGAGGTCAAGGCTGTAGTGAGCTGTGATTGTGCCATTGCACCCAACCTAGGCAACAGAGAGGCACCTGTATCAAACAAACAAAATGTGCCTGATATGAGCCAGTTATCCTTTATACGGTAAAGATACAGCAGAGAACAAAATTGTCCAATATGCTTTATCTGTAGATTTGATCCTAGATACTGCATTTCACAGTGGCAATTTCCTGTGATGATAAATTGGTAAGCTGATTCCCTTTTCATAAATATTTTGATGGCACTCCCCCAAGAGTTTTGATTGCTAATGATCTTAACCATAATGTAAGAAATTTACTGAGAGTAATTTGCTTAAAGAAAGTCATCTGTGTAATTTATTATGTTATTAGTAGTCTTTCAAGGCAAAGACCATTTGATCTTGGAAGAAGAAGTTGGTTAATTTTACAATTACTGAGATCTGGAGGAAATAGTGAGATTCCTACGGTCGTATCTTCATACATATGAGATTCAGGTTTCCAGACACTGACTCCATGAACTTTCATTTTGTGAACTTCCTTTTGCTGTGTACTTAATTATTAAAGTAGTCATCTTTATAATTAGTCTTATAATTCACTCTATTATCATTATTGTGGTTATAAATTACTGTTAACAATCACTGTTACAATATTGCTCATACTTCCCGAGAGCAGCCATTACTTTTTACAACCCTTATTTAAACTACCTGTATATCATCTCTATGAAACTCTAGGGTTTATTAGTTCCATAAACTAACTGACAATTTTATCTGTTCCAAAAAGTGTCTCCTTCATGCTTCTTTATGGATGTTGATAGAGATTGGTGGTATGGATGTTGATAGAGATTGGTGGTATGGATGTTGATAGAGATTGGTGGTATGGATGTTGATAGAGATTGGTGGAAGCAGAGACTAGGTTGCTATTTTTTTATGCTGAGACATAATGAACCAAGTTTAGGCTCACATTCACTTTATCTATTTTATGAGATGAGACTTCACACTTATCCTTTTTAAATTTTTACATTTATTGCTCTAAAATAACATTTTTAATCTATGAGCATATCTATTCTGTAATCACTTTGATTTATTCTCTGAGCTTTCTTTTCGTTCATATATACCTTTATGCAGGTGTGTTAACTACATACTAATTCAGCCTTTGGTACAGATTAATTAATCTACTCATTTATTCAACAAATATTCATTGGATGTTGACTACATACTTGACACTAGAGATTAAAATTCTTCAAAGACTATGACTTCAAATAATTTGTATTTAATAGAGAGAAGAGTAAAAAAAAGAAACATAAAAATGTCACAGTAGAGGAAAATACAGTGTTATGAAAGCATAATAATAGGACAAAATAAAATTTTGCTTGAGAATGTTATAAAAGGGTTTCTGTAACAGGAGGAAACTGAGTCATGTCTTGAAGTGTGAACAGGAGTTAACCTTTTGAAGATATGAGAAAGTGTTTCCAGCAGAAGAAAGAGGATATCCTAAGGTATTAAGTTGTAACCACATTATAAGCCCCACCTTACAAAGTGTGCTTTGTAACTGGACCAGAGAATGTATATCATTAAATAATTAATTAAAACTGGAAAGAAAGAATGACTAAAAATTATAGACTTGTGAAAACTACCATAAGAAAGTTTGATTTAATGAATCCAGTGAAAAACTTCCCTTTAGTTCCAGAGATTAATTTGTACTTTCTGTAAAACCAGCAGCCATTCTACAGAAATGCTATCAACTTCCTGCCAATAACAACAACAAAACCAACAAGTATCTGTTTTCAACACAATAATGTACTATTTCATTTTACACAATGAGACATGTCTTAGCCTCTGCCCAAGTTAATCCATTTTTTGGACTTTTACTTTTCTTCATAACTCCTAGTAACCTTGTTACTTTCTGCAATATATCAACCCTTCCCAGCTACTGGATCATTCTCATGTCATCAAATTTACTACTTAACATAAACAAATAAGCAAATAAATAAATGTGAGAGAGGAAACAATGATTCTTGACAAAATTTTGACAGAAAAATATGGATAGAGTTCTTGGGATATGCACAACTGAAAATATTTATTGGTTCTCCTTTTCTGCCTGACGGCATGATGAGGACACAAATAAATTTTTAGCAAAGTTCAAAAGGCAGAATACAAGCTAAATAATACAACCTTATATATCATGATGAATATTGTTGATAATTGATAATTGTTAAATTATCAATTTAACAGGTAATTGATAAATGTTACCCTCAATCATTTGGGCCACAGTTCTGATTATATCCTTCTTAGAACACATGGACAATTTCAGAATTACATATCAAATAATAGAGTGGTGCTTATGTGTAAAATTCAGAGCTATAAATTATTAAACAGAAAAATGCAGTATTAATTCACTGAAAACTAAGGAAAGAAGAAAGGATAGTTTAAATGAGATGTTAATTCTTTAGAAAATAAAAAATAAAATCATTTAAAAGTTTTAAATAAGTAACAACAGGAAAATATATAGAGAAGGATAATATGAATAAAAAAAGTAAATAGTTCTATTTCTGATTTTACTTAATGTTCAGTTGTGACAAAAATGGAATGCCGGTTTGAGCTTGGGTAAGAGGGAATTTTTCAGAGCAGATTATTTTCCTCCATTACGGAATGAAACCAAAGCCCAAGATTGAAATTGTAAGTATCCAACGTTCACAGACTAGAACTTTATAATTATAGTTATTATATATTGATAGAAGTGACATATGTGATATATTACTTATATGATATATATCATATGATACATCATTACCTCATATATATTTATTTCATATATTTATATATCATACATATGAATATACATCAATATATGTATATATTATATATTCATGTATCTGATATAGCATATATATTCATATATAAGTGCATTATATATTATACACACATAAATGTATGTATTCATATATATGTGTATATGTGTGTGTATATATGCACAAACATACATACTTTGTGGTAAAAATATATAACATATACATTCTGTCTTATTGTGGTAAATATATATAACCTAAACTTTCCCTCTTAAAAAATGTTAAGTTTAGGCCGGGCGCGGTGGCTCAAGCCTGTAATCCCAGCACTTTGGGAGGCTGAGACGGGTGGATCACGAGGTCAGGAGATCGAGACCATCCTGG
>NW_012115155.1:14756584-14759493 GCF_000951035.1 Colobus angolensis palliatus | reverse complement strand
CCAATATCTCCATATCTTTTCTACAATTTTTTACTTTTTTATTATAGAGGGCATCCTGATAATGTGAGGTAGTATCTCTTGGTGGTTTTGATTTGCATTTTTATAATGATTAGTGATGTTGCACATCTTTTCATATGCCTGTTGACTATCTCTTTAAATAAATATCTAGTAATTTTTCTGTTTTTTTGTTATTTGTGGTTGTTTCTTACATATAATAGACATTAACCCTCTATCTGATATATGGTTTGCAAATATTTTCTTCTATTTTATGATTATACTTTTAATTCTCTTGTTTCTTTTGCTATGCAGAAGTTTTAAAATTTGATATAATCACATTTTTTTTGTTTTGTTTGTGCTTTTGGTATCATACCAAAAAAAATCATCACTCGTTCTAATGTCATAAATTATTTTCCCTTTGTTTTCTCGTAGGAGTTTTATAGTTCAGGTCTTACATTTAGGCCTTTAATTCATTTTTAATTTGTATATACAGAGTAAGATAAAGGTACATCTTCATTCTTTTCCATTGTGTATATCTAGCTTTCTTAACACCATTTGTTGACAAGGCTATCCTTTCCCCATTGCGTCATTGTAGCACCTTTGTCAAAAATCATTTGACCATATGAGTGAAGGTTAAGTTTCGGGCTCTCTAACCTGTTCCATTGATGGATGGTCTTTATGCCAGAATCATACTATTAATATGGCTATCACTTTGCAATATATTTTAAGCCAAGCGGTGTGGGGGCCTGAAGCTTTGCTCTTTCTCAAGATTGTTACTGCTAGGTAGAGTTCCAGAAGATTCTATATAAAGTTTGGTATGTTTGTCCTATTTCTGCTAAAACTGTCATTGGGATTTTGATATGGAATGCACTGAATCTGTAGATTGCTTTAGGTAATATGGACATTTTAACAATGTTATTAATCTATAAACACAAGATATCTTTTCATTCTTTTTTTATTCTTTAATTTCTTTCAGCATTGTTGATAGTTTTCAGTACACAAATCTCTCACCTGCTCAATTTTATTCCTCAGTATTTTATTATTTTCGATGCTATTCTAAATCAGTTTTTAAAAATTATTTTCAGATTGTTTTCTGCTGGTGTATGTAAATGTAATTTATTTTTGGATGTTGATTTTATATGAAGCAACTTTATAACATTTCTTATTTCTAACTGTATTTTTGCATGAAATACTTTGGATGTTCCACATACAAAATCATGTCATCTATAAGAATAGATAATTGTACTTCTTCCTTTCCAATTTGGCTAAGCCTACTCTTTATTTTTACTACCTAATGGCTTTGACTAGGACCTATACTACAATGATAAATACAAGTGGCAAGAGTGTGCTTCTTTTTCTTGTTCTTGGTCTTTAAAAGCTTTTATTATTTTTACTGTTGGGTATAATGTTGGCTATGAGCTTTTCATATATAACTTTTATTATTTTGAAGTAATTTTCTTCTATTTCTAGTATGCTGAGTGTTTTTTTAATCATAAAAGTGTTGAATTTTGAAAAATATGTTTTCTGTATTAATTGTCATTTTTGTTCTTTTTTCTTTTAATGTAGTAAATTGAACCTGCTGATTTTCATATGCTGAAACATCCTGCCATCCCATTGGTAAATCCCATTTGGACATAGTATATAATGCTTTTAATGTGCTATTGGATTTGGTTTGCTCTTATTCTTTTGAAGCTTTTGCATCAATATTCACCAGGGTTATTAGTCTGGATTTTTAAATAGTATCTTTGTCTGGCTTAAGTATCAGGGTAATGTTGGACTCATAGAATTAATTTAAAAGTGTTCCTTTCTATTCATTTATTTGAAAGGGTTTCAGGAGGACCTGTGCTGATTCTTATTTAAATGTTTGGCAAAATTCTCCAGCAAAGCTATTTGGTCCTGATGTTTCCTTCGCTGGAAGGTTTGATAATTGATTTACTCTCCTTACTTGTTATTGGTATGTTCAGTTTTTCCATTTATTTATGATGTACTCAGTAGACTGTATGTTTCTAGGAATTTAGTTTTTTCTAAATTATTCAATTTGTTGGCATATATCATTTGTAGCAGTCTCAAAATAATTTTTATATCTGTGGCATCAGTTGTAATGTCTCCCCTTTCACTTCTGATTTTAATTATCTGAGTCATCTTCCTTTCTCTAGCTAAGTATTTGCAGGTTTTGTTGAACCTTTAAATAAAACAGCTCTTTGCTGTTGTTGTTTTTATTTTCCAAGATGAGGAAATAGAGGCTTTTATTGTGCCTTGGCCACTTGGAAATAGCAAAATAGTTCAAAAAGATTAATTATCTAAGCTTTAATACAAGAAGGAAAATGAGAATCCACCAGAATAATGAAGGTCACCCCAGATCCTGGGGAAGAGAATGCTGACAAACAGCCCCTGTTACAGCATCTGGCTGAAATAAATGAGTGAAGCTCTAGTACGTGAGAGAGGCAGAGAGCCTCCCTCTGTGACTCACCTTTCTATTGGGGATCCAAACAACCTAGGTTAGGGAAAAGAACTATGTCTAGCCACATTGGCTGCAGCCCACTCTTATATCTAAGTACCATCTACTGGCTTTTAGGTCAAACTGTACATCTCTATATAAAACTTGCTGAATGAAGTACTTAAGTATTTAGACGCAAAGACAAAAGATGCTACCAAACACTGTCTATAATCACAGTCCCTATGGAGAGGGAAAATGGAAATGAAAAGAAAAAGATAATATCATAAAATCCTAACCTAATGAAAATAATTACAATAATTAGAAGTGTCGGCACTCTAGATGAGAAGGAATCAGCACAAGAATTCTGGCACCGTAAAATTTCTAAATGTAGTGACACTACTAAGGGATCACATGAGCTCTCCAGAAATAGTCCGCAACCAAGATGGAAAGGCAAAAATGACAGATAAAGAATTCA
>NW_012115155.1:14751819-14753016 GCF_000951035.1 Colobus angolensis palliatus | reverse complement strand
GCTTCATTCTTGAAGTCAGCGAGACCACAAACCCACTGGCAGGAACCAACCCCAGACACATCTTGGGGTCTCATTCAGGATCTTGCCACGTGGTGAGTACCATTGGACCCCTTTCACTTGCTTTCTCTCCTATTTTTCCTTAGAATTCGGGGGCTAAACACCAGGCACCTGTCAGCCACTTAAAAGTGACTAGCGCAGGTACCGTACTAAAGTCACAGATGTCAGGCTTTCTGGGAAAGGGCTCTCTAACAACCCCTGACTCTTCATAGTCAGGAGCATTGGTTTGCCTTGAACCAGCTTCTTCTTTTCCTGTACTTCCGAGCTGAGCTAAGGGTTGACAGAGAAGAAAGCCATTCAGTTCCAGGGTCCCAACAAAATGTTGGTGAACCCTGCAGCCATGAGCGGAGCTCTCAAAGTTACATCGCCCAAGCGAGACTCATCCACCTATCCTGACCCTTTCCTCCTGGGTCCTAGCACATGTCAGACAAACTTCCTCCCACCCCTCTTCTCCAAGGCTAGTCCCACTTATAAAAACCACTCCCTGTCCCTGGTGCTCTTCTAGTTTCTCCTATTTCTAATATGAATTTTGGGACTCTGTTCCCTTCTTTAGGCACCTGGGCTCACCAATCAGAAAGACATAATTTTTGCCCAAAGCCCTATCAAATGGTGGAAATATCTGGTATTTTAGGATCCCTTCTCAGAGTAGCAGGCCTAACAAAGGGTATTCTTGAAGCTAGCATATGGGGAGCCTCAGAAATTACAGACTCCAAAATTTGGCGGGATATCCTTCCTATTCATATGATTAGAAGTGAGAAAAAAAAGGCATCACTCTTCCAACCCTGGAGATGCCTTCCCTCCCTCAGGATATGGCCCTCCACTGCCTTTTAAGGTATATCATCTTTATGGGACAAGGGAAGGTCCCAATACCAATGGGAGAAAACACTTAGGACTCTAACAGGTTTTTGAGAATGTGTCTCTAAGGGCCACTAAATCTGACCTTCCTCGGTCTTCTTTGTGGTCTTAGAGGAAAACAAGTCTTTCTGCTGCTGCTTTGGTGAGTACAACTATTCCAAACATTAGGGTCCAGGGACCATTGTGGGTTCTTGGGTGGGAGAAAAGAAAACAAAGAACAGTCCAAAACCGTGGGCGTTTTTTTATTCAACAAGCTCACCCTTGAAATGCATCCTAAGCCATTGG
>NW_012115155.1:14748911-14750156 GCF_000951035.1 Colobus angolensis palliatus | reverse complement strand
TTCCCAGTTTCTCTTTGCCTTTGAGGATCCCACAGACTACACCTCCCAACTTACATGGACCGTCTTGCCTCAAGGGTTTAGGGATAGGACTCATCTGTTTGGTCAGGCACTGGCCTAAGATCTAGGCCACTTCTCAAGTCCAGGCACTCTGGTCCTTCAGTATGTGGATGATTTACTTTTGGCTACCAGTTCGGAAGCCGCATGCCAGGAGGCTCCTCTAGATCTCTTGAACTTTCTAGCTAATCAAGGGTAAAATTCGTCTAAATCAAAGGCCCAGCTCTGCCTACAACAAGTCAAATATCTAGGCCTAATCTTAGCCAGAGGAACCAGGGCCCTCAGAAAAGAATGAATACAGCCTATATTGACCTGTCCTCACCCTAAGACATTAAAATAGTTCCAGGGGTTCCTTAGGATCACTGGCTTTTGCCAACTATGGATCCCCAGATATAGCGAGATGCCTAGGCCACTCTATACTCTAATCAAGGAGACCCAGAGGGTAAATATTCATCTAGTAGAATGGGAACCAGAGGCAGAAACAGCCTTCAAAACCTTAAAGTAGGCCCTAGTACAAGCTCTAGCCTTAAGCCTTCCCACAGGACAAAATTTCCCTTTATACGTCACAGAGAGCGGGACTAGCTCTTGGAGTCCTTACTCAAACTCGAGGGATAAGCCCACAACCAATGGCACACCTAAGTAAGGAAATTTATGTAGTAGCAAAAGGCTGGCCCCACTGTTTATTGGTAGTTGTGGCGGTGGTCATCTTGGTATCAGGGGCCATCAAAATAATACAAGGAAAGGATCTCACCTTTTGGACTACTCATGATATAAATGGCATATTAGGTGCTGAAGGAAATTTATGGCTATCACACAACCACCTGCTTAGATACCAGGCACTACTCCTTGAGGGACCAGTGCTTCAAATACACATATGTGCAGCCCTCAACCTTGCTACTTTTCTCCCAGAGGATGGGGAACCAATTGAGCATGACTGCCAACAAATTGTAATCCAGACTTATGCTGCCTAAGAGGATCTCTTAGAAGTCCCCTTAGCTAATCATGACCTTAACCTGTATACTGATGGAAGTTCATTTGTGGAGAATGTGATACGCAGGGCAGGTTATGCCATAGTTAGTGATGTAACAGTACTTGAAAGTAACCCTCTTCCTCTGGGGACCAGTGGCCAGTTAGCAGAACTAGTGGCACTTACCTGAGTCTTAGAACTGGCAAAGGAAAAAAGAATAAATG
>NW_012115155.1:14747918-14748861 GCF_000951035.1 Colobus angolensis palliatus | reverse complement strand
ACCAGTGGCCAGTTAGCAGAACTAGTGGCACTTACCTGAGTCTTAGAACTGGCAAAGGAAAAAAGAATAAATGTGTATACAGACAGTACATATGCTTATCTAATCCTGCATGACCATGCTGCAATATGGAAAGAAAGGGAGTTCCTAACCTCTTGGAGAATCCCCATTAAATACCATGAGGAAATCATGGAATTATTGCACATAGTGCAAAAACCCAAAGAGGTGACAGTCTTACACTGGCGAAACCATCAAAAAAGTGAAGGAGAAAAGGTAGAAGGAAACCATCAGGCAGCCTCTGAGGCCAAAATTGCTACCAGGTGGAACATCCCATTAGAAATACCTATAGAAGCATCCTTGGTACGGAACAACCCTCTCCAAGAGATTAAGCCCCGGTATTCCCTGACTGAAACAGAATGGGACTTTCATGGGGGCATCATTTTCTCCCCTCAGGGTGGTTAACAACAGAAGAGAGAAAGGTACTCATACCTGAAGCCAGCCAATGGAAAATACTTGAGACCCTCTACCTAACTTTTCATATGGGTGTTGAGAGCACTCATCAAATGGCCAAATCCCTATTTACAGGGACAAAGCTCCTCTGGACATCCGACAAGTAGTCAAAGCCTGTTAGGTGTGCCAAAGGAATAATCCCTTGGTTCATCATAAGGCCCCTCTGGGGGAACAAAGAGTAGGGCACTATCCCAGAGAGGACTGGCAGTTAGTTGGACTTTACCCATATGCCTAACTCAAGGGGATTTCAATACTGGTTGGTCTGTGTTGATACCTTTACAAATCGGATAGAAGCCTTCCCCTGCAAGACAGAGAAGTCTCAGGAAGTGGTTAAAGTCCGAATTCATGAAATAATTCCTAAATATGGGCTTCCTCAAAGCTTACAAAGTGACAATGGTCTGGCTTTTAAAGCCAAGGTAACTCTGGGAATTTCCAA
>NW_012115155.1:14743115-14744644 GCF_000951035.1 Colobus angolensis palliatus | reverse complement strand
AGTGATAGCATTAGGAGATATTCCTAAGGTAAATGACGAGTTAATGGGTGCAGCACACCAACATGGCACATGTATACATATGTAACAAACCTGAACATTATGCTCACGTACCCTTGAACTTAAAGTATAATTTAAAATATGTTGATGGAATTGCAGATAAAAGGGAATGCTTATACACTGCTGGTTACAATGTAGGTAGTTCAGCCATTATAGAAGCCAGTTTGGAATTTCTCAGACAACTTAAAATTGAACTACCATTTGACCCAGCAATCCAATTACTAGATATATATCCAAAATAAAATAAATTTTTCTACCAAAGAGACACTGAACTGGACTCGCATGTTCATCACAGCACAATTCACAATAGTAAAGACATGGAATTAACCTAGTTGTCCATCAATGGTGGATTGAATAAAGAAAATGTGGTACATATACACTATGAAATACTGGGAAACCATTAAAAAGAACCAAATTATGTTGCTTACAGCAATATAGATGCAACTGGAGGCCATTATTCTAAATGAATTAATTAAGGAACAGGAAACCAAATACTGCCTGGTCTCACTTTAACTGGGAGCTAAAGATTGGGCCCTCATAGACATAAAGATGGCAACAACAGACACTGGGGACCACTATAGTCAGGATGGAGGAAGTGGGACAAGGCTGGTGTAACTTAGTTACTATGCTCACTATCTGGGTGGCAGAATCATTCATTTCCCACACCTGAGCATTACATAATACACCCATGTAACAAACCTGCACAAGTACCCCAGAATCTAAAGTAAAAATTAAATTTTAAAACCTTCATTTTTTTCCATTCTTTCATTTATGACTGCTCTCATTTTTTTCCCTTCTCTAACTATGGGTACAGATCGATGTTGTTTTATAGTTTATTAAAGTGTGAAGTAAAATCTGGATTTGAAATTGTTGTTTTGAAATGTAACCATTTACTATAATATACTTCCCTTCTTAGTACTACTTTTTTCTTAAACCCATATGTTTTGGTTTATTGTGTTTTTGTTTTTACTTGTCTGAAGATATTTTCCAATTATGTTGTTGTTTTTTTTGATTCATTGGTTATTTAAGAGGGCTTCATTTAACTTTCAAATACCTGTAAATTTGTAGTTTTCGTACTGCAATTGAATTCTAGTTTGGTTCCACTGGGATCAGATTAGACACTATTAGTCTTCTATCAGGTTGTTCTAGCCATTATTCAAAGTTAGATATTGATTTATCCTACTATTATTATGTCACTATCTCTTCCATTTTTATATTCTGTCAATATATGCTTCTTATACTTAGGTTGCTTGAATTGTAGATATAGATACATTTATAATTGTTATATTTTCTGGTGTATTTCTTCATTTCTCATTATATAACATCACTCTTTGTCCCTTGTGGTTGTTTTTAACTAAAGTTTATTTTTATATTATAAGTATAACCATCCCTGCTCTCTTTTGGTTATGATTTGCAGGAACTTTTCCCCCATTCTTTCACTTTCGGACTCCATGTGTTATTATGTTTAAGAT
>NW_012115155.1:14737519-14741161 GCF_000951035.1 Colobus angolensis palliatus | reverse complement strand
CCTAGATTTATGCGTTAGAAAAATATATTCTGCAAGTTCTTATGGGCTGGCTTCATACTTGGTAATATCTTCAACAGGCAATCTGACTAGAGATTCTGGGGACCTATAAAACCTCTCGGTGGGGGTTGAAACTTCTCCAAGTCTGTGCATATAACTCCAATTAGAGGGAGCTGCTGGTTTTCTTTTCAGGAGCTGGTAATCTCTGGTTATTTCTGCTGTTTGCCCGCAGTACTGCAGGTTCTGTGGTGCTGCAGCAACAAGTCTCCCTGTACTCTTTTATTCTCAGTGGTCCAAGACATCCAAAGTATGCTGGCTCCTTGTCAATACTCTAATTCAGGCAAGACAGAAACCAGTTCTTTAGACAGCCTTTTGGAAAATCAGAAGACCAGACGCATATTCCACTCTTTTCTCTCCCTCCTGAGGGAGAAACCCCAAATTGGGCACACCCTCCCTGTTGTGCTGAATGGTATTAGCGCATTTATTAAAAAGTACTGCAATTTCTTTGGTGCTGCACTATGCCACCTTCACTCTCCCTTGTTTTCAGTCTTCCCAGCCACCCAAACTCTTACAACTCCATCAATTTTCTGAGTCAGGTAAGGCAGAAATTGATACAAGATCAGCCCTCCAAAAAGCCAGAATACACCTTCCAATTTTCTTTTCCCTCCCCTGTGAAGAAGCTACATGCTAGGCTTCTCTCCTCAGGAAATTAAGCCATGCCAGTTTGGGGGTGGGGTAATTGCAGGTAAACCAAAATGTCTCTTTTTACCTATTTCGATGTGGCTGTTTGTAGCTTTGCACGAAACTTTGGGTACTGCACTTATTAATTGGGTTTCAGTGTTCTCAAAAGGTATTTTGGTCCATATGTTATTTTTATGCTGGTGTCTCTGCAGGGAAATGAGGGATGGCACTGGCTATCTAATATCTTATTTACACATACTATGTCACTAACATTTATACTAATATAGAAATATTTAACATTTTAGTGCTTGATTTGTCACCTGATATTCACAACAATAGAAAACATAACATATAAAAAGAATATAAATGAATTCATTCTAAATTTGAACATTTCCTGCTTATAAATGTGGTTCTGCAAAGATTTTACAGGTGTACTCTGGCTTAGCAGAGGAGAGGTAATTATGAGTGGAGTTTATTTCACCCTAAGGTCCCTGCACATCTGCTTATATGCTTTGAAAAAGTCACTGTAAAAATAACCAAAAGATACAAATATTGGATTTCATCTTTAACAGATAATGGGAGGTTTGTGAGATGTCTTGAAGATGCTTTCATAACTCTAGGAGATTTGGGAATTCATGGAAAGCACCAAAATTGCCTTCTTATATTTGTGACCATGACTTTTCAAATATTTAGAGTGTCATATTCCTTTTAGATTAGCATATAAAATAGTTACATATTTGGATGCAAAAATGCCGTTAGAAGTTTTGAAACTAGAATTGAATTCATAGTTTTAGACTATGTATAAATAGAGGTACATATATGTATTGTATTAAAATAAGTAGAAAAACTGTATAATTAACAGAGCAGACCTCACATATTAGAGATAAGCATTGTATTAAAAACAGTTCTGAAAAATTGGACACACCTATTGCTAGACTGAAGAATAAGGGGTTAGGGAGTTACATTAGCCTGGGTTTTGCTCCCGATTATATCTTTTGCTCACTGCAGAACTTTAGTGAATTACTTCCTCTTCTTAGCCTCAGTTGCTACATAATCAAAACAAGAATTATAATCTTTGCCTCACAATATGAGAGTTAAATTTAAGAAAAAATGATCTTTGTAAGACATCAATTAGGATGTTCTATATCAAGTAAGTTTTAGCCACTGAAATGACAAAACATGTTTCATGAACTCAAAATTCAAAACAAAACTAATTGGTCTTATGAAATGTTTCTCAGAGCCTATAGAAAAAAATGAGAATGATTTTCTATGGTACAAAGAATAAAACTGTTTTATTTATTAATAATCTCAAATATCTTCTGAATGTTATCTAAAAGGTAACCTGAGAATTTTCTTAAAACATTTATATTATCTTGTTTTATGAATATACTGGAACTTTCATTTTCCAAAGTAGCAGGATATATGCAAATTGGCTTTATTCCCCACCACAGATCATCAAAAACAAATATACAGCACTAATATTATTGAGAGGTGACAATGTGCTAGCAGTCATCACAGTGCCTCCTCGCCTTTGGCATCCACTCTGGCTGCGCTTGAGGAGCCCTTCAGCCCACCACTGCACTGTGGGAGCCCCTCTCTGGGCTGGCTGAGGCCAGAGCTGGCTCCCTCTGCTTCTGGTGGCCGGCACTGCCAGCCCCAGGGCAGTGAAGGGCTTAGCACCCAGACCAGCACCTGCCTAGGTTGTGCCGGGTCCCCCAGCACTGCCAGCCTGCATGCACCATGCTTGAATTCTCACCGGGCCTCAGCCACCTCCCCGCCTCCCCGTAGGGAAGGGCTCCCAACCTGCAGCCTGCCATGTCCAAGCCCCTCCCTCCATAGTGGACTCCCACGCCCAGAGCCTCCCCAGTGGGGGCTGCCCCCTGCTCCATGACTCCCAGTCCCATGACTGCCCAAGGGCTGAGGAGTGCAGACACAGCTGGGACTGGCAGGCAGCTCTGCCTGCAGCCCTGGTGTGGGCTCCACTAGAAGAAGCCATCTGGGCTTCTGAGTCTAGTGGGGACTTGGAGAACCTTTATGTCTAGCTAAGGGATGGTAAATGTACCAGTCAGCACTCTGTGTCTAGCTCAGGGTTTGTAAATACACCAATCAGTACTCTGTATCTAGCTAACCTAGTGGGGACTTGGAGTACTTTTCTGTCTAGCACTGGGTCTAGCTCAGGGATTGTAAATGCACCAATCAGCACTCTGTGTCTAGCTCAGGATTTGTAAATACACCAATCAGCACTCTGGGTCTAGCCCAGGGTTTGTAAATACACCAAACAGTACTCTTTGTCTAGCTAACCTAGTAGTGACTTGGAGAACTTTTCTGTCTAGCACTGGGTCTAGCTCAGGGATTGTAAAGGCATCAATCAACACTCTGCCAAAATGGACCAATCAACTCTCTGTAAAATGGACCAATCAGCAGGATGTGGGTGGGGTCAGATAAGAGAATAAAAGCAGGCTGCCTGAGCCAGCCAGAGGCAACCCTCCTGGGTCCCTTTCCACACTATGGAAGCTCTATTCTTTAGCTCTTTATAATAAATCTTGCTGCTGCTCACTCTTTGGGTCCAAGCTGCCTTTAAGAGCTGTGACATTCACCGCAAAGGTCTGCAGCGTCACTCCTGAAGCCAGCAAGACCACCAACACACTGGGAAGAATGAACAACTCCGGATGCACCACCTTTAAGACTGTAACATTCATTGCGAAGTTTTGCAGCTTCACTCCTCTTAGCCAGACCATGAACCCACCAGAAGGAAGAAGCTCCAGACACATCTGAAGGAACAAACTCCAGACACACCATCTTTACAAACTGTAACACTCACTGCGAGGGTCCGTGGCTTCATTCTCGAAGTCAGCGAGACCAAGAACCCACCAGTTCCAGACACATTATCACCAGTAATAAAACAAATCTGAAATATGAGGATGAGACAGTTCCCACAGACACAGTGAAATGAAATCTCCAAGG
>NW_012115155.1:14734734-14737469 GCF_000951035.1 Colobus angolensis palliatus | reverse complement strand
CCCACCACAGATCATCAAAAACAAATATACAGCACTAATATTATTGAGAGGTGACAATGTGCTAGCAGTCATCACAGTGCCTCCTCGCCTTTGGCATCCACTCTGGCTGCGCTTGAGGAGCCCTTCAGCCCACCACTGCACTGTGGGAGCCCCTCTCTGGGCTGGCTGAGGCCAGAGCTGGCTCCCTCTGCTTCTGGTGGCCGGCACTGCCAGCCCCAGGGCAGTGAAGGGCTTAGCACCCAGACCAGCACCTGCCTAGGTTGTGCCGGGTCCCCCAGCACTGCCAGCCTGCATGCACCATGCTTGAATTCTCACCGGGCCTCAGCCACCTCCCCGCCTCCCCGTAGGGAAGGGCTCCCAACCTGCAGCCTGCCATGTCCAAGCCCCTCCCTCCATAGTGGACTCCCACGCCCAGAGCCTCCCCAGTGGGGGCTGCCCCCTGCTCCATGACTCCCAGTCCCATGACTGCCCAAGGGCTGAGGAGTGCAGACACAGCTGGGACTGGCAGGCAGCTCTGCCTGCAGCCCTGGTGTGGGCTCCACTAGAAGAAGCCATCTGGGCTTCTGAGTCTAGTGGGGACTTGGAGAACCTTTATGTCTAGCTAAGGGATGGTAAATGTACCAGTCAGCACTCTGTGTCTAGCTCAGGGTTTGTAAATACACCAATCAGTACTCTGTATCTAGCTAACCTAGTGGGGACTTGGAGTACTTTTCTGTCTAGCACTGGGTCTAGCTCAGGGATTGTAAATGCACCAATCAGCACTCTGTGTCTAGCTCAGGATTTGTAAATACACCAATCAGCACTCTGGGTCTAGCCCAGGGTTTGTAAATACACCAAACAGTACTCTTTGTCTAGCTAACCTAGTAGTGACTTGGAGAACTTTTCTGTCTAGCACTGGGTCTAGCTCAGGGATTGTAAAGGCATCAATCAACACTCTGCCAAAATGGACCAATCAACTCTCTGTAAAATGGACCAATCAGCAGGATGTGGGTGGGGTCAGATAAGAGAATAAAAGCAGGCTGCCTGAGCCAGCCAGAGGCAACCCTCCTGGGTCCCTTTCCACACTATGGAAGCTCTATTCTTTAGCTCTTTATAATAAATCTTGCTGCTGCTCACTCTTTGGGTCCAAGCTGCCTTTAAGAGCTGTGACATTCACCGCAAAGGTCTGCAGCGTCACTCCTGAAGCCAGCAAGACCACCAACACACTGGGAAGAATGAACAACTCCGGATGCACCACCTTTAAGACTGTAACATTCATTGCGAAGTTTTGCAGCTTCACTCCTCTTAGCCAGACCATGAACCCACCAGAAGGAAGAAGCTCCAGACACATCTGAAGGAACAAACTCCAGACACACCATCTTTACAAACTGTAACACTCACTGCGAGGGTCCGTGGCTTCATTCTCGAAGTCAGCGAGACCAAGAACCCACCAGTTCCAGACACATTATCACCAGTAATAAAACAAATCTGAAATATGAGGATGAGACAGTTCCCACAGACACAGTGAAATGAAATCTCCAAGGAGATGGTAAAATAATTGGATTGTCATATTTGTAGTATCAAGCCTCCAATCTGCTTGGCACCAAGTGTGCAAGCATTTTCCCCTGATTCACAATTTCTACAAGTAATACTCTTGTGACAACCAGCTTTCCAACCATCTTGGTTCCCTGGCAGGAAACCTTTTCCTGCCAGGCAGAGAATGCGATTACTATCCCCAGCCCTGGAAACTTTGCTCTCTAAATAGGTAAAAAGATACACCAAATCAGATAGTCTTTTCAGAAGCACTGTGCTATAGAAGGTACCCTCCTTAGTTCCCCTGGGCATGAACCATTAGGCAGCCTTCCCACACTACTGGGATATCGCCTTAGGGACTTCTACCATTTGAAACAGGCAGTACTCTCATCAGTTACTAGAAGCAAAGCAAACCTGGGTGAAACATATGTCTAATGTCAAAAAGGAGACAGAGATCCAGCAGGAAGTAAAATAAAGAAACTCAACTGGTAAATTACAAAGACTAAGCAAATATACCCAAGTGAAAAATCAAAATAAACCAGACAAAAAAGACCTCCTCAAATTAACGAAACAAGGAGGCAGTGACTAACCCTTATAAGATTGCGATATGTGAGCTCTATGACCAAATATTGAAAGTAGCAATTTTAAGGAAACTCAGTGATCTCCAAGATAACACAGAAAAGCAATTCATACATTTATTGAGAAATTTAGCAACAATATTAAAATAATTTTAAAATATAAAGCAGAAATCTTAGAACTGAAGAATACAATTGCTAAACTGACAAACATATTAAAAGCCTCCAATATCAAAATGAATTAAGAAGAAGAATCAGTGAACTCAAAATTAGGATATCTGTAAAACACATAGGGGAAAAAAGTTACAAAAGAATAAAAAGGAAAACAGTACAGATTGCCTATAGAATATAGAAAAATACCTCAAAAAGGCCAGAACTAAGGATAATTGATACTCAAGAGGGAATTTAGCAAGAAGAAGGAAAAGAAAGCTTATTCAAAGATATAATGACAAAACCTTTCCAAAACTTGAGAATAATATAAATATTCAGATACAAGAAGATCAGAGAATACCAAAGAGATTCATCCTAAATAAGAGTAGCCCAAGGCAGATTTCTTGGATTAGTAATCAAACTCTTCAAAGTCAAGGACAAAGAAAGGATCCAAAAGGTAGCAAGATAAAAGAAGCAAATAACCTATAAAGGAGCTCC
>NW_012115155.1:14733338-14734192 GCF_000951035.1 Colobus angolensis palliatus | reverse complement strand
CAAATATATCAAAACCAAAAATAGAGAAACCTGTTCAGAGATAGACAATATTAAAATATGTAAATTGAGACAACAAAAAGTCAAAATGTTGGGGGAAATGGAGTTAAAATATAGTTAGTTTTAAACATTTTTTGTTCTTTTTCTATAAGTTGACATCTCTGTAAAATGACTTATTATGTCTATAATAGGTTTTGTAAACCTCGTGGTAACCACATGCAGAAACCTGCAATAGATATGTTAAAAATAAAAAGCAGTGAATTAAAATATACTACCAGAGAAAATCACTTAACCACAAAGACAAATAAAAAAATGAAAATAGGGACAAAAGAGTTTCAAATGAAATATAAAACAAGCAAAAAAAAAAAAAGAAAAGGCAGTAAGTCCTTGTGTATTACCACTAACATCATTGAATGTAATTGAACTTAACTTCCCAGTTATAAAAAAGAGTGGCTGATTGAATAAAGAAACAAGAACCAACTATACTGTCTACTGGAAATCCATTTCACCTGTAATGACACACATAGACTGCAAGTAAAGGGATAGAAAGAAAAAAGATATTCCATTCTAGTGGATACGAAAAAAAATAAGGGTAACTATGTTTAGATTAAACAGACTAGAAGTGAAGACTGTAAAAAAGAAAAATGTCACTACATAATGATAAATATTTCAATTCAGCAAGAGGATATATCCAATATAAATACTAATGCACACAACACTGAAACACAGAAGTATATAAAAAAACACTAATTCATCTGAAGGAAGATACAGACTGCCATTTAGTAACCATTGAAAACTTCAACACACCACTTACAGTAATGGACAGATCACTAAAACAGAATATCCACAAGGAAACA
>NW_012115155.1:14731185-14732938 GCF_000951035.1 Colobus angolensis palliatus | reverse complement strand
CAGACCAGAAATAAATGAAAATAAAAAATACAGAAAACCATATAAATGAAAAAGCTTTTTCTTGAAAACTAAAATCAGCAAAACTTAACTATAAAAAAAGAGAAGACCCAAATAGAATCAGAAGTGAAAAAGATGACATAAAACAGACTACAGAAATAAAAAAAAAAAAATCATTAGAGACTACTGAGAACAACTTTATGCCAACATATTGGAAAACTTAGAAGAAATTCATAAATTATTGGACACAACCTACCAAGAAGGAACTATGAAGACATAAAAAAAACTCCTATAAACCAATAAAGAGAAACAAAATTAAAGTTATAATAAAAGGTCCCCCAAAGAGAAGCCCAGGACCTGATGACTTCAATGCTGAATTCTACCAAACATTTAATAAGAATAACAATTCTACTCAAACTTTTCCAAAAAAAAAAAATGACAGGGAGATACTACTTCCAAATTCATTCTACAAAGCCAGCACTATTTTGATAACTAATATCAAACTAGGACACAACAACAGCAAAGAAAATTAAATAAACTACAGGCCAATATAACTGATTAACATAGATATAAAAATTCTCAACAAAAAATACAAGGAAACTCAATTTAACAACACATTAGAAAGATTATTCACCATGATTAAGTGAGATTCATCCTAGGGATGCAAGGATGGTTCAATAAATCAATAATTGCACTATTATTGATTGCAATGCAATAAACATGATAAAACATTTTAACAGAACCAAGAACAAAACAATACAATCATTTCAAATATACACCAAAAATAATTTTATAAAATTCAATATCATTTTATGATTAAAAAATAAACCCTCAACAAACTGGGTATAGCAACTCAAAATAATAAAAGCCATATGTGACAAAGCCACAGCCAGTGTCCTGCTGAACAGGGAAAAAACTGAAAACCTTTTCTCTAAGATCTGGAACAAGAAAAATTTGCTTTCACCACTTTTATTCAACATAATACTGGAATTACTCACCAGAGCAATCATACAACAGAAACAAATAAAGAGCATGGAAACTGGAATGGAAGAAGTCGAATTAAGTTTGTTTGTCTGACATGATCTTATAACAGTCTAAAGAGTCCACCAAAAACTGTTGGAACTGCTCATTTCAATAAAATTACAGGATACAAAAATCAGTAGCATTTATATTCTCCAAAAGCAAACAATCTGAAAAGAAATCAAGAAAGCATTCCTGATCACAATAGCTACAAATAATATAAAATACCTAGGATTCAATTTAACCAAAGATGTGGGCTGGCCGTGGATGCTCACACTGGTAATCCCAGCACTTTGGGAGGCTGAGGCAGGCAGATCATGAGGTCAGGAGTTCAAGAGCAGTCTGGCCAACATGGTAAAACCCCATCTCTACTAAAAATACAAAAATTAGCTAGGCACGATGGTGCATGCTTGTAATCCCAGTTACTTGGGAGGCTGAGGCAGGAGAATCACTTGAACCAGGACCCAGGAGGCGGAAGTTGCAGTGAGCCAACATTGTGTCACTGCACTCCAGCCTGGGCTACAGAGCAAGATTTCATCTCAAAAACAAACAAAAAAAAAGATGTGAAAGAACTATACTATACAAAAATAATACTATAAAACAATAATGAAATAAATTGAAGAGGCAACAAAAAATGGTGGTTTATGCTAATTATTGGAAAAATTAATACTATTAAAATGAAAATATCATTCAAAGCAATTTACATATTCAAAAACATCCCTATCAAAATACCAAT
>NW_012115155.1:14727682-14729414 GCF_000951035.1 Colobus angolensis palliatus | reverse complement strand
AGAAAGGAACTGTTGTACTCTGTCGGTGGGAGTGAAAATTAGTACAGCCACTATAGGAAACATTATTGAGGTGACTTTATTTTTTTCAGGTATGTTCCTTCTATACCCCATTTATTGAGGGTTTTTTATTGTAACTATCATATGATCTAGCAACTATACTAGTGGGCATATATCCTAAAAACGAAATTAATATATCCAAGGGCTGTCTACAGTCCCGTTTTGCAGAACTATTCATAAGACAAAATACGGAATCAACTTAAGTGCCCATCAGTGGTTAAATGGACAAAGAAAAGTGATATGAACTACACTATGGTATATAATTCAACATAAAAATAATAAAATTCTGTCATTTACAGCAACATGAATAGAATTGAAATTAAGTAAAATAAGCCAAGCACAGAAAGATAAATATTGCATGTCCTCATTCATAAGTGGGAGTTAAAATGGTGGAGCCCATGAAGGTACTAGATTTGTAGTTACCAGAGGCCAAAAGAGGTAGGCAAAGATGAAGGGAGTTTGACTAATGGGTACAAATATACAGTTAGAAGCTATAAGACCCAGTGTTCCATAGTTTAGTAGGGTGACTATAGTTAGCATTAATCTATTGTACTTTTCAAAATAGCAAGAAGAGACTAATTTAAATGTTCCTAGCATAAAGAGAAATATTTAAGGTGATGGGTATCCTGATTAAGCTAATTTGATCATTACACATCATGTGAATGTATCAAATTACCCTCAAAATATGTACATCTGTTATATATCAGTTAAAATTTTAAAAAGTTCACTCCAACCTGGGTGAGTGATGAGATTCTATCTAAAGAATAATATATAATAAAAACTGAAATAAAAAATTAAAAAAATATGAAGATGCTGCTAAGAGTAAAATACTATTTGAAACTATCAAATATTGCTCAAAAATCCTTTCATTCCTAAGCATCACATTACCTTAGTTATTTTAGACACTATTTCTTACACTAGATTTCTCTGTAACCTTCATGACTATCTGAAATAATTTTAGTGTCCATGGATAATCCATATGTTTAATTGTATACTGTTATACTAAAATGGAATATTAATAAAAGCATAATGCAATTATTAGACTATCAACTATATTGATAAGCACTTCTAGGCAATTTCCAATATTAGTATTTACACTTATATTTCAGGTTATATTGATGCATAAAATACTACTTTATCACTGACTAATAAAAATAGAGACAGATTCAATGTAGACATAATATACTTAAGTTGGTTTAATGCAAAACGACATGTAGAAGCACTATAAAAATATTTAACTATAGGATCATACGGAGAAAAACAGTGGGAAAAGTGAACCATAACTTGGTGGCCAATGATTGTATAGGAATGCCAAACACAACAAAATCTGAATATCAACAGTCAGGTTGATGTTCTTGTATGTATTTTTAAAATACTTTATTGAGCTCCTTTTAGGCAGAAATTTCAGTACCCTAAGTTGTATTGAATTATCCTTAGTGATTTAAAATTTAAGGTTTTTACTTGTATTTTTAGTTTTATAAAGATTATCATGAGAGGTTTACATTTGTATGTTCAAGTAATATAAAAATAAAATAATACAAGGCAATACTTGTTTTCTTTCTCTTAAAAGTGTTCTGAGCTTATGCAAATCAAATAAACACCGATAGAGTACATGGTGCTTCTAGGGTATGGTTCAGTTTCTGAGTAACCCAGAGCCTGCTCACTCCACAGACCT
>NW_012115155.1:14726250-14727303 GCF_000951035.1 Colobus angolensis palliatus | reverse complement strand
TAAACATCCAAATTTATTTTCTGGGAGACAACATAGGCTAACATGTGTTAATATGAACACATATTATTAAAAAGGGGAATTAAAAGTCATCTATTTTTCCACAAGGAATAATGTGGAAAATGTCTTTTCATATTATCATTGCTACTAAAGCATGTTTTACTAGTGAATTTTTGTTTTCACATCAAAATTAATGACTCAGAGAGAATAATGGGCCCTAAAGCAGATGACTTTATTCTGTATCTTTATAATACCATTATATTCTTGAGGTAACTACCTAGAGAAGTTCATGGTTTCAATATTTGGAATCCATTCTGCTTTCTAATGCAGTATAATGTCTTGTTTATGAGCCAGCCAAGTTTCTTAGCAAGGCGTAAGATTTGCTTCATTATCTAGCTCCTAATACTCTTCATAGATTTGTCTCCTAACACTTCCTCTGAGTGCCATATAGACTGGCCATGCCGTTCTTGTTACTATTCCCTGAAGACAGCATTCGCTTTCACGTCTCCACTTCACTGCCTGTGCCATTTCCTTTGCCAGGAATCCATTCTTCTCTCACTTAATTCTCGATGAGTGGTTATTCTTCCTCCAGGGTTCTGCTCAATTTTAAATCTTTCTGGAAGCTGATTAGACTCATTCCATACCTTACATACTCATTAGAATAGCTCACAGCTTTTGTCTCAGGCTTCAAATCACACCAAATATTAGGCTCTATAAGCAGTTACTTCAATGTGACTTTTACAATTACTTCTTTTCTAAACACTTATCTATGGCAAGAAATACATCTTTACCACCTTTATGACTCTAGAACCCAGTTGAATAACATTGCAGGTCCTAAATAAATCAATATAAATGATTGATACAGCTTTTGTGAAATAACCATAATCAAGTCATCGATACAGAGGACAAATTTTAAATGTCTTGTTTTCAAGACAAGAAATAAATTTTGATTATAAAACATCAGTTTACAGATGGGGCATGTTCCAAGGGAATGAAATTGTATCTTAAAAACAAGAAAGCGGCCGGGCGCGGTGGCTCAAGCCTGTAATCCAAGCA
>NW_012115155.1:14722192-14725564 GCF_000951035.1 Colobus angolensis palliatus | reverse complement strand
CATAAAAAGGATGAGTTTGCGTCCTTTGTAGGGACATGGATGCAGCTGGAAACCATCATTCTTAGCAATCTATCACAAGAAGAGAAAACCAAACACTGCATGTTCTCACTCATAGGTGGGAAATGTACAATGAGATCACTTGGAGTGGGGAAGGGGAACATCACACACTGGGGCCTATCATGGGGAGGGGGAAGGGGGGAGGGATTGCATTGGGAGTTATACCTGATATAAATAATGAATTGATGGGTGCTGATGAGTTGATGGGTGCAGCACACCAACATGGCACAAGTATACATATGTAACAAACCTGCACATTATGCACATGTACCCTAGAACTCAAAGTATAATTAAAAAAAATACTGTCCTTATAAAATACAGATATTAGAAAACATGTATCATTAAGATTAAATCAAATAATTTATACTCTTGCTACATAGGATGTCTAATGTTAACTTTGTGGTGAATCTCTTTCTATATTTGCACACCTATCAATGTGCTTTTAAAATACATTATTAACTACTTAATATATTACATGGCAGAACTTTAGAAATTCAATGGAGAAAACAATTAGACAAGGTCTCTATCTTTTTGAAACTAAGTTAATCAAGGCATTAATCAAATAATCTAAAAAGTACATTCATAATTATAAATAATATAATGTGTTATAAGGGGAAAATAGTGTTATGTGAGTATATATAATGGGCTCATGACTCACAAAAGAGTTAAGGGAAATTTTCATTTGGACAACAATACATAACTTGAAACCTGAATATTAAATTGTTACTATTTAAATAATTTGTAATAGTGCTGAAGGTGCTATATTTGACAAGATAAACATCTGGTCATATCACTAGATAAAATCCTCCAGTGGATTTTATCACAGTGCAAATGAGAGATCACTGGAGGGTCCTGTAGATAGAATACTTTGAACAGATACAGCATAGGTCATTTTATTTTTGTGAAAAATAAGCCACAAGACCTTATTTGCAAAGCAACTTATATGTAACTTATACGAAGAAGGGCAAAAATGTCATGCCTCAGAGGCAAAATGTATAATATGGGGAAGAGGAAGGAAGGCTCATGTGTTCATTTAGCTTTGTAGCCTCAAAATAGTTATCACGCCTTCCAAAGGATGCTCACATTACAGTTGGCCAAAACCAGTTTGCAATATTTTAATGAAAGTCTCTTCAAATGTAAATCCAAGCTTAAAAATGATTGGTAACTCTTCTTTACAGAATAATTTGCCGCTTGTTTCTTTATATAAAAAATTTCTATTGGGCATTTCACATGATGGTTATAGATTTGTATTTGTACTAATTGTAACGTATAATCAGAAAATATAGTTTCTGATTTCGAAATAGTTATATTTTCTTCAGAAATACATTTTCTGGGGAGGAAAGGCTTTTTTTTAAATTTTATTTTATTATTATTATACTTTAAGTTCTAGGGTACATGTGTATAACGTGCAGGTTTGTTACATATGTATACTTGTGCCATGTTGGTGTGCTGCCCCCATCAACTTGTCAGCACCCATCAACTCGTCAGCACCCATCAACTCGTCATTTACATCAGGTATAACTCCCAATGCAATCTCTCCCCTCGCCCCCCTCCCCGTGATAGGCCCCGCTGTGTGATGTTCCCCTTCCCGAGTCCAAGTTATCTCATTGTTCAGTTCCCACCTATGAGTGAGAACATGCGGTGTTTGGTTTTCTGTTCTTGCGACAGTTTGCTGAGAATGATGGTTTCCAGCTGCATCCATGTCCCTACAAAGGACACAAACTCATCCTTTTTTATGGCTGCCTAGTATTCCATGGTGTATATGTGCCATATTTTCTTAATCCAGTCTGTCACTGATGGACATTTGGGTTGATTCCAAGCCAACAGACACATGAAAAAATGCTCATCATCACTGGCCATCAGAGAAATGCAAATCAAAACCACAGTGAGATACCATCTCACACCAGTTAGAATGCCAATCATTAAAAAGTCAGGAAACAACAGGTGCTGGAGAGGATGTGGAGAAATAGGAATACTTTTACACTGTTAGTGGGATTGTAAACTAGTTCAGCCATTGTGGAAGACAGTGTGGCAATTCCTCAAGGATCTAGATCTAGAAGTTCCATATGACCCAGCCATCCCATTACTGGGTATATACCCAAAGGATTATAAATCATGCTGCTATAAAGACGCATGCACACGTATGTTTATTGTGGCATTATTCACAATAGCAAAGACGTGGAATTTTTTTTTTTTTATGTTGGGTTTAACAAGTTGGAAATTCAACATAACCCTTTCTGATTCTGATAGAGTAACAAGAAAGACAAAAATGTAAAAATCTCTGCAATTTATATTCTACATTTCAGTTCTGCAGTAATGTATTAGATTGTTCTATTTGTGTATGGAAACAAAAAATAGTGAATAAGGAGAACAGAGTGATTTTGTGAAATATAAAAATGTATATTTATTTTTGTTTCAAGCACAATTCTGCAGTGCTTGTCATACATCTCCTACCAAATGCAGAAAGAGCAGTTTTTCATTAGTTATGTGATAGGAATGAGGCAGTGAAGCTTAGGACACATAGGATTCAAATTATAAACACTAATGAATACTCTGGAGTTTGGAATTCTCATTAGATACGTGTCTACGTATTAAGCCGAACATTCTAAAAGAAAACAGAAATAGTTTTTTTAATCCTGTTTCTGCTACTTGTTCACTGTGTGGATTCAGACAATTACCTAACCTCTCTGATCTGCAAAGTGAGAATAACAACACGTAATTGACAGGATTATGTTTGGGCATAGTTAAGATATTGCAGGTAAAATGCTTGGCATAAAGAGGCTTGGGAGAACTCCATCTTAGGCAATAGAATATCAATCAAAAGGTAACACAAGTTTACCAAGGCTAGCATTTATGTAAGCGTTATTTCTATATTTTTATAGCTAAAATGTGTATGTATACATATAACATATATGTGCACATATATACGCACATAACATATGTACACACACATAAGAATTCTAGGCTGTCTTAGTAATGGCACTCAGAAATCACTGAAATGACAGATTTAAAGAAGTTTTGGGGTAAAAGTTATTTAGGTGTCAGTATTACAGATGCTTCAACAGATGGACAATAATATCCAAACACATCTACCAAACAGAAATTCTTATATGGCCTAGAGGAATGAATTTTGATGGTCTGAGAAGGATAGATGAAATATTTTAATGTTTCTATTTTTAAGCTTAGAAAATTTATGGTTTTGCTAATTGTATACTGCCTTTTATTCCTTCACTTCATTCCTTCCATTCATTTGGATTCTCACTGTCATTTAGCTTCATCTGAATTCCTCACAAGTTAGAATTACTTTTCCCACTT
>NW_012115155.1:14708261-14720522 GCF_000951035.1 Colobus angolensis palliatus | reverse complement strand
AAATCAACAGTGACAGAATACTTTATGATGGAGTGGCAGTTGATACACTCTCTCTCTCATAAATTACATCTTACTCCTTAATACCTGCAATACCAAATATATCTATTGAAGTGACTGAATTTGTATGAATAAGAGTCTAAAATTTAACATTTTAGTATAACAGAATATTGAGTATCAGAACAACTTGCTTGTATTTGAGCAGATCGATGACTTTGTTAATGAAGTTACATAATTGATTATTTTCTTAACATTTGAGTTGACTATGAAATTAATTTATAGCCAAACTCTTACAAATGCAAAATAGAATACTGTTAAAAACAAACTCCAGTAAAAGGTTGTTGCAAAATATCTCTGTGTAATATAGAGAAACTAGATTCATGCCCTTCAGAATAATAAATTTATTTTGTCCCTGTATATTATTAATATTAGGTTCAAAGACTTCTGAATTTTGAACAAACTATACAGACTGAAGCAACATAGAAATATAATAGAAGACATTATAGAGACAATACCTTTATGCTGATTGAGAATTCAAAGATAAATATTTGTCATCGAGAAAAAAATAGCAAATCCTAGAGGTCTGCTGATATTTCATTACTAAATTTATGTTTTACTTATAATTGACACATAATAATTGTACGTATTTCTGATATGCAACGTAATGTCTCAATGTATGTACAGTGTAATGATTAAATCAGGGTAACCACTATATACATTACTTTTAACATGATTTCTTTCTAATGACAACATTCAAAATCTCTTCCAGCTTTTACTACACATGCTTATTTGCTACAGTCATCCTAGTGTGCAAAGAACACTAAAGCGTATTCTTACTATCGGCAACATTGTACCCATTGACCAGCTTCTCCCATTTCCCTTCTTCTCCTTTGTATCCCCAGTCTCCGGTAACTAATATTCTACACTCTACTTCCATGAAATCAATTGTTTTAGATTTCACATATGAATGAGATCATATGGTATTTGTCATAGTTGCCAAAGGCTTATTTCACTTAACGTTCTCCAGATTCATTCATGTTGCTGCAAATGACAGAATTTTATTCTGTTTTATGGGTACATAGGATTCCATTATTCATATAGTCATATTTTCTTTACCCATTCTTCATTAGGTGGTCATTTAGGTTGATTCTGTACCTTGGCTTTTGTGACCAGCTCTGCAATCAACATGGGCATGCACATGTCTTTGCTACTTATTTCTATTCTTTTGGATAGAAACCCAGTAATGGGATTGCTGGATCATATGGTAATTCTATTTTTTAATTTTTTTTATTTTTAAATTTTTGAAGAAACTACACTGGGTCCTACAATGGTTGTACTAATTTACATTCCCACCAACAGTGTATAAAAGTCCCTTTTCTCCACATCCTCATCAGCATATATCACGTTTTTTTCTTTTTGATAATAGTTATTCTAATGAGGGTTAGGTGATATCTCATTTTAGTTTTTACTTGCATTTCTCCTATGATTATTGGTGATGAAATTTTTTTTTTTTTTTTTTTATTGGTGATGAATACTTTTTTCATATACTTGTTGGCTATTTGTATATCTTCTTTTCAGAAAAGTCCATTTGGGTCCTTGGCCCGTTTTTAAATTGGGTTTTTGTTTGTTTGTTTTTGTTGTTTGTATGCTATTGAGTTCCTTATATCTTCTAGACATTAGCTCCTTGTCAGATGCATAATTTGAAAATACCTTCTCCCATTCTGTAGGTTGTTTCTCCACTTTATTGTTTCCTTTGCTGTGCGGAAGCTTTTCCTTTTGATACAATATCATTTGTCTATTTTTGCTTTGGTTGTCTGTTCTTTGAGTCTTACTCAAAATTTCTTCACCCACTCCAGTTTGTGAATAATTTCCTCTGTTTTTAAAAATCATTTTATACTTTTTAGTCTTACATTTAAGTTGTTGGTCTATTTAAAGTTGATTTTTTATATAATGAGAGATGGGGATCTAATTTAATTTTTCTGCATGTGGATATACAGTTTTCCCAATGTCATTTACTACATTAACAGAATCGAGGTGAAAAATTACATTATTATTTCAATGGATGCTGAAAACACATTTGATAAAATTTCATATCCCTTTATGATTAAAAACCCTCAACAAAGTGGGTATAGAAGGAACATATGTCAGCACAATAAAAGCTATATATGACAATCCACAGCTCTCTGAATGGGTAAAAGTTGAAAAATTTTTCTATAACAGGACAAAGATGCTGATTTTCATTATCTTTATTCAACACAGTACTAGAAGCCTTAACCAGAGTAATCTGGCAAAATAAAGAAAAAAAGTGCATAGAAATTGGAAAGGAGGAAGCTGTCCCTGTTTGCATATGACATGATTGAACAAATAGGACACCCTAAAAATTCCAGCCAAAAAAAACTATTAGAATAAACAAATTTAGTTAAGTTTCAGGATACAAAGCCAACATATTAAATCAATAGCATTTCTATGCACCGAAGTGAATTATACGAAAAAGAAATTGAGAAAGCAATTTCATTTATAATAGCTACAAAAACATATACCTAGGAATAAACTTAACTAAGAACATAACAGGTCTCTACAATGAAAAGTATAAAATAATAATGAAGGAAATTGAAGAGGAAACAAATAAATGAAAAGAGATACTCTGTTCACAAATTAGAAAAAGTAATGTTAAAATGTCTGTATTACTGAAAACAATCTATAGATTCAATGCAATTTCTATCAAAATGCCAATTACATTTTTCAGAGATAGAAAAACATTCTAAAATTCATATGGAAAGTAAAAAGACAATGGATAGCAAAAAAAAAAAAAATCTTGAGCAAATAACAGCAAATCTGGAGGCATCACACTATCTCATTTCAAAATATTCTACAAAGCTGTAGCAACCAAAACAGGATGTTACTTGCACAAAAACAGGCATATACACTAATGTAACAGAATAGAGAACTCAGAAAGAAATCTATGCATTTACAGCCAAGTGATTTTCAACAAAGACCTCAAGAAAGCACACTGAGAAAAGGACAGTCTTTCAAAATTCCATTTGATAAAATAGAATTCAATCAGGGTCATGACTTACACAAGCAAAATAGAATTGGAAATGACTCTTTGTTCGATAGTGACAGAAAATCACACACCATATATTTGGTATAAGTTTAAAAGTTGGTAAAGTGTGGTATCCCTAAAAACTTCTCCTATACTACTTTATTTGACGTTGACATACTGTTTAATTTAGGACTGTTGAGATAATATGTAAATTGCTCTCCTTTAGGAATCGAATCATTAGCTCTCCCAGCGTTGCGATAAAGTGAGTTATTTAACCTATTCGGACCTCAGTGTTTTTAGTTGAAATTAACTGTAGTAACTTGAAGTTTCCTATAAAACACAAACTAAGAGACAAATTCAAAGCTATGAAAATTTGTCATCAAAAAGTAAAATGGCCCTTGAGTCAGAGAGAGAAAGTTTAGAATGAAGACACTGAAGTGTCTTGTAATAATACATAGACCACAATTAGAGTTGGGCAGCTTCCGAGAAACAGAAAAACAAATGTTAGAGAGGCTTCTTTTAGAAGCATTCATCTCAGCTTTTGCCGAGAAGATAGAACCTATGGCTGTTAAATTTTGAATATTATTGCTCTGGGTGTCTTCAACAAGAGTCTGAGAACTCTTATTGTAATTGTGTTGACTCATTTAGCTCTTTCTTGATGAATACCAAATGTTACATGGTTAAGAGCACAGATTTAAATCCAGATTGGCTGGATTCAAATCCAAGCTCTGGTACTCTGAGATATATGAATTTTGGAAGATAATCTGATGTCTCTGTTTCAGCTATTCCTCATCTGTAAAGATATTGTTACAAGGACAAAATGGGATATTTATAAAGAGCTTTGAAGAGTGTCTGACACATAGCAAGAACTCTACTTATGTTTGAAAATAATAACAGTAATGATTTGGCTTTTAACTTAAAGCCACCTACAAGGGAAGAATATGTGGCTTGTGTAATATAACTTTTCCCCTGAAAGATATGTCACTTTTACAAGGAAAAACAAGACTAGATTTCTAAACCTTTGAGTCTGAGGACCACACTCAGAACTCTGATAAATTTGCCAATGTCATCCTTGCCAACACGAGGTTTTTGTGATCGACCTAACTAAGCAGTAATAACAATTCCTGACTTGCCTTCTGGAAGTGAAACTTCAATGATAGATCTGCTTTAGAGACTTGGAAAGCACAAATGAAAGAGCCACGCTTTGAAATAACTGAGATGAAAGGGTTAGAATTCAACTATAGCTGTCTGACTACCGAGCCTGAGATCTATTTTTTTTTTTAACATTTTATTATGGTGAATTTCAAACATATGTAATAGTAGACAGAATAGGATAATGAACTTCCACGCACATATCACCTCTACCAACTCACAGCCAATCATGTCTCATTTTTATTCTTTTTCTTACTTTCTGCCTTCAGATATTTAAAGGAAAGAAAATAATAGTTTGTCTGAATTAGAATACAGAAAAAAATTGTAACTGGGAATTAAATAGAAAGTAAAAATCCTTCTGTGACTTTTTTCAAGGTTTTACTCCTTTCAGACCAATATGGTCAGAAGGCTGCCGTAATTCAAATTACGAAAAATTAAACATATAAATTTAACTTTGGACTTATAAACATACAATATAGGAAAAAATTACCTACACTATGGATCTCTTGGATGTATTGAATATCTAACAAAATGTGCAAACAAGCATGAACTGAATTTGAAGAGTGGAGTTAAGTTGAACACATTTGCATTATTTTTCTAACTCAGATTATATGTAATGAAATGTCAAATGAAATAATACCTCTTCAATTTCGTGAGTAGGACCGACATTAAATTATTTCTTTATGCCTTTGTGGTTTTTCTTCTTTAGTCTCCTCCACTTTCAGATTTTCTGAACACTTCTATGTGTATCCCTTTTATATCCCTCTACCTTTCCTAGTAATATTTATTCTCCCTTCTCAATCATGTCAATTAGACCCGCTTATTAAGCAAAACTCAGTCACAGTGCTGTCTCATCCTGTCAGGAGGTCCTAAAATCCCTATTCTTGTAGCATTTATTAAGTATCCTGCTTTTGGTATTTTCCTCTAAGTTCTCACAACACTTAATGATTGATATAGTCACACTGCTGAATTGTTGCCAACATTCTAGGTATAAAAAGATATTATTATCTTAGCTTGATTATAGTTTTGTCATTTTTTCTCTTTTGAATTATATATATATATATATTTTCGTACTGATCATCATTATAATAGCACATATTACATAGTAATTTGGCATTTATTTTCTTGCTGGTTTCTAACACTGGACTGTCTACTCCTTGAATACCCAAGCTTATTCATTTGTATCTCTTTTAGGAGCAGGAAGATTTGGAGCAGAAAGATTTTAAGTTTCTTTTTGGACATAATATTAAAGAGTTGTCTTAAGATATTTAAAAGAAAATACCAAGTAAGCCTCTGAGATTATGCTTCTGAACTCAAAGAGGAGAATTAGTGTAGGGGTCCCATGGGAGATAAAAAATAATCATTGGCTTCAAGGACAGTGAAGGCATTGAGTTCTGAATAGGCGATATTTGGAATGAGACATAGGGCAGAAGCCAGACAGGAGTGGAGTGAGGAGAGTCTTTCAAACAAGGAAGTGGGGATGGCAGGCATTAATAACCTTCATAATACTTTGGCTGTCAAAAGGAGAGAGAATTTTAGAAGAATATGAGGTCCAGGGAAGTTTAGACTTCTTAAAATGTAATATGAGAACATTATTTTTTATGGTAATTTTAATGTTTTTTAAAGAAGTGTGAAATATTAAGAAGCAAGCAAGCATAATTGATATTACCAAGTTTTTAAAAAGATGATAGAGTATAGGAGCCAAATCACATAAAGACATTCATAGATAAGAGAACACCAAGTGTATTTACTTAACTGAAGAGGAGAAATGAGAAAGAGGATTATTATGGATCAAAATTATTTAAGAGTTTTGGTAGCAAGAGTTAAGAGAATGCATGATTAATGGTGTGTGTGTGTGTGTGTGTGTGTGTGTGTGTGTGTGTGTGTGTTTGTGTGTGTGTAAATACCACGAGTCAAGATGTGTATATAGAGAGAACTGAAAAGAGAGAGGTCAATATATATAGAGAGAAGACAAGAAAGAAGATACCTAGGGTTATTAGAATGATGTTGTATAGATGAAGTATTGGTAACAGAATAAAAGTGAGCATAGATTTTGAGTTGTAGAATCTTACATTGTATGTATCTGTATCATCTAGTTTCTTGGAAAGTACCTGATAAATAAAAGACACAACAAATGTTGACTACTTTTCTCTTCATTTCTCTATAGATTTTCTTATCATAAGCACTGTTCACACACCGTTCAATGTTACTATGTTTGAAGAAGCTCTCCTGTAGGGAGCTCTCTCTCTCT
Organism: Colobus angolensis palliatus; assembly: GCF_000951035.1. Lineage (NCBI taxonomy): Eukaryota > Metazoa > Chordata > Mammalia > Primates > Cercopithecidae > Colobus > Colobus angolensis. The sequence continues at coordinate 14,714,079 of NW_012115155.1, read as the reverse complement.
CTCTCTCTCTCTCTCTCTCTCTGTCTACCTACCTACGTACCTACATACCTACCCACTTGCACACACATATATACACATATGTATATATGTATTTATAGGTACATATGTATGTATATTATATATATGCATATATATACATTGTTTAATAAAATGCCAGATAGATCTCTCCCCACAGGAGAGTTTATATGTTTTAGCATGTGCACATGCTTTATATAACAAATACAAATACATTATATGTAACATATACTCATACACATTATATATAACATGTGTTTCACTAGATATGACTCTCAGAACCCCACATGATCATATTTCTCCTTTAATCTTAATCACCATCTCAAATCTTTCACTCATTTATTGAGACTCATAGCCCAGACACTTTTTTTTCCTATGTACTATGCAAAAGGGAAAGAAGAGGAATAAAAGAAATAAAGTAAGAGGGAAAGTCACATTTGATTAAGACTAGATATGAAAGTATAGAAAGGACAAAATTGTACAACACCAACATGGAAAGATAAAGAATAGTGATCATATGTGGAGACAGAAGACAAGAATATTTAGGTAAATAATGATAAAGGTAGCTCATGCTACGATGGAAAAAGAGGAAAGAGGGAACAGAACCCACCACCACCCATCATTATTAATCCAACAGTTGCAACTCATTTCGGACTTCAAGGGTGAAATAGGCAACAATAGAAGGATATGACGTAAAATTATTGTACAGAAGTAGCTACTTTGTGGTAGGTATTATTCTTGGTATTTTCAGTAAAAGAAAAAAGAGGAAGAATTTGATAAAAGTGACTACAGAGGTTTCCACATTCACAATACCTAAGATCTTTATTTCCTGTTTAATTTTAATTTTTTTTTTTTTTTTTTTTTGAGACGGAGTCTCGCTCTGTCGCCCAGGCTGGAGTGCAGTGGCCGGATCTCAGCTCACTGCAAGTTCCGCCTCCCGGGTTCACGCCATTCTCCTGCCTCAGCCTCCCGAGTAGCTGCGACTACAGGCGCCCGCCACCTCGCCCGGCTAGTTTTTTTGTATTTTTTTTAGTAGAGACGGGGTTTCACCATGTTAGCCATGATGGTCTCGATCTCCTGACCTCGTGATCCGCCCGTCTCGGCCTCCCAAAGTGCTGGGATTACAGGCTTGAGCCACCGCGCCCGGCCTTTCCTGTTTAATTTTAACTTCCCATTTTAAAATTTAAGTGACATTTAACAGCACAATTTAATATTTATACATAAATATAACTCATCCTTTATGTGGTTGCTAAATCTATATTCTTGTTCTTTGTTTAAAAAATGTAGAAAAAGGCATACAAATCATTGTATAATATGCTTTAAAAAGATGCAGGCTAGGTCAACATATTCCATATTTATAGGTGTAGCTACTCTTGTTTATGTTGCATTCAGTTTCCTGGAAGAAAGCAAGGTAATTGATTATGTTATTATTTAAATGAAATGTCAGTGAAAATAATAATTTAAAAACCAGTTTCACCACCCATACAATATTGTACATAAAAAGACAATCTAAGAAGAAATCAATATAATTGAGTAAAAAGACAAATCTCAGTTTCCAGCAACCATATAAATAGCACCTATTGCAAGCTACTTGCTATCATTAACTATAGTCCTATATACTTTGTAGTAGCCGAATAGGGAAGAAAGTATGCATACATAGGCTTAACTAATGGGAACATGTTTTTTCTCTTTTCTAAGGTAACATGACTTGTATGTTTCTTTCTAGCAGAGCCACATTTTTAAGGCAAATGAGTTTGAACCTAAGTATTGAAAGATACGTGAACTTTAAGAAGAGGAGAGTAAAATATATTCTAATATGGAGTGGTGAGAAAAATAGCATAAGCGTAAACCTTGGAGAAATTAACACTACTGAATAGGACTATGAGAATGTAATCTATTGTCACTAAACAAAAAACAGGATTAGAAAGGCATTTCATGGAGGAGAAGGGAAAGAAAAATTATAGTAGAAGTGCTTTAAGGAGACTGAAAATGTGATAGATTTATGGAGCTACATGTAATATTCGCATCTGTAAACACAAAGCTGATTGGCTATCATGAGCTAACACCTGTCAAATTCATTGAGGTTGTGCTAGAAGTCTCTACAAAATTTGCTTTAAAATTTAGCAAGCTTAAAGCTTTAGAATGTTATATGATAAATGACTGAGGTTTTGTTCCTTATGTAAGCCATCAAGCTAATGTACTCTGTTGAAATGGCATAGTGTCCATTGACATGATGCTGACTTTATTGTATCAAGAAAAAAATAAACTATAACATCGTCACATGGCTGCGGATGGCTTGAGAACAATAACCACAATGCTTTAGAAGATAAGAAAAAGTCGTTTCATGACATAAGCTAAAATCAGCACATTCTTCCAAGATAACTGGTTTAAAAATCAACAAGACTATGTGTACACTGGGGAGAAAAAGTTGGGTTACTAAACATGAGGTTTAGTGAATATGTTACAGACAATGAAATATAGATTATTGTTAAAGTTTAACTGGTAAAGTCTCATGTATTTTAAATCATGATGACTAAAGTCTAAGGAATAAATGTTTGCTGCAACTAAACTTATTGAGACTTTCTCATGAGACTTTATGTACACATCTAAGAAAACACACACACATAAATTATATGCGTTTATGCACTAAATATCTCAGTGGAATCAGAACAAATCAGTTAGGTTTACATATATTTCCTTCAGGATGCAAAAGTATGGACAGAATATTGAAAATTCTCACTTGGTTTTCAGGCTGCAGTGGTAGCAGATAAATGGCTATAAACTTTAGAGGAATATTTACAACTAAATAGTTCCCAGGGAAATAACACACTTGTGTAAATGTTTTTCTTTATTGTAGCTATTTTGTGTTGTATATAAAATATCCACAATTGTGGGTTCTTGGAAAAAATTCATAATTTGGGGAATTGAGTGGATTATATTACTGATTTTTAATGGAATCATTTATATAATTATATATACACAAATAACCTTTGAGTGTGAGATGAGTTGTTTCGCCTTTTCATATTACCTAGCATGCATATTAACAAGAGAAGGAAATGTCACATATGTCTGATTTATGTGTATATGTGCTATGATCTTTGGAAATGGGTACTGAGGCTGAGGCAGGAGAATTGCTTGAACCCGGGAGGTGGAAGTTGCAGTGAGCTGAGATTGCACCACACACTCCAGCCTGGGTGACAGAGTGAGACTCTATCTCAAAAAAAAAAATATATATATATATATATGAGACAGAGCCTCATATATATGTGTGTATACAGATGTATATATGCGTGTGTGTGTGTGTATATATATATTATATTGGAACAGGAATCAAAAGAAATTAAAGAATGTGTAAGCAAAAACTCAATTGTATGTAAGAAAAACCAATTCCCCCTGAGGAAGAGAAAGAGCTGAAGTCCTTTAAAAATTGACTGGCTGTTTTTCTGCGGTTAGTAAGCCTTATCTCTTCCTTTCCCAGCATTGTGAACACTCTGTTTCTTTAGCCGTGCAGCTACAAGATCACTAAACAGATAATCTCAAGTCGTAAAACATGTTGTTCCTTGAAAAGAAATAATGTAATGATTGTCTTAATTGAACAACTGTCTTTGTTTCTCGCTTCTGTAATATGTTTCCCCCTGCAGAAATCTTCCCCCACCCCATGAAATGCTGAAAAGGTATCTTGACTCTGTTTGGGGCTCAGTCCTTTGGATGGTAATCCAACTGGGTCGGTGCACCTAAATAATTAAATAATTCCTCCTCAACCCCTCTGTCTCTGATTCCTTCATTATCCCGCTGCAATATAGCTGAAGATCAGAGAAGAACGTTAATCTTCCTCATCCATTTGATCTATCCAATCAAAATTATGAGTTGATAATGGACTAAAATTGATGTAGTTTATTGGCCCAAGTAGAATATATTCTAATTATATCCTATTTTTTCCATAATTCATGCAGTTTAACAGAAATGGCAATATATGCAATGCTTTGAGGTAAATACCTGCTCTGCTGAGATGATTAATTTGATAACCAGCTTGGGGGAAGCCCTGAGGGGTAAGCTTACTCTGTTTTTACTCACTCTGCTGCTTCCTAATAACTAGTATTTGGAGCGCTGGATGTGACATGCATAGCCTGAGTAGCTGTGAATCACTGTGGCCAGCGTAGGTACAAACAGAACTGCAGAACCAATGAAGTGGAGAGGATGGAAGAGGGGAAGGGACTGATTTATGAGGGATCTGAGTCCAAATAGAAAATAAATTAGACATACACATTTAAGATGGATTTGGGTGTATTCTTTGTACATCTCCTGTGTCAACCCAATATTTTTTTACTTAACCTCTACACTACTTACTAGTGCATTAGAGTTGTTTCTCTTTATTTATAATCTACCAGATTCTGTCTCTATTGATTTTTACTTCATCTTTAAAATTCAATAAAATGAACACTAGAATTCCACATGGACATAGGTTGAGCTAGTTATTCATTGGAGGTTTGCCAAATTTGGATAACGCAATTCTATTTCCATATAATTTGTAATGTTTATTTTTTTCTACTTTTATCCAAACCCAATTCTGTAATCTCCCCTGTAGCAGGTTTGATAGATGACATACAATATTTTTTACCTAATTGTATATGTTTAACTAATTGTAATTACGGTGCCATCTTCATTCTGTGGACTTATTCTCCTCAGACGCTAACATTTTTTTGTGAGCAGAAAGACCTTTGCTTTTTAAAAAATGTTCTCGCCATTTTGTGAAGAGACGAAGACTGAGCGGTTGTATCCGCGTTGCCGATCTCGTCCAGCAGTCGGTTTCTCCACGCAGAATCCGGGAGTAGGAGACTCAGAATCGAATCTCTTCTCCCTCCCCCCTCCTGTGAGATTTCTTTGATCTTCAGCTACATTTTCAGCTTTGTGAGAAACCTTATCATCAAACACGATGGCCAGCAACGTTACCAACAAGTCAGATCCTCGTTCCATGAACTCCCGTGTGTTCATTGGGAATCTCAACACTCTTGTGGTCAAGAAATCTGATGTGGAGGCAATCTTTTCGAAGTACGGCAAAATTGTGGGCTGCTCTGTTCATAAGGGCTTTGCCTTCGTTCAATATGTTAATGAGAGAAATGCCCGGGCTGCTGTAGCAGGAGAGGATGGCAGAATGATTGCTGGCCAGGTTTTAGATATTAACCTGGCTGCAGAGCCAAAAGTGCACCGAGGAAAAGCAGGTGTGAGACGATCTGCAGCGGAGATGTACGGCTCCTCTTTTGGACTATGACTTTCAACGGGACTATTATGATAGGATGTACAGTTACCCCGCACGTGTACCTCCTCCTCCTCCTATTGCTCGGGCTGTAGTGCCCTCGAAACGTCAGCGTGTATCAGGAAACACCTCACGAAGGGGCAAAAGTGGCTTCAATTCTAAGAGTGGACAGCAGGGATCTTCCAAGTCTGGAAAGTTGAAAGGAGATGACCTTCAGGCCATTAAGAAGGAGTTGACCCAGATAAAACAAAAAGTAGATTCTCTCCTGGAAAACCTGGAAAAAATTGAAAAGGAACAGAGCAAACAAGCAGTAGAGATGAAGAACGGTAAGTCAGAAGAGGAGCAGAGCAGCAGCTCCGTGAAGAAAGATGAGACTAATGTGAAGATGGAGTCTGAGGGGGGTGCAGGTGACTCTGCTGAGGAGGGCGACCTACTGGATGATGATGATAATGACGATGGGGGGATGACCAGCTGGAGTTGATCAAGGATGATGAAAAAGAGGCTGAGGAAGGAGAGGATGACAGAGACAGCGCCAATGGCGAGGATGAC
>NW_012115155.1:14704584-14708211 GCF_000951035.1 Colobus angolensis palliatus | reverse complement strand
CCAATGGCGAGGATGACTCTTAAGCACATAGTGGGGTTTAGAAATCTTATCCCATTATTTCTTTACCTAGGCGCTTGTCTAAGATCAAATTTTTCACCAGATCCTCTCCCCTAGTATCTTCAGCACATGCTCACTGTTCTCCCCATCCTTGTCCTTCCCATGTTCATTAATTCATATTGCCCCGCGCCTAGTCCCATTTTCACTTCCTTTGACGCTCCTAGTAGTTTTGTTAAGTCTTACCCTGTAATTTTTGCTTTTAATCTTGATACCTCTTTATGACTTAACAATAAAAAGGATGTATGGTTTTTTTAAAAAAAAAATGTTCTCTATTATAAGTGAGCAATTGTTTTATGTTATTTATAGGCTAGCAGTTTATTATTTCATTTTTAAAGCATGTTTACTGCATTGCATTATACATTAAAGATAGAAATGTAAACAAGTTTTAGCTCCAATTTTGACAACGTAGGAATATAACCAGAAAATATTTGAATTAGTCAATTACTTTTGAATTGCATGTGACTAAAATTCTAATCTCATCGAGTCTCAAGAATCCACTAACTCATATTCATGAACCTAATATGTTAATCCTACTTAGAGAAAAAACGTCAAAAGATGGTGATTCCATGGATTCGAGGTATAAAGGGTTTTATACAGGAATTCTGGGCATGTGTGACTACTGGAAGAGCTGAGAGGATTGAGGTGAAGACATCCCCATTGAAGATCAGGGAATTCATGAGTCAAGGTTAGGTTAAAGAAGCAGAATGACTAGAAACAATGTGGAATTTAATATCCCTATTACAGGATTTTGACCTTACACAATGTGGGAGTTGATTAACAAGTTTATGTCCAACTACTGTTTCTCTGTCAGGTGCTAGCCTGAAGTCAGAAGGGCAGGCAGTCAAGAAGGAAAGGGAAATGCAGAGTGGAAGAAAGCAAGGGCAAACTGAAATCCATGAGGACAGACTGTAACCTGTGAGAATGAGCTGAAACACATTTGAGTATCTCATGATGTCTAACCTCACCTTCTGTGATATGAACAACCTGAAATCAAAGGTGGTCACCTAAACGTGCGCCCGTCTCGGGAGTCAGAAAAGCTAAAGAAGGAGACACTGAAGAAGACGGAGGAGGTACAGACTGTGCTGCTGCTTCATGCCCACAAAGTAGAAAGAAGGATCCATTACCATGCAAATTTAAACAGTGCCTAAACCAATACTGACGTAGTATCCATTCCTGTGGAAGTGCTTCACTTTCACCTACAAATCTCCCTGAATTTCTCTTGAGGTCAATCTCTTCCCAGAAGCAAATAGGAGAGAAAATTCTGTGAAACACAGCTCCAGATTAGCTGACACAGAATGAAGTCATCACAGGGAAACTGTATAAATGTCACTAAAGATCTCACCTTGAAGCACTGAAGCAGGTCATTCTCAAAAGTTCACAGCAAAGCTGCTGTAATTCTCAGGACTCTCTGAGAAACTCCTGTCAAAACTCTGCAGAAGCAAAGTGAGTGGTTCTCAGAAGTTCATTGGGAAGCCACTGAATTTTCTGTCTGCCCCACACATCAAACTATACCCGTGCTAAGAGAATAATGGCTATTCCTTCTCTTCTACCTTCTAAATTTCTAGAGTGTCTCTTACTGGAACAACTCAAAGCCAGAACCATTATGGGGAGAAAAGTCAGGGAAATAAATTCCTGGCTTGTCTCTTGCAACGATGAAACACATTAAAAGAGGAAATCCTTCAGATGCTAAATTACCAAGTATCAATCCAGAAAATATAAGTATTCAATGACTGTTCCTACATGGGAAAGGATATAACATGTCCTTGGAAGATCAGGAAACTGATACCAGAGAAGATGATATTTGAGATGACTCTTAAGGAAAAATAAAAATATTCAAGCAGTGAATGCAATGATATGAAGGCTGGGAAAGGAGGGTAGAAAAGGCAGAGGTTAAGCAAAGGCACATGTGGATGGGAGCACACGGTATATACCAAGAACTATAGTCACTGAAGATAATTGCAGTTCAGGGTATATGAGGAATGAATGGAGAAGAGTCTGGAAAGGCAGGAATAAAAGGTTTAAAGGCAATGGGTGTAGTTTATGAGAGAATAATGTGGTTAAATGTGTCCTTTAATCAACCAGTGAAAGGCAGCAATGAGGGACACAGAATGCAAGACTGGCAACAGAAATTGCAACTAAATACCAATTTCAGAAAATATGAGTGAGAAATGATAGAAAATGACTTAAAACTTGATAATTGGAGTAAAACTATGAAATATGATTGAGAAACAACAAAATGACCAAATTAACAAATGTGGTAAGATGAAGAGGCCTCATAGGGTCATGGCAGGGAAAGCTGGCTGTTCAGTCTACTGTGGTGGGGAAGACAGGAGAACTAGACAAATTCACAGGGAAAGTATGAGTTTGGTTCAAAAGTTTAAAACTTACAGTTGGTATTCTGTAAAATATTTACATAATGCTGTTTAACGTACAATTGTAGATATAAGTGTTGAACTCATTCATGGAAGAAGCCTGGGTGAAAACAGGTATTTGTGTATTACTGAAATATAGTTGAGATTCAGACTTGGATGAATGTTTGTTGAATAAACACACTAAGTCATGAGAAAGACACTTCTTATTCAGTAGTTAAGCACTCAGCACTACACTTCAACTGTGAACTTTTAAAAAAGTGAATAAAGAAGTGTTCCTGCTCACAAAGCAAGTAGATATCTATTTGTGTGTGTATATGTGCAATTCAGATTTTAAACTTAAGGAGAATATTCAGCACTCCGCATCTGTGAGCTCTGCATCTATGAGTTCAACAACCATGGATCAAAAATATTTGGAAAAAATAGAAAATAAAATAAAAACACAAATTTTAAAAATACATATAACAACTTTACACAGCAATTGCTTTTTTTAACTCTACACAGATTTTCTTACAGTACAACATGCATACTCACATACACAAATCATGAGTGTTCAGCCAAATTGACTCTGTATAAAACAAACACCCTCAGATCGAGATGTAGCCATTTCTAACACCACAGAAAACTCCCGAGTACCCCCCTCAATTACTACAACTACAAAGATAACCACTGTTTTGATTTTCACTAAAATGAATTGGTCTCATTTGTTTTTCAGTGTTTATGAAATGACATGATACAGGGTGGTTTCTTTTTTTTTATTATTATACTTTATGTTCTAGGGTACATGTGAACAACATACAGGTTTGTTACATATGTATACATGTGCCATGTTGGTGTGCTGCATCCATTAACTCATCATTTACATTAGGTATATCTCCTAATGCTATCCCTTCCCCTACCCCCACCCCATAACAGGCCCCAGTGTGTGATGTTCCCTTTCCTGTGTCCAAGTGTTCTCACGGTTCAGTTCCCTATTTAATAAATTGTGCTGGGAAAACTGGCTAGCAAAATAGCCGTAAGTAGAAAACTGAAACTGAATCCCTTCCTTACATCTTATACAAAAATTAATTCAAGATGGATTAGAGACTTAAATATTAGACCTAAAACTATAAAAACCCTAGAAGAAAACCTAGGTAATACCATTCAGGACATAGGCATGGGAAAGGACTTCATGTCTAAAACACCAAAAGCAAGGGCAACA
>NW_012115155.1:14700910-14703354 GCF_000951035.1 Colobus angolensis palliatus | reverse complement strand
ACACAAAGATAGAATCATTCATATCCTCTAACTCCTTAAGAGTTATTGAGTGCCATACATTCCTCCTTCATGGTCTGCATTCAATGTTGAAAAAGAGTTTATTATTTGTAAACTGATAATTATAGTTTTATAATTTTATGTGGTGAAAGTGATGTTATAACTCATGAATACAATGTGGAAATAATTAAATCAGGCTAATTAACATTTCCAGCACCTCAAATATTATTTTTGCAGTGAAAACAAATTTTTTTTGAAATATATGTTGTTTCTATATTCACCATGTCATGCAATATATCTAAAATAAAAAAAAAACCCTTATTCTTGTTGTCTAATTGAGACTTTGTTTTCTTTTACTATCATCTCCTCATCCCTTCTACTTCTCTGAGCGCAGCCTCTGGTAACCACCATTTTACTGTCTACTTCTTCAACTTTGATTGATTGTTCTAAATCTCACAAATATAAGCAAGAACATGAGGTATTTGTCTTTCTGTGCCTGGCTTATTTCCATTAGCATAATTTTCCCCAATCCCATCCATATTGTTGCAAATGACAAAATTCCTTTTTTAAAGGGCTGAATAGTATTCCATTGTGCACTCAATCTGTAAAGAGAAGTTTAGAGATAAATCATGGTCAATATGTTGCTCCCATAGACATACAATTAGATCACTGTACTGTAGAGGAAGAAGGTAAATTTTGCTAGAAGAAATATTGGGATAAACATTTCTTTCCATTTGGATCTCTTCCTTTCTTTCTTCCTCTCATGTGGCTAGATCAGATCTGGTGGATTGAGGAAAATACTATGGAGCCCAGTTGAAATGGCACATATATCAAAACTGCCTTAGGAATGGTCACTTAATTATAAAAGTATTCACACTAACTCTGTCTTCATTTACACAGGCACCAAGCTGTGACAAAGAGGGTATTTAGTAATAAATAACCAAGTCATCTTATTTCATAAGTATTTTTTCATAATTTGCCTCAGAGCTGACAAATTTTTTCTGTAAAGGGTCAGATATATGGGCGGGGTGTGGTGGCTTACGCCTGTAATCCCAGCACTTTGGGAGGCTTTGGACTTTTCAAGTTATGAGGTCTCTAAGGAAACTATTCAAGTTGGATGTTACAGTAAAACAGCTATAGACAATTTGTAAAAAAATAAAAGTAAGAATACAATATTAAAGAAAACCACAATACCCTGAGGAATACTGAGCAAGAATATTAAAAAGCAACAAAGCCAAACTTGCCTTTGATAACGTCCTTAAACTGCTTAGTTAGCCAAACCTAGTACCACCCTGCCTCCTGGTTGTTGTTAGGTAAGGTAATGTGTCCGAATCAAAAAGCCATTTGTGGTTGTTTTATTATTGTTGTTACTTGCAGGCTATTTTATCCTAAATGAACTACCTTAAGTCAAATAAATAATAAAATTTCCAACCCAAGAAAATTATAATTCAATACTATAGTGACTTATCTGTGGAAATTCTGTTTAATATTGAGTTTTTGATGCCAATTGTGCTAAATCATAAGTTTGATCTTCATGGGATTAGATATCATTGCTCCACTTTATTATTATGGCCTTCCATTTTCTGCAGTTCAGGAAGTTAAAAGAGCACAGTTAAGTATCATTTTCTTTTGTAATATTTATTGGTCAGTTTCCATATGCAGAAACTGAGCTTGCTACTGGGATTTTATGGCAAGTAAAGCAGACATGGACTCTGATATGGTTTGGCCTGTGTCCCTACCAAAATCTCACCTTGAATTGTAATCCCCATAATTCCCATGTGTCAATGGCAGGACCAGGTGGAGGTAATTGAATCATGGGGGTAGTTTCCCCCATGCTGTTCTCATGATAGTGAGTTCTCAGGAGACCTGATGGTTTCATAAGGGGCTCTTTCCCTTTCACTCAGCACTTCTCTCTCCTGCTGCCTTGTGAAGAAGGATATGTCAGCTTCCCCTTCCTCCATGATTGTAAGTTGCCTGAAGCGTCCTGAGCTACATGGACCTTGGAATCAATTAAACCTCTTTCCTTGATAAATTATCCAATCTTGGGTGATTCTTTATAGCAGTGTGAGAATGGACTAATACAGGCTCTGATTACATGCAGCATGCATTCTTGTAGGTGAGAAACACATTCATCAGATAATAACAAAAATATATCTTTATAAACTGTGATACATACTATAAAGGAAAAATAGAGTGTCGAGAGTTATGGTGAGATATTATCGTATCTGGGAATTAGGAAAGATTTTCATGATGAAACAATGTTTGAATTACAGAGTTGAAGGATATTTAGGAAAAAAAGAAGGAAGCTTAAGAGCAAGGAGAAAAACATCCCCAGCAGGGCCTTGAGGCTATATGACATGCAAGGAACTGAAGAAAAGACAGTGTGAGAGAACCTCTGAAAGCAAGGGGGCTTTTGGTGAGATGGGGCTTAGAATTAAGAAGTGACC
>NW_012115155.1:14700270-14700543 GCF_000951035.1 Colobus angolensis palliatus | reverse complement strand
AAAAAAAAAAAAAAGAAAGAAAGAAAAGTGACCAAACCCTTCAGAGCTATGTAGCTTTTGTTATAGGCAAAGTTACCTAAGTGAACTCTGCCATCTCTTTCCACAGTACAGACATTAAACCATTATCAAAAGTGGCTGTAGTTCTCAACCCTTAAGTTGCATCAGAACCATCTGCAGGAATTAAAGTACAAATTTAGAAATATAAAATTCTGGTCCATATATGCATAGTTTTTGATTCAGTAGGTTTGGGTTGGGACCCAAAAATCTGCATTT
>NW_012115155.1:14690997-14695061 GCF_000951035.1 Colobus angolensis palliatus | reverse complement strand
TAAAGTCATGTTTAATATACATAGGTGTGTGTATATATGTATGTATGTGTGTGTATATATATATTCAAAAGAGATAAACAGCCACAATTTTTGACTTCATTTTATGTTGCCATTGTCACATTTATTTCTGAAATTTCTGCTGGGTTTTAAAGAAAGAAAACTCCTTAAAACATTTTATTTGGAAATTTGTAGATATGCTTCATTTTTTCATTCGTTCACTTACTCCATCATTGAAGCAAAGTTCTAGGTATTCGAGATACTTAACAAAGCAGATTAAATAATTCATTTTGTGTAAGACTTACGCCCCAGTAGAAACAATGAAAACTGATAATTAGTTGACAGTAAGCTTTATGAAGAAAAATAAAACTCAAAATTCAGAGAGTTGGAAAAGTTGTTTTCATTTGAAATAAGGTAATGAGGTAATGTTCACAGAGAAAGTGAGGTTTAAACGAAGGCCTGAATAACATGAGAGTGTGGGCCCTGCAGCTGGTTATCTGGGTGAACAACGCTGCAGGAAAGAAAACAGAAAGTGCAAAGTAGAGGTGTGCTATTTTGGGGAGACAGCGAAAGTCATGTGGAGGAAGCTGAAGAGCAGAGCAGATGGGGATGAGACTCAAGAGTGGGAGCGGAATTGTTTAGCGCTTCATTTGAAAGTTAACATTGTGGAAAGAGTCCAAAAAAACCACGGCTGATTTCAAACTATATAAGTCAGGTATTATGGGGCTACACCCACCAGACTTGTCATATTTGTGAATCCTTGAGAAAACTTTGAGCTGTGCCTCAAAAGTATTTAAACTAAAGAGCTGTCTCTGAAGTATTTAAGGTATTATGACATTTAGAGCTCATAGCTACATAGTGAAGCAGTAACATTTGAAAGATGCTCCTCCTCTACTCTTCAACTTCTAGAAACAACTGCTAGGTCAGCAGTGCCATAATGTGCCAAGGTGGTGGCTTTTCCACACCAGTGCCACACTGTGAAGGGGATCTCTGCTGGATGGATTAAAATATCCCACTTCTTGCTAAATAATCTTGGATTTAGTAAAACTTTAGAGCCCTTTCATTTAACACAGGGAGTTAGAATAAAAAGAAATAAATTTTTTCCAACAGGATTGGAATGGAGCATGAGATCTGAAACCACATTGTAAAGGAATAGGACACATTAATTACATATAATCATTTGTGTTTGTACTTATGCATCTATATATTTTCTATCTATAAACCTGCAACTCTGGGAGGCAAAAAACCAGGGAACAAGAACTTTGGCTTCTGTATTTCCATACAGCATAATCCCTGGCATGGAATGAATATTCACTGTGCTGTGCTAAAATGATAAATAAGAATATCTCGTTATAGCTGTATATTCAGGACAATGTTGCCTAAAGGCACAAAATTTTTAAATGACTATGGGGTTCAGGGTTCTTGGAGATAACAATTTGTTGTTACAGCTGCACAATTTAATTACTTTTCAGCCATTCTTTCCCCCTCCCTGCAATTTTTCATTTAGCAATGTTAATTTCATCTTCTACCTTCACACCAGTCTGCAGGGCTAAGAAGGTCAATGCATATGTACCTGTGCTGTTCAAGGTATGGTCCATGGACCAATAGCATCTGCATTGCCCGGGAATTTTTCAGGAATGAAATTCTCACCCCTAATTTTAGATCTAATGAGTCACACCCATCAATCTGAGAACTGCTTGTGTATACTGACTTCTTAGCTAGGACTATCATACTCTTTTGCTTTTTTATTATGGCTTTCCCATATTTATGCCCTGCCTTGAATCACATGTCTCTCATAAATCTCATTTGATTATTCTTCTCCCCTTTTTATATAGGTTACATATACTTCTTCAATGTTACCTGCTTCAGCAAGTTATTTTATCTATTTTTAAATCACAGAAATGATAAAGAAGGGGAAATTGCACACAGGTCCTTGTAAAGGGTAATGTTAGTAAGTTTGCACAAAATACACCATTACAGGAAGATCCCTTCTTGTGGTGAGTACAGAGAGCTTCAAATAATTTTGGTGATGCTTATTTTCAATGAAGAGTAAAGAAGGTAACTGGATTTAGGAATATCGTATTTCTTTCATGGACAACCCTGTGTAAATTTTCCAAATATTTTTCTGCTTTGTCCTTGCTCAAAACGAAGAGACATTGAAAAAGATAAGTCAACACAAAAAGTATATGATTTTACAGGGTCCACACAGTTTAAAAGAAAGTTAAACAATGCTGCTGCGCTCTCAGTCCTCTTACTGCCGTGCCTCCCACCAAATACAATTCATTAGTCTGCAAAGAATCTTACGCAATTAGACCTATTAATATACAAATGGCCCACAGTGCCTTCTTTCACAAAACACACTGGACAAGCATTATGGTTTTTAGTAGAGAAAGAAAAATTATGACTATATATCCATGGTCAGAATAGTTTTGAGCCACATGTCCATGTTTAATCTGACTCTGGTAGTTTGGAATATTCCCTTACATCACTTTCTTTTGTGCTTATGGCTTAATAAGTTTAGGATCGTAAACATGAAACTGACAGACATTTGTAAATGGAGATGAACTTATCAGCCTTCTCATTGTAATTATTCATATGCAGTCAGAGTTTAATAACACAAGGTAAGTAATCAAATGATATATTGACACTATGTACACTTAAATGAATAAAAAGACACTTTAGAGTTCTAAGGGAAAAATTGCATGAGAATTCAGTACCTTGCAGTAGAAAGAAAACTCAATTAGAAATCAGGAGACCCAAGTCTTCTCCAAGGTTTGCTAATATGTTAGTATGGAATAATAATTTCACATATTACATTTTCTTTTCTATTGAAATACTTTATATATACATATTTTTTATAATGCTTTATATATAAGGATACTCTTGAATATATGGTTCCAATTTTATCCTCTTACCTGTAATATCTGATTTTATGGTGTTTTATAATTTTATCACAGGATACATAGTGGTATAATAAGTTACAACTATATTTCAGCAAATATGATAAAACATATTTATCTAGACACATTGTTAATATGACATTATCATCATCCTTTGAGGCACTACACTTTTATTCAATGTATTCACACCCATGCTACCTTTGTGTAGGCCTCTTAATTTTATTTATTATCTTTCTTCCTCTTCTCTACAACCACTCTCCTGGAAAATAATTATCTTAAAGATGCCACTCCTTTAGCCATCAGTGATAAATATATCAGTATTTGTGTATGACAATGAGTAATAACCCATGACAAGCTTTATTTGTCTGAAATTTTAGGTTTGAAGAACCAAACATTAAGACATGAAGCTCTGATAGTATTACCCCATTACTCTTAATAACATCTAATCTAGTAGACAGACTAATGTGATTTTCACTGCTTTTAATTTGAAGTCCATCTGATTACATGCATCAATAAAAAGACCTGGTATCAGAGTCTGCACAAGGCTTGGGAGAAACAGAATCTCCATAACAAAACCCCATGAAAGGCTTATCAGTTACTAACACCAGGTAAACTGCTAAGTAACATGCAGTCAGAAAATCAGAATCTATTCATGTAGACTTTTTTCTCTTGCAACAGAAAGATAACATTAACATCCCGACATATTAAAACGCTTTGATTGTATTGCTTTTGGTAAGGAACTGCATTATTAAAACATTTCAATCTCTGAAGATTTGCAGCATCATGTGGCTTGAAGCCATATGAAGTCAAAATATTTATTTGGAAGTATGTAGCACAGACCTTTGGAAATTGTTTCTTTCACTTGCTCTTCATTTGAGTCCTGTTTCTCCCTCCCTGTCCTTTGATTCCATGTCAGGGTATTTTTGGAAACTTTATGCTCTTGTATGGCTTCTGCCATTGCCAAACTCAAGCAGAAAAAGAGATTGCCCACCAAGAATTATTTTCTTGGTTTGGCCCTGAAATTAAGACACTTGGATTTGTTAGACATAGTACCCTAGGAAGGCCCTTATTAAAAAATAGAATACGGCCGGGCGCGGTGGCTCAAGCCTGTAATCCCAGCACTTTGGGAGGCCGAGACGGGCGGATCACGAGGTCAGGAGATCGAGA
>NW_012115155.1:14671631-14690829 GCF_000951035.1 Colobus angolensis palliatus | reverse complement strand
AATATACTCTTTTAGAAGAGGAACCCTACTGAGTTATCATTCCCATGGTCACTTTATCATGAATTTTGGTTATTAGCTTAGCAAGTATCATTTCAAGGTCTTAAGCCCATGGATTCCAGCACTGTGTGACTGCATCATGACTTCGTCAAGGGCAAACACATCCCTTATAGATTCTAGAATGGTCATACTGACAAGTTAGAATCCTGGAAATTCTATTTCCCTGTTAGCCTTTCTTATAACCTGCAGTACTAACAGTAGTCTTACTGTTTTATATTCTCTAGACAAAATGGTTTCCAACCTCCAAAAAATTAAACTCTGTATCAACTGTTGTATCCTGAAGTTACTTATCTGGCTAATTTACTATCTCAGAAGATGACTGAAATGTGTGTGTCTTCACTTGCACACACAGCAGAAACTCTTAAGCTAATCAATAGAAAATTAAACATTTTTGACTGCGTAATGTGTATAATCCTTTTTCTTTAATCTATCTCATATTGAGAAGAAAAAAAGCAAAACTATATTGACAGTGTTCACTATCACATTGCTCCAAAAACCCTAAAAAACTATAAAAAGATGTTCTTATTGACAAAAAGCTCCTGGTGAATTATTGACTGTCCTTAATTCACAGAAGATTCAGGGTGGGCCTTGCGTGTGAGAAGACAGTGTTAGAGGGAGGCGGATGCAATGATTTATCCTTGCTGGAACTGAAAGTTTAGGAGGGATAGAGAACTGACAGCATTATGTCTGTAGAAATCATGTAGGGAGTTGTATTTTCTGCTCTGTTGCTCTGGGCTAGCATTTCACTTTCCATTCTTGCCATGTTAAAATCAGTGTTTTCAATAACTGATACTATTGTTCCAACGCCTATAAGCTCTACCAGTCTATGGACAACTATTTTGTCTCCACTGATGCCATAATCATTTTCTTTGCTCCAGAACCCACCCTAGGCCTACACATTAGAAATACCCTAATCATGCTCTCCCCATCCAGAGTACACACTTGCTTCTTTGAGATTAGGGTATAAAAAATATTGTTTCCTCATTGTTTCAGTCCAATAAACTTCTCAATAACATGATTTCCAAGAACATAACTCTTCTCTCCATAAACTGAAACTTACACACTGTTATAATTGTTTAGTAATTTTTAAATAATTTATCAATTCATCTTTCTTTATATTTACTAACTAAACCTATTAAAATATTTATTTCCAAACCATTAAAACATGTGACCCAAGTAGTACATTGTTTCTTCTTTTAGAGTAATAAACATCAACGGCCACAACAACAATAAAAAAACTAGCAAACCATTGAAAAATATTTTCTATATGTCAATACTGGAGTCTGTTCTGCAAACATCCCATTAAAATTAATCTGCTGCTTGAACTTGGTTGATATATGATTAAGAAAAAAATAATTAAAGGGATTATTTGGGTTTGCTATGTTCTGATGGAGTATGTTGTGTGGAACCAATGTCATATATCACTATACATTGGTCGGTGCAGCTATGCAAGCGTTTTCTGACACAAACAAATTTATTACAAATAAACCAAGGTAACCCTAACACTACAGTAAGGGGAGTGCTTACTAATGCCTGAGTCCTGATTCCATCTTAGAGGCTATGTATCACTGAAGTAAATACTAGGCTGAGTTACAGTAATTGAAGCTAATAAATATTAAATCACTTACTGAAGATGGGACAGCTGCTGCTCCAAACTAGAACCCATACGTAGGTTAGTCTGAGCCACAGTGGTGACTTTAATTTACTGGAGATAAAGTATAGTACATTTTATTTTATTTTATTTTTTATTATACTTTAAGTTCTAGGGTACATGTGCACAACGTACAGGCTTATTACATATTTATACATGTTTCATGTTGGTGTGCTGCATCTACCAACTCATAACCTACACCAGGCATTTCTCCGAATGCTATCACTCCCCGACCCCACGACAAGCCCCGGTGTGTGATGCTCCCTGCCCTGCGTCCACGTGTTCTCCCTGATATACTCCCACCCATGAGTGAGAACAAGTGGTGCTTGGCCCTCTGGCCCTGTTGTAGTTTGCTCAGAATGATGGTTTCCAGCTTCATCTATGTCCCTACAAAGGACGTGAACTCATCCCTTCCTATGGCTGCAGAGCATTCCATGGTGTCTATGTGCCACATTTTCTTAATCCAGTCTATCATTGATGGACTTTTGGGTTGGTTGCAAGTCTTTGCTATTGTGAATAGCGCTGCAATAAACATACGTGTGCATGTGACTTTATATTAGCATGATTTATAATCCTTCGGCTATCTACCTAATAATGGGATCACTGAGTCAAATGATACTTCTTCTTCTAGACCCTTGAGGAGTTGTCACACTGTCTTCCACAATGGCTGAACTAGTTTACACTCCCACAAACAGTGTAAAAGTGTTCCTATTTCTCTATGTCCTCTCCAGTACCTGTTGTTTCCTGACTTTTTAATGATCACCATTCTAACTGGTGTGAGATGGTATCTGACTGTGGTTTTGATTTGCATTTCTCTGATGGCCAGTGATGATGAGCATTTTTTCATGTGTCTGTTGGGCTGCATAAATGTCTTCTTTTGAGAAGTGTCTGTTCATGTCCTTTACCCACTTTTTGATGGGGTTGTTTGACTTTTTTTCATATAAATTTGTTTAAGTTCTTTGTAGATTCTGGATATTAGCCCTTTGTCAGATGGGTAGATTGCAAAGATTCTCTCCCATTCTGTAGGTTGCCTGTTCACTCTGATGGCAGTTTCTTTGCTGAGCAGAAGCTCTTTAGTTTAATTAGATTCCATTTGTCAATTTTGACTTTTGTTGCCATTGCTTTTGGTGTTTTAGACATGAAGTCCCTGCCCATGCCTATGTCCTGAATGGTATTACCTAGGTTTTCTTCTAGGTTTTTTATGGTTTTAGGTCTAGCATTTAAGTCTTTAATCCATCTTAATTTTTTTACAAGGTGTAAGGAAGGGATGCAGTTTCAGCTTTCTACATATGGCTAGTCAGTTTTCCCAGCACCATTTATTAAATAGAGAAACTTTTCCCCATTTCTTGGTCAGGTTTGTCAAAAATCAGATGGTTGTAGATGTGTGCTATTATTTCTGAGGGCTCTGTTCTGTTCCATCGGTCTATATCTCTGTTTTTGTACCAGTACCATGCTGTTTTGGTTATTGTAGCCTTGTAGTATAGTTTGAATTCAGGTAGTGTGATGCCTCCAGCTTTGTTCTTTTGGCTTATGATTGTCTTGGCAATGTGGGCTCTTTTTTGCTTCCATATGAACTTTAAAGTAGTTTTATTCTCTTTGAAGGTATTGTGAATGGGAGTTCATTCATGATTTGGCTCTCTGTTTGTCTGTTACTGGTGTATAAGAATGCTCATGATTTTTGTACATTGATTTTTGCATCCTGAGACTTTGCTGAAGTTCCTTATCAGCTTAAGGAGATTTGAGGCTGAGAAAATGGGGTTTTCTAAATATATAATCATGTCATCTGCAAACAGGAACAATTTGACTTCTTCTTTTCCTAACTGAATACCCTTTATTTCTTTCTCTTGCCTGATTGCCCTAGCCAGAACTTCCAACACTGTGTTGAATAGGAGTGGTGAGAGAGGGCATCCCTGTCTTGTGTCAGTTTTCAAAGCGAATGCTTCCAGTTTTTACCCATTCAGTATGATATTGGCTGTGGGTTTGTCATAAATAGCTCTTATTATTTTGAGTTACGTTCCATCGATACCGAATTTATTGAGAGTTTTTAGCATGAAGGGCTGTTGAATTTTGTCAAAGTCCTTTTCTGCATCTTTTGAGATAATTATGTGTTTTTTGTCTTTGGTTCTGTTTATATGATGGATTATGTTTATTGATTTGTGTATGTTAAACCAGCCTTGCGTTCCAGGGATGAAGCCTACTTGATCGTGGTGGATCAGCTTTTTGTTGTGCTGCTGGATTCGGTTTGCCAGTATTTTACTGAGGAATTTTGCGTCTAATGTTCATCAGGGATATTGATCGAAAATTCTTTTTTGTTGTGTCTCTGCCAGGCTTTGGTATCAGGATAATGCTGCCCTCATAAAATGAGTTAGGGAGGATTCCCTCTTTTTCTATTGATTGGAATAGTTTCAGAAGGAATTGTACCTCTCCTCCTTGTACAGCTCCTCCTTGTACCCCTGGTAGAATTTGGCTGTGAATCCATCTGGGTCCTGGACTTGTTTTCGTTGGTAGGCTATTAATTATTTTCTCAATTTCAGAGTCTCTTACTGGTCTATTCAGGGATTCAACTCCTTCCTGGTTTAGTGTTGGGAGGATCTATGTGTCCAGGAATGTATCCATTTCTCCTAGATTTTCTAGTTTATTTGCAAAGAGGTGATTACAGTATTCTCTGATGGTAATCTGTCTTTCTCTGGATCAGTGGTGATATCCTCTTTAACATGTTTTATTGCATCTATTTGATTCTTCTCTCTTTTCTACTTTATTAAGTCTTGCTAGTGGTTTGTGTATTTTGTTCATCTCTTCAAAAAACCAGCTCCTGGGTTCATTGAGATTTTGCAGGGTTTTTTGTGTCTCTATCTCCTTCAGTTCTGATCTGATCTTAGTTATTTCTTGCCTTTACTAGCTTTTGAATTTGTTTGCTCTTGCTTCTCTAGTTCCTTTCATTGTGATGTTAGGGTGTCGATTTTAGATCTTTCCTGCTTTCTCTTGTGGGCATTTAGTGCTACAAATTTCCCTCTACACATTGCTTTAAATGTGTCACAGAGATTCTGGTATGTTGTGTCTTGATTCTCATTGGTTTCAAAGAATGTCTTTATTTCTTCCTTCATTTTGTTATTTACCCAGTAGTCATTCAGGAGCACGTTGTTCAGTTTCCGTGTAGCTGTGCAGTTTTGGGTGAGTTTCTTAATCCTGAGTTCTAGTTTGATTGCACTGTGGACAGTTTGTTAAGATTTGTGTTTTTTTTCTTTTCTTTTCTTTTTTTTTTTTTACATTTGTTGAGGAGTGCTTTATTTCCAACAATGTGATTAATTTTGGAATAAGTGCAATGTGGTACTGAGAAGAATGTATATTCTGTTGATTTGGGGTGGACAGTTCTGTAGAGGTTTATTAGATCTGCTTGGTGCAGAGCTAAGATCAAGTCTTGGATATCCTTGTTAACTTTCTGTCTCGTTGATCTGTCTAATGTTGACAGTTGGGTATTAAAGTCTCCTATTATTATTGTGTGAGAGTCTAAGTCTCTTTGTAGGTCCCTAAGGACTTTATGAATCTGGGTGCTCCTTTATTGGGTGCATATATATTTAGGATAGTTAGCTCTTCCTGATCAATTGATCACTTTACCATTATGTAATGGCCTTCTTTGTCTCTTTTCATCTTTGTTGGTTTAAAGTCTGTTTCATCAGAGACTAGGATTGCAACCCCTGCTTTTTTTGTTAGTTTGTTTTCGATTTGCTTGGCAGATCTTCCTCCATCCCTTTCTTTTGAGCTTATGTGTGTCTCTGCACTTGAGATGGGTCCCCTGAATACAGCACACTGCTGGTTCTTGACTATCCAATATGCCAGTCTGTGTCTTTTAATTGGGACATTTAGCCCATTTACATTTAAGGTTAATATTATTATGTGTGAATTTGATCCTGTCATTATGATGCTAGCTGGTTATTTTGCTCATTAGTTGATGCAGTTTCTTCCTAGTATTGATGGTCTTGACAATTTGACCTGTTTTTGCAGTGGCAATATCCTGAAGAGTGTTTTCCAACTTGGTTCCATTCTGTCCGTCACTTTCAGGTACACCAATCAGACATATATTTGGTCTTTTCACATAGTGTCATATTTATTGGAGGCTTTGTTTGTTTTTCTCTTTTATTCTTTTTTCTCTAAACTTTTCTTCTTGCTTCATTTCATGCATTTGATCTTTAATCACTGATATCCTTTCTTCCACTTGATCGATTCAGCTACTGAAGCTTGTGTATGTGTCACATAGTTCTCATGCCATGGTTTTCAGCTCCATGATGTCATTTAAGGTCTTCTCTATGCTGTTTACTCTAGTTAGTCATTCGTCTAATTTTTTTCAAGGGTTTTAAGCTTCTTGCAATGGGTTCGAACATCCTGCTTTAGCTTGGATTAGTCTGTTATTACTGATCTTCTGAAACCTACTTCTGTCAAATTCTGAAAGTCGTTCTCTGTTCAGTTTTGTTTCATTGGTGGCAAAGAGTTGCAATCCTTTGGAGGAAAAGAGGCACTCTGGTTTTTAGAATTTTCAGCTTTTCTTCTCTGGTTTCTCCCCATCTTTGTGGTTTTATCTACCTTTGGTCTTTGATGATGGT
This sequence comes from Colobus angolensis palliatus, assembly GCF_000951035.1. Lineage (NCBI taxonomy): Eukaryota > Metazoa > Chordata > Mammalia > Primates > Cercopithecidae > Colobus > Colobus angolensis. The sequence goes on along the minus strand of NW_012115155.1, from coordinate 14,684,523 downwards.
GACCTACAAATGGGGTTTTGGTGTGTATGTTCTTCCTGTTGATGCTGATGCTATTTCTTTCTGTTTGTTAGTTTTCCTTCTAACAGTCAGGACCCCTCAGCTGCAGGTCTGTTGGAGTTTGCTGGAGGTCCACTCCAGATCCTGTTTGCCTGGGTATTACCAGCAGAGGCTGCAGAACAGCAAATATTGCAAAACAGCAAATGTTGCTGCCTTATCTTTCCTCTAGAAGCTTCATCTCAGAGGGGCATCTACCTGTATGAGGTATCAGTCAGCCCCTACTGGGAAGTGTCTCCCAGTTAGGCTACTTGGGAGTCAGGGACCCACTTGAGGAGGCAGTCTGTCCATTCTCATATCTCAAACTCTGTTCTGGGAGAGCCACTGCTCTCTCCAAAGCTTGGCTCTCCAGGCTGCCTCCCGCTGCTGTCCGATTCTGCCCCCAGATCAAGTGGGAGCTGCAGCGAGCTCCACCAAACTAGAGTAAATTTTAAAGAAGTAGTAGGTAGATAGCATTTAACTATACACCTAGAGGTAATGTCCAAAGCAACCAGAAAAACAATCATAAGAATAATGAGAAAGAGGGGAAGTTGAAGAAGTAGAAACAGCAACCCATTATTGGTTCCAGGCACTGTTGTAGTTGTTTCACACACTTTATAATAGAATCCCCATAATACTGTACTCTTAAAGGTCATATATTTATATCCTCCTTCATGAGTGAAGAAATTGCAGTTCAGAAGTTTAGTTTCTAATACAAGGTCACACCATGCTTTGCTGTCCTAGGATTTGAACCTAGCAAAAGGTATGAATTTCTATGAGAGACTTATACTCTATACTGAGACTCCTAAAATGTTAGGAATCTAACATTTAGATGTACATTAATGACCTTCTACTTCATATAGTCTCTCAGGTATTACTCAGCTAAAAAAGGTCTTTTTCCATATAAAAGTGAAAAGATTCCTTAAATCTATTTAGTTTCTTCCATTTCTTATTGCACCCCATGTTTCTTAGTGGATTGTTTCTACCCTTATCCTTTATAAATCATGCCATCAGTTGCAAGATTTCAGATTCACATAATATACTCTGCCTAGTAGAAAACCCTTGTAAATATCTTATAGACATATCAAATAGTATATGCACAAAGCAGAGTCCACTATCTTTACCTGTATCCTAGTTCTGGCAACACTATCTTAAACTGGTCTTAATCTTTGTATCTTCTATCTTGGCTTATGTGCCAAAATCCACCTTGCCTCTCAAGTCAACAAATGGACAATAAATATGGCCTACTCCCTCTCTCGCATTTTCCACATTCTACCCCTTTAGATTCTGTCTCAATTTCTCTCCTGTTTCCCCGTAAGTTGGTTTACACTAGGCTTCCTTTATTTCTTGTCTAGCTGAAGGAAGAACCCTATTATTTTCTCCAAATCTGCGATGATTTTCTCCACATTTGGTTGGGCTTTACCTACGGCTGCAGAGCTGGCTGGATCATTTGCCTACCACAGAAGCTTAATATTCAACAAAGCCGCTTACATCTGATGAAGCCCTATAATGGCCCTGAACTCAATCTGGTCTGAATCCAACCAGGTCTATCACAGTTTTCCCTTCTTCCCCTCTTGGAATGATTTTAATGTCTTAACAAATCATCTCTTCATGGAACCTGAAACTAATGCTGAAATGCCAAGAAATATTTTAGATTTTCTTACCCAGAAAGCCTAACCCAATGCTGTGTACATCTACTAGCACATTCTACACATACAGCTACTTATGCTTGTTTATATCATGTCAAAATTCTAATTGATAGAGTGGTTTGTGCCATTTCTGCTCATGTCAGGGTTGAATAAAAGGAACGTTGTGGGTAACTTTTAGTTGATGTCAGTTATCATGTACCTTAAACATGATAATGTCTTGGTTATGTTGAAAGGTATTTTTGGTGCCATATAGCTAGATAATGCACATCAAATCCAATATCCTATTTGTCAGACCTCAAAAGTTAAAGGAAACACAAGTGGGTGACTTTTAGGTTACTGACCAGCTTAGTAATCCGAAAACAAACAAACAAACAAACAAAAAGCAAAACCACAGACTCAGAAATTAAATTTGAAAAGATATATCAACTATTCAAAGTCATTAAAAGTGTATACGAAAAAGTCATTAACAAAATATACTGAATATTTTCTTAAAATTTTTCATACAAATGTTCCTCCTAAAGTTTCCATCTTCGTATAATGGCTCATATAATCTTCCCTCTCTTGTGCCCCAAATTCTCTTCTTCTACAGTCTTCTGCTATTTATCAAAATCACTCATAAGCAGCCAACATCTATTCCCCCAGTTTGTATTTTCACATGGAAAAACTCAGCTAACTTAAATCCTCTGCTTTTCTTCCTTTCTTGCATCAGAAGCAAAGCTGGAGAGTTTGCTCAATGATCAAAAGATTCTTACTTTTTAAAAGATGAAGATAAAAGGGTAATCAGTAAATGTTTATAATCTAACTATTTGAGGATTTTGTTTAGCTCATTCAGAAACATTATAATATGCTGCACGATTTTGTGTGTAATGTGTAAAATCATGTACACACATATATTTTTTCCTTTTTTGGTAGAAAAAGAAGCCCAATACTTTTCAATGCAACTGGAAATCAGAATCCTCAATGAAAAAATAGAGAATTTTAAAAATTATCCTACACAGACTATTTTTGTTTTGGCAGGCCACCCCAAAGGACAGTGTCCAAATTTTGGGTTGAAAGGAAAATGGAAAAATCATTTTTTTCTCAGGGGCATTTTCAATGTAGACTTTTGACAATGTCTGGCAAATTGAGTAATTTTTAATTCAATTTATAATTAAAGTAATGCCTGCAACTCCTTTTTATCCCATTCTCCACACACTTTTATTCAGATAGAAACACAGCTATGTGTATCTGGCCCATTTATTGTGCTTATTTTTGAAAACAAGATAAAACACGTATATAAATCTACCCTATTAAAGATTTGACAAGGGCCTGTAGTGTATTTTCTTGGAAAAAAATGGTTTTAATATGGTCTTTGCTTATTCAATTCTGACAAGCATAAGTAGTACTCCCTTTTTTTGAGTGTGAAGAAAGAAGGACATGCTCTAAGCTGGTAATGAATTGCTTTATCAATTAAATAATTACGTGTATATATATCTGCCTGATCTCCATAATATTCCCTTCTCAAAGAGATAATATAGTATAGAGGAAAAAGGAAAGTAAGTCAACTGAACTCTTTTTGACTCTTAGGCTTGTAATTATGTGATCCTGAGTTATTTATTTAGAATGTTTGTACCTCCACTTATACATCTAAGTGGAGATAATATTAATTTTCAGATTTATTAATATTATAGTGTTCATGAAAATGTCTATTATGTAACATAAACAGTATCTACATAATCAATATAGTATTTCTTAAAAATGAAGGCCATTTGTAGTTGAATAAAGTAAAAAATTTTTCAAAGTGAGTATACAGATAAGCTATCTAATAGCTACTTTTTTAGAGAAGGCGAGAAATTATTAAATGAATTCCAAAATTCAATTATTTGAAATATTTTCTAACTTCTAAATCTGAGGTGTCCCATCCACAAAGTAGACTAACATTTCTCCATTTCAATTCACTATTTCAGCATTATGCTCCTGTAACCCATGTATTCACTTAAAATGAACAATAAAGTAGCCAACAAAATGTTACAATTCTACAGGAGACAGCCTGTTTATTAACAAGACAACCAAGTGTCCAAATACTCTTTCCAGCACCATATGATTTTTACTTATTGTCTTCTCACTGCAGCCAGGAAGAACTGAAAAGGAAACATAATTGCTCACAGAAACAGTATGTCAATAAGGATATCTCTCCCTACTTCTGCAGGGTTTCAGGAACTGTGTGATACTGAACAGCATAATTATAGATTTGCCATTACCCTTCCAAATGTGAAATGGATGCAAAAGGCCCAATCCGTCAAAGGGTCAATGAGCAGTCATTTCTACCCAGATAGAGGTCTTTTAAATGGTTTATTCTTGGATATCACTCTCATTCCATCAATTCAGTTTAAGAAAATGAAACTGGATGATTATGAGGTGCCCAGCAATATGCAACATACAGGGGATACAAAAATAAATAACTATCAGTCATGGAAGGAAAGACTCCCCAGGTTAATAGAGATAAGGAGAGATAAATTAATTTCCATCATGACAGTCGTTGTGAGACACAGTCCAAGGAAAAGTAGTGGCATAAAAAAAGCAGAAGCAATTAACATGTGGGATATTTGGGGGCTCCATAAGTTAAACATTACCTTACAATGAGATTCTCTGATTCAATAGCAATTAAAACCTTTTAGGGGGGTTACATACAGCCTGACCTTCTTTGTGCTAGATTTTTTTCTAATATAAATCCTTTTGCATTGGAACTCAATCTATTTGGAATCAGAGACAGTAAAGAAGTGACTTTAAAAATTAGTTTAAGTAGTTAAAAAATGGGCACATTCAAGAAAAAGTTAAGACATTCTCTGCTTATTTTTCCACTAAGCTGAAAAAAGCCACCTATTTTAATGTAAACAAAACGCGTAACATTATTCGTGGACAAAGTCCACATTTTACTTGTCTTGTTTGTGCTATTAAACTGTCAAGATGATAAAATTCTAAACACATAAAAATTTAATTTTGGCAAAGGCCCATGGCTATGATATATTAATTGCTTTTTGCTAGCATGCGGAAGTTGATGGGCACATCTTAATTTGCTCTCCAGAATGCTTGATGAGATCTTTAGTTGTCTATGTACATAATAAAGAAGTATATAAAAATATCTTCATTATTATAATACTGTATCTTCTTTCAGTTGAAGTAAAAGACTATTGTGTTGGCAATTCCTTGGAGGGATTGTAATTAAACATATCCTATTTTTGAGTTTCATATGATATCATAATTTTTTACATTCAGAGAATCCTATCTTATTTTCTGGAGCATCCTTTCTTCCCTTTCTAGTTCTTATTAGACTATACCATGAACCTTCTTATAATAAAGGCATAGTTTCTTGAGAGCAGTACAACCCTAAATGTACAAAAATGTTAGAATTACATTAATATGCAAGATTCTGAGATGCTCTTCTGGGTACATTTCCATTTTAATCAGGCTTTGTTTTTTCCCCTAAATCCTCACATGAATATTTTGATTTGATTCGTTTGATATTAAGGTATGGATGTGGTCACATTTCTGCCATCTGCGGACCCTGTAAATTCTGAGTGCCAACCCTATCCTTTTAATTATTGTAACATATTTTTATGCTCTCCTTATCTTGCTTTGTTCTCTGAGCACCTCTTCTAAACCATCCACTGAGATTTCAAACTCAGTCTCTTTCATTTGCCCTGGATTTTGCATCATTGCCCTCAGTTTCAAATTTAAGCTTGATAGAGGCTACTTCGGCCTGTAATAGAGCCATAGATGATCAGCAATTAACACATATCATGAATGAGGAGTAAATCTCTATTGTGGTAAATCATTGAGATTTTTGAGGCTGTTTGTTGCTATAGCACAATCTAGTAAATGGTGAACAATTCAAACAATCATTACCCCAATAATACCTTTAGCTGTAGATATTTTTCTACACCAAGAAGGAGCATTCATAGGCCAAGTAATTTATCTCTTTTCTTGTTCCATATGGATTGGATGAATAAGTGGATTCAGGGCTGTTCTTAGCACTCTGTCTACAGTCATTTGAACTGGTTTCAGTTATCTACACATACTAAAGGGAAGTAAGAGGCTCACTTATTCTGTCATGGATCCAAGGCAATGTTTTCTAGGATGGAAAAGCAAATTGCACACTAGGCCAACTATTTATGACAACAAATTCTGAATTCCCTCTGCTGGTGTTCCTTGATTATGTTTCTCCCATAAAACCCATACAGAGCATAAGTCATTGGCAGGCAAGAATCTGAGAATTTCTGGATACCCTAGCCTTCCTACAATTAAATATCAGCAGAGCATTCTTTTCATCTTATATCTGTCTGGTATGAAGCTTTAATCTTTGTTATTTCTATAATAATGATTAAAACCTAAGACATTATTTAGGAAAATGTTTTTATGTGTAGCTTATTTTTTCTATAAATTTCTTTCTGTGTTTTTGTAAAAAATTTAACAGCCTATCTCAACTATATTAATGGAAATATAAGCACCAGATATTTTATTGTCATTTAATACATGTCAGCATTTTAAATCCAGAAACATTCTGCTTGAACATGTAGGAAAAATGGGAAAGACAATCAGTAGACCTCTGTAAAACTCAAAGGTTCTAAGGCTATTTAAATAACTGTACTTTCCTACTGAACACTGTCCTTTTAAAAATTGAAGTTTTCACTTAAAAGTCTTAAAAACAAAAACAGCAACAAATCCTGGCTCAAATAACTTGACTGGTAAATCACTTTAAACACCTAAATAAGAATTGGTAACAATTCTAAACAAATTCTTCAAGAAAATTAGAGAGAAATAAATAATTTATTATCTGAAGCCAAAAGTACTCTGTTACCAAAGCCAGAAAAAAAAAAAAAATTGCATGAAAAGATATGTGGGGAAAAGAATCAGCCTGTTACTGTGTCTATATAGAAAGAAGTAGATTTAAGAGACTCCATTTTGTTCTGTATTTGAGATGCTGTTAATCTGTGACCCTGTCCCCAACCTTGTTCTTACAAGAGACATGTGCTGTGGTGACTCAAGGTTTAATGGATTTTGGGATGTGCAGGATGTATCTTTGTTAAACAAGTGCCTGAAGGCAGCTTGCTGGTTAAAAATCTTGCCCGTCGCTGGGCAATGGAACATCTCGGTGTAAAACCTGATTGTATGCTCTGTTTACTGAGATAGGAGAAAACTGCCTTATGGAGTAAGGTGGGACTTGTTGGCGGGACTTGCTGGTGCAATGCTGCTGAAAGGTTTATGGAGATGTTTGCATATGCATATCAAGGCACAGCATTTTCCTTTGAACTTATTCATGGCGGAGATCTTTATCCATATGTCTTACTGCTAATTTTCTCCCTTTAATGATCCTATTGTCCTGCCACTCCCTTATCTTTAAGATGGTAAGGTAAAGATAATTATCAATAAATACTGAGGGAACTCAAAGACCGGTGCCAGTGTGGGTCCTCTGTATGCTGAGCGCCAGTCCCCTGGGCCCACTTTTTCTTTCTCTATACTTTGTCTCTGTGTCTCATTTCTTTTCTCAAATCTCTCATTCCACCTAATGAGAAAAGCCCACAGATGTGGAGTGGAGGGGCAGGCCACCCCTTCATCTGGTGCCCAACATGGGAGCTTTTCTCTAAGGTGAAGGTACGCTCGAGCATGATCATTGAGGACAAGTTGACGAGAGACTCCCGAGTATGTCTACAGTCAGCCTTGTGGTAAAAGCTTGTGAGCTCGGAAGAACCTAGGGTAACAATGGGGCAAACTAAAAGTAAATATGCCTCTTATCGCAGCTTTATTAAAATTCTCTTAAAAAGAGGGGGAGTTAAAATCTCTACCAAAAATCTAATTACGCTATTTCAAACAATAGAACAGTTTTGTCCATGGTTTCCGGAACAAGGAACTTTAGATCTAAAAGACTGGGAAAAAATTGGCAAAGAATTAAAACAAGTAGAGAAGGTAAAATCATTCCACTTACAGTATGGAATGATTGGGTCATTATTAAAGTAACTTTAGAACCATTTCAAACAGAAGAAGATAGCGTTCCAGTTTCTGATGTCCCTAAAAGCTGTGCAGTAGATTGTGGAAAAGAGGCAGGGATAGAATCCCGAAAAGGAAAGGAAAGTTCACACTGTAAATGTGTAACAGAGCCAGTAATGGCTCGTTCAATGCAAAATGTTGACGATAATCAATTACAGGAGGTGATATATCCTGAAACGTTAAAATTAGAGGAAAAAGGTCCAGAATTAGCAGAGCCATCAGAGTCTAAACCATGATGGCCAACTCCTCTTACAGCAGCTCAGATGCCTGTAACTTTACAACCTCAAATGCAGGTTAAACAAGTACAAACTGCAGAAGAAGATCAAATAGAGAAAGATAGAGTCTCTGTCATGGCAATGCCAATCCAAATACAGTGTCCACAATATCAGCCGGTAGAAAATAAGACCCAGCCACCAGTAGCCTGTCAATACTGGCCACCAGCCAAACTGCAGTATCGGCTGCCCCCAGAAAATCCATCTGGACAGCCAGGAACATTTCCTGTGCCACAGGGCAGGACACCATATCCTCAGCTGTCCACCATGAGACTTAATCCTACAGTACCACCTAGTACACACGGTAGCACATTACATAAAATTATTGATGAGGCAAGTAAACAAGGAGATATTGAGGTGTGGCAATTCCCAGTAATATTAGAAGGAAGACCACCTGGAGAAGAGGCCCAAGAGGGAGAGCCTCCTATAGCTGAAGCCAGATGTAAATCTTTTTCTATAAAAATGCTAAAAGAAATGAAAGAGGGAGTAAAATAGTATGGACCCAACTCTCCTTACATGAGAACATTATTAGATTCCACTGCTCATGGACATAGACTCCTTCCTTATGATCCAGAGATTCTGGCAAAATCATCACTTTCACCCTCTCAATTTTTACAATTTAAGACTTGGTGGATTGATGGGGCACAAGTACAGGTCCGAAGAAATCGGACTGCCAATTCTCCAATTAACATAGATGCAGATCAACTATTAGGACTAGATCAGAATTGGAGCACTGTTGACCAACAAGTAATAATGCCAAATGAGGCCATTGAGCAAATCAGGGCTATCTGGGAGAAAATCCAAGACCCAGGAACCACCTGCCCCTCCTTTAATACAATAAGACAAGGCTCTAAAGAGCCTTACCCTGATTTTGTAGCAAGACTTCAAGATGCTGCTCAAAAGTCAATTACCGATGAGAATGCCCGTAAGGTCATAGCGGAGTTGATGGCATATGAGAACGCCAATCCTGAATGTCAATCAGCCATTAAGCCATTAAAAGGACGAGTTCCTGCAGGATCAGATGTAATCTCAGAGTACGTTAAAGCCTGCAATGGAATTGGAGGAGCTATGCATAAAGTTATGCTTACGGCTCAAGCAATCACAGGAGTTGCTTTAGGAGGACAAGTTAGAACATTTGGGGGAAAATGTTATAATTGTGGTCAAATTGGTCATCTAAAAAAAAATTGCCTATTCTCAAATAAACAAAATGTAACTACTCAAGCTACTACAACAACAGATAAAGAGCCACCTGGCCTATGTCCAAGATGTAAAAAGGGAAAACATTGGGGTAATCAATGTCATTCTAAATTTGATAAAAATGGGCAACCACTGTCGGGAAATGAGAGGAGGGGCCAGCCTCAGGCCCTGCAACAAACTGGGGCATTCCCAATTCAGCCCTTTGTTCCTCAGGGTTTTCAAGAACAACCACCCCTACTGTCACAGATCTCAGGGAATAAGCCAGTTATCACAATACAGCAATTATCCCCCGCCACAAGTGGCAGTGCGGCAGTTGATTTATGCACCATACAAGCAGTCTCTCTGCTTCCAGGGGAGCCTCCACGAAAAATCCCCAAAGGGGTATATGGCCCATTGCCTGAGGGGACTGTGGGACTAATCTTAGGAAGATCAAGTTTAAATCTAAAGGGAGTTCAAATTCATGCTGGTGTGGCTGATTCAGACTATAAAGGCAAAATTCAATTGGTTATTAGTTCCTCAATTCCTTGGAGTGCCAGTCTAGGAGACAGGATTGCTCAATTATTACTCCTACCTTATATTAAAGTTGGAAACAGTGAGATAAAAAGAACAGGAGGGTTTGGAAGCACTGATCCGGCAGGAAAGGCTGCATACTGGGCAAGTCAGGTCTCTGAGAGCAGACCTGTGTGTAAGGCCATTATTCAAGGAGAACAGTTTGAAGGGTTGGTAGACACTGGAGCAGATATCTCTGTCATTGCTTTAAATCAGTGGCCAAAAAACTGGCCTAAGCAAAAGGCTGTTACAAGACTTGTTGGCATAGGCACAGCTTTGGAAGTGTATGAAAGTACAATGATTTTACATTGTTTAGGACCAGATAATCAAGAAAGTACTGTTCAGTCAATGATTACTTCAATTCCTGTTAATCTATGGGGTCGAGATTTATTACAACAATGGGGTGCAGAAATCATTATGCCCATTCCATTACACAGCCCCACGTTGGGCGCCAGATGAAGGGGTGGCCTGCCCCTCCACATCTGTGAGCGTTTCTCGTTAGGTGGAACAAGAGACTTGAGAAAAGAAATGAGACACAGAGACAAAGTATAGAGAAAGAAAAAGTGGGCCCAGGGGACTGGCGCTCAGCATACAGAGGACCCACACTGGCACCGGTCTCTGAGTTCCCTCAGTATTTATTGATAATTATCTTTACCATCTTAAAGATAAGGGAGTGGCAGGACAATAGGATCATTAAAGGGAGAAAATTAGCAGTAAGACATATGGATAAAGATCTCTGTGACATGAATAAGTTCAAAGGAATATGCTGTGCCTTGATATGCATATGCAAACATCTCCATAAACCTTTTAGCAGCATTCTACCAGCAAATCCTGCCAGCAAGTCCCACCTTATGCCATAAGGCAGTTTTCTCCTATCTCAGTAAACAGAGCATACAATCGGGTTTTACACCGAGATGTTCCATTGCCCAGGGATGGGCAAGATTTTTAACCAGCAAGCTGCCTTTAGGCACTTGTTTAACAAAGACACATCTGCACATCCCAAAATCCATTAAACCTTGAGTCACCACAGCACATGTCTCTTGCAAGGTCAAGGTTGGGGGCAGGGTCACAGATTAACAGCATCTCAAATACAGAACAAAATGGAGTCTCTTATATCTACTTCTTTCTATATAGACACAGTAACAGGTGGATCTCTCTTTCTTTTCCCCACAAGATACAGACTAGGGGAGGCACAACCAAGATGGTCGAATAGGAACAGCTCCAGCCTCCAGCTCCCAGCATGAGTGACACAGAAGATGGGTGATTTCTCCATTTTCAACTGAGGTCCCGGGTTCATCTCACTGGGGTGTGTTGGACAGTTGGCGCTCGTCTGCGGGTGCAGCCTGACCAGGCAGAGCCAAAGCAGGGGGGAAGGGAATTCCTTTTCCTAGCCAAAGGAAATGGAGACACATAACACCTTGAAAATCAGGTAACTCCCACCCTAATACTGTGCTTTACCAAAGGGTCTTAGCAAATGGCAAACCAGGAGATTATATCCCACATCTGGCCCAGAGGGTCCCATGCCCACAAAGCCTCCCTCACTGCCAGCATAGCAGTCTGAGATCTAACTGCAAGGCAGCAGAGAGGCTGGGGGAGGGGTGCCCACCATTGCTGAGGCTTAAGTAGGTAAACAAAGCCACCAAGAAGCTCGAATTGTGTGGAGCCCACCGTAGCTCAAGGAGGCTGGCCTGCCTCTGTAGACTCCTCCTCTGGGGACAGGGCATAGCTAAACAAAAAGCAGCAGAAACCTCAGTGGAGGTAAATATCCCTGTCTGACAGCTTTGAAGAGAGGAGTGGACCTCCCAGCATGGAGGTTGAGATCTGAGAACAGACAGACTGCCTGCTCAACTGGACCCCTGACCCCTGAGTAGCCTAACAGGAAGACATCCCCCACAAGGTGCAGACCAACACCTCACACCTCACATGGTGGGATACACTCCTGAGACGAAGCTTCCAGAGCAAGAATCAGACAGCAACACTCACTGTTCAGCAATATTCTACCTTCTGTAGCCTCCGCTGCTTATACCCAGGAAACAGCGTCTGGAGTGGACCTCAAGCAAACTCCAGCAGACCTATAGCTGAGGCTCCTGACTGTTAGAAAGAAAACTAACAAACAGAAAGGACACCCACACCAAAACCCCATGAACGTCACCATCATCAAAGATCAAAGGCAGAGAAAACTACAAAGATGGGGAAAAAGTAGTGCAAAAAAGCTGGAAATTCAAAAAATCAGAGTGCATCTCCCCCTCCAAAGGAATGCAGCTCTTTGCCAGCAATGGAAAAAAGATGGATGGAGAATGACTTTGATGAGTTAAGAGAAGAAGGCTTCAGGCAATCAAACTTCTCGGAGCTAAAGGAGAAACTATGTAACCAGCACAAAGAAACTAAAAACTTTGAAAAAAGATTTGATGAATGGATAACTAGAATAATCAATGCAGAGAAGACCTTAAAAGAACTTATAGAGATGAAAACCATAACACGAGAACTACATGACAAATGCACAAGCTTCAGTAACTGACTCAATCAACTGCAAGAAAGAGTATCAACGATTGAAGATCAAATGAATGAAATGAAGTGAGAAGACAAGTGTAGATAAAAAAGTAAAAAGAAATGAACAAAGCCTCCAAGAAATATGGGATTATGTGAAAAGACCAAATCTACATCTGATTGGTGTGCCTGAAAGTGACAGGGAAAATGGAACCAACTTGGAAAACACTCTGCAGGATATCATCCAGGAGAACTTCCTCAACCTAGTAAGGCAGGCCAACATTCAAATTCAGGAAATAGAGAGAACGCCACAAAGATACTCCTTGAGAAGAGCAACTCCAAGACACATAATTGTCAGATTCACCAAAGTTGAAATGAAGGAAAAAATGTTAAGGGCAGCCAGAGAGAAAGGTTGGGTTACACACACAAAAGGAATTCATCTGATTAACAGCAGATCTCTCGACAGAAACTCTCCAAGCCACAAGAGAGTGGGGGCCAGTATTCAACATTCTTAAAGAAAAGAATTTTCAACCCAGAATTTCATATCCACCCAAACTAAGTTTCATATGTGAAGGAGAAATAAAATCCTTTACAGACAAGCAAATGCTTAGAGATTTTGTCACCACCAGGCCTGCCCTACAAGAAATCCTGAAGGAAGCACTAAACATGGAAAGGAACAAC
>NW_012115155.1:14666191-14668188 GCF_000951035.1 Colobus angolensis palliatus | reverse complement strand
ATGGCAATCATTAAAAAATCAGGAAACAACAGGTGCTGGAGACGCTGTGGAGAAATAAGAACACTTTTACACTGTTGGTGGGACTGTAAACTAGTTCAGCCATTGTGGAAAACAGTGGGGCAATTCCTCAAGGATCTAGAACTAGAAATACCGTTTGACCCAGTCATCCCATTACTGGGGATATACCCAAAGGGTATAAGTCATGCTGCTATAAAGACACATGAACACATATTCTTATTGTGGCACTATTCACAATAACAAAGACTTGGAATCAACCCAAATGTCCATCAGTGACAGACTGGATTAAGAAAATGTGGCACATATACACCATGGAATTCTATGCAGCCATAAAAAAGGATGAGTTTGTGTCCTTTGTAGGGACATGGATGCAGCTGGAAACCATCATTCTCAGAAAACTATCGCAAGAACAGAAAACCTACCACCACATGTTCTCACTCATAGGTGGGAATTGAACAATGAGATCACTTGGACACAGGAAAGGGATCATCACACACCAGGTCCTATTGTGTGAAGGGGGTAGGGGAAGGGATAGCATTAGGAGATATACCTAATGTAAATGACGAGTTAATGGGTACAGCACACCAACATGGCACATGTATATATATGTAACAAACCTGCACGTTGTGCACATGTACCCTAGAACTTAAAATATAATAATAATAAATAATAATAAAAGATACAGACCAGTATCTTACTCTGACCATGTGCTTTCATTTCTTGTGTGTAACTACCAGAAGTTATATCTTTTGTTAAGTACATGCATTTAACTTTATATTATGAAATGATTCTCTGTATCCCTGGTAATCCTCTTTAATCTCAAGTCTACCTTATCTAATATTACTATAGCTACTCTTTTGGTTAGAGTTTGGATGACATATATTTTCTCATGTTTTTATTTTTCACCTACCTATATTTAATTGGGCTTTTTATATGCAACATGAGCTTTAATCCCTTTTTTAATGGAATCTCTACATATGTCATCAATTTCACAGTACACTTTTCTATTTTTGCTTTAGAAGTCATTTTGCTTTTGAGCATGTTAAAAGATAAAATCAAGCATTTATATTTATTTTTGTAGCTACCATTTTCAGGACTCTGCTTTCCATTTTGTTGATCCAGATTTCTGTTCTACTTAATTTTCCTGCTGCCTCATGGACTTCTTTACATATTGTAGTTTAGGCCTACTATTGACGAGTTCTTTCAGTTTTGTAGGGCTCAAACAATCTTTATTATTCCCTCATTTTTGAAAAATAAAGTATTTTTTTCTTTAAAGAATTTTAGGTTGACATTTGAATACTTTCTTTAAAGATATTGCTGTACTGTTTTTCTGCCTGTTTTTTGAATTGTGTCCAAAAATAAACTTTGTTTCTCAGTCCTTAATTTGCATTTTTCTGCATGTTGTATTTGTCTCTTCTCTAGATTATAATGCACTATGGAGAAGTATCTTCATATTTCATGTGCTTTGGGTTAATTGGCATTCTTGGATCTGTAGATTCAGAGCCTTCATCAAATTTCAAGAAAGGATGACTGGTTTTCTTTAAATATTATTCTGTCCCCTTTTCTCCTTGGACTTTAATTACATATTTACCAGCTACAAGTTTTTCATTGGCTCCAGAAGTTGTGTTTACTATTTTTTTCCAGTCTTTTTCCTTTTTGTGTTTTATTTTGGATATTTTCTCTTGCTATGTATTCAAGTTACCAAAACTTTCCTTCTGCAATATCTAATGTGCTGTTCATCACAATCAGTACTTTTTAAAAGTTCAGATAATTTAGATTTTAACTCTAGAATTGTTCAGATCTGGCTGAGCATGGTGGCTCACCCCTGTAATTGCAGCACTTTGGGAGGCTAAGATGGGCAGATCACAAGGTCAGATGGAGACCATCCTGGCTAACACAGTGAAAGGCCTGTCTCTACTAAAAATACAAAAAGCCGGGAGTGGTGGTGGGCGCCTGTAGTCCCAGCTACTCGGGAGCCT
>NW_012115155.1:14656806-14665009 GCF_000951035.1 Colobus angolensis palliatus | reverse complement strand
TATATTAATCTTTTTTCCTAACACATGTACAAATTAGTATTTTCTTCAGAGGGGGTCATTGTTTATTTTGTATTTTTACAGACTGACATGATTTTGTCATTGCCATAGTCACTGTATTGCTAATTTAGAATCTAGTTTCTAGAATCCTCTTCCTTTCATCTTCTCTACCTGCCTCTGTTTAAAGACTACACACAGCATGAGAAATTCCTTTTATTGTCTCAAAACAAATATTCAGTCATTTTCTATATTCTGCTTTTATTTTAGGTGAAGCAGTCTTTTCTATATTGAGGAAGAGTCAATAAAGATGCCTTTTGAATTATGAACTGAAATGTGTTACCCAGCGACACTCCGAAACTGGTTTCAGTTTCACCCTTTAGAGTTACAAAGCACCTATGATACAGAAATTACCCCAAAGGGTTCTTCTTCGAAAGGCCACAGCTCTTCACCCTAAATATTCAAGCAAATAGGTTATGACAATCTGTCAATATAGTAGGAATTATAGTGTTATGTAGTGGAGCAAATTCTCAGATTCAGTAGAAATTTCATCTGGATAAACTTTAAGAGTTTTTCAAATACTGAGACTCTATGGTACTTATTTTCTGGGTCATGCACAGAGTATAGGAGCCTTAGTCCTTTTATGTGCCAATCATACAAAGAAAAAATATCAAAGTAGAAAAATTTCACATTTTGACATTTTTATCCTAAAAGTTAATAGTGGTGTAGTAGATGTATGTACATGCATGTGTGTTTGTGTGTGTACATTTATATACACATGCGCATATAACGTGTATTAATATATACACATGCATAAATGTATGCATGTATATTAATCTGAATTAAATAGCATTCGAACAAAATATTCTACATCTATTCTATGAAGAAAGTCATCAAATTTAATACTTGCTATTTTGTATATCCTTGACAATGGCGTTCTCAGGTAAGCTTTGTTTTTAAGCATATTTTTCAACATAGGCCTGACTAAATCCTGACGGGTGAGTTGATGATGGTCAAAGGAGACTGAGAAGAAAGTTATGTACTTAGAGGTAGTATAATAGCATGAATAAAAACATGAAAAAGCAAGAGGGTTTGAGAAACCATAGCCATTTTGTATTAATCGAATGATGCAGTGGGAAATGATTTTATGTTAGCATTATACTTCTAGAACAATATTTTCAGCTTCTTGTTCTGAACAATATGTTTACTCCTTGAAAGGAATAAACAAGTATGTAGAAATGTCAACTCTGAGATGTTCTCAGGAGGCTAGAGACTGGTCTATCCAAATGATAGTAATATTCTCTAGAAATGAAAGAGAGAACAACAAAGGTAAAATGTGAAAGGAACTGGAAAAATGACCTGAAGGAAAATGGCAGAGCTTTATCACGCAGATGAACATAAGAGAGAAAATATCAATTTATCTTGTTAGATTTGATCCACCTTTTTTTATTTTTTTCCCTCAAGTTCCAGTGAACCTAAGTGAATAAAGATTTACAAATAACTTATTCCTCTGAGAAATGTCAGTGTATTCTGTAATAAAAGGGGACCACAGTCTAAATCAAAAGGTGCTTTATTATAGTGACCTCCATCTACTTTCATCTTCAAGTTTCTGCAATGCCATATTTTTATTGTATTTGAGTGTTAAAATGGAACTCATTCTGTCTCAGTTCAGCTGAGACTACAGAAAGAGGAGAACGGGCACTTAGAACCCCTACATCCTAAAGCAAGCTGCTGCTAGACAACGTACGTATTGCAAAGTGAGGCTACAAAACCTGCTTCTACTAGCATTAGCGGTCGTTCACCCCACCTGTAAAATGGTGGGGTGTGAAGACTCCATAGAGAGTCCCTTTGGATAGCAAAATTGGAATTCTATGCATTTCCAAGCACTCTAACTTGCCATCCTCTCCATGGGGGAAGTGAGGAGGGCCTTTTGGCTATTACTATTAGAACCCTTTGGCGTTCTAATAGTGTTTACCTCTTACCACAAACTGTCTAAAGATGAAAATCATTCTAGAGCTGCACCTAAATAGCATAGAGAAAGAAGATTGAACTGAATTTCCTACTACACTTAAGTAAAGGTGAAGAAAGCACATACTACTCCAAAGATCAGCAGTGTTAGTGGGAGAGAGTCCACCTGGACTTTCTAATAGAGACCCTGCCAAAGAAAAGATGACCAGGAAAAAAGAAACAAGCATTGAGAGAGCATGCGGATGTGGGGTGGGAAGAGATGATCACTGCAGGAAGACTAGGGGCTGGCTAAGGGAGGGGAGTCTTAAATGCTTAGCCAGAGCAGAAGAGAACAAGCATGAGAATAATCTCAGAAAACAAATAAATAAAACCAAAAGACAAAATAAAAACTCTGGAGAGAAAGAAACAACAATTATGTGCTTCCACTTTTTGCAGAATAAATAATTGCCAGATTATAAAGGCAGGCACATAACATGCTCTTCTCCTAGGAAGAGGATAACTAGGTGATAGGATAACACAGACCACACCCATCCTACACTACAGCATTCTAATCCTGAGGATGTCCAAGGTAGGTGGCGGGTGTGGTGGTTAAAACTGTTAAAAATTAATTGAAGCACAGAGAACTGCTTTTTTTAAAAAAAAAAAAAATTACAACAGACATACGTATTAACCTATGAAGTAAGAATGTGCTTGGGACAGCAAGGGACAGAGATAGAAGATGTGCTTGCAGATGCATTCAATGTCAGAAAAAGATCAAATCCAGACAGGTCTATAAAGGGACACAGGCAAAAATAACATTGATTTACAGAGATAAAAGAGCTAGGGATAAACCTAATTAGAAATGTGCAATACCTATGTGAAGAAAACTTTAAAATCATTTTAAAGGCCTCAAAGGAAGGCTTGAACAATGTTCTTAGAGAGGAAGGACAAATAACGAAATGATGTCAACTCTAAGTTGTTAAATTTAGCATGATGCAAATAATGATACCAATAGTTTTTCTCACATCCTTTGAGGGAGAAAAAGGACTTGATAAAACAGTTTACTTAAAAAATCATACCAAGAGATGCAAACACCCAAGAAATTTTGAACAAGGAAAAGCAATGGCTAGCCATAATAGATATTAAAACATATTACCCAATAACTAAGTAGGATTGACATAAATTTTATTGACATGAAATAATATTGTCTGTTTCTAGAAAGATTAATAAGCAGAATAAGAAGTCCAAAAATAAGCCCAAATATATATAAGGATTGAATATATTTTATAGGGTTGTCTCAAGTCCTGTGGATAATTAACTGAATCATTAGGTCAGTGGTATTAGGAACACTGGGGGTTATTTGGAAAAATTTGAAGGTGGTGCCATTCTTCTTTGTACATAATATCACAATGAATTCCAAGTGCATCACATATTCGAACATTAAAAAAATGAAAATCATAAATACATGAGAAAAACAGAGAAGAATTACTTTATGTCATTCCAGGTACTGAGGCCTTTCTATGATTCAAAATATAGAGGCTATGAAAGGTTATTTTTTAAAGAATAAAGTCAACAGCATTAAAAATATCACATATATGAAGACATACCATAACCTAAGCCTAAGAACAAATTAAAAGCTGAGAAAACATTTGCAATGTATATTGCAAAGGATTAAGAACTGTCAGAAATAACTAAGAAAAATATTAACAAATCAATAGAAAAATGAACACAGGGTATGAATAGATAATTCAAATAAATGGAAATGTAAATACCTCTTAAATATTACAGCATGCTCAATCTCAATTTACTAAGAAAATACAAGTAATATAATGATATTTATTTTTCATCAATCCACATGACCAAAATATGTAAGTCCCGTAACACCATGTTATTGAGGTTGTATAGCAATATTGCCATTGGGAATATAAATGTATAAAATTATCAAAAAGGAAAATTTGACTAACTCTTTTAGATGTATAAATTCAAAGGGTCTTTTAATCCAGTAATTCTAATTCCTCTATTTGGCTCTAGACAAATATTTTCACATATATGACATTATATAATTAAACCTGCCCAACAATGGAAGAGTTTTATTACACATTCATGTTTTCTAATCAATAGAAACGAAACAACCTTGACTTTATTTCACTATAAATAGTATGTCCTCAAAAACTAGCTGTCCAAGAGAGCAGCAGTTCCAGAGAAGCCAAATACTTTGAACATGTAGCTATCTCTGACCTCCAGGATAATCAGCAGTTTGTAGGCAAACCATGTCTCATTGTATCTTTTTAGCATTTGGCAGAAGACCTTTTCAAATAGGTGTCCAACAATTGTTTGCTGATGAATAATAGGTGAAAGAACAAAGTGCATTAGCAATAAAGCTATTTTTGCCTCTCTATCTTTTCTAGCTGTATTTAGATTGAAAGCTATGTATTATTGGGAATTGTCTACTCCCACTGGAATATGAGATCCTTAATGGGAGAGAGCCTCACAGAATTATCATCATTGTGTTTCAAGCACATAGAACATTGTCTTATACAAAGCAGACAACAAATATGGTTTAAGAGAGTGGAATAAATGAAGCAAGCATTGTTTCATAGTCCATTTGGCACTGCCATATATTTTCCTTGATATACCTGCCTCTTAATTTCTGTTTAACTCCTGGTTACCATCTGCACTTTGGATAGACATTTTCTAATATCTGACTATTCCCATTTAGGCCAGTTTTACACTGGTTCTTTTATTTAGAGTATCCAATTATTTTTAGAAATTTTAAAACTTAACAAAATATTTTGTCTCCATAAATAATATTTAATTGAGGATTCTTCCTGAAAACATGCAAATATAAATTTATTTTGCTTTTTAATTTATCCTGGACATTAATAAAGCCAAGTGCATGTAGAGTAGTTTTAGTGACTACACAGGATTTATAAAAGCCATGGCTTCTTGGGTGATGGTAGTAAAGTCACAAAGATAAAAATATTACTTTTGCAGATTAGAATAATTCAGGACATGAAAATTTCCCAGTCATAAAAATACATAAAAAAATGAAAAGATGTTCTCTAGAACAATAATAACTCTCTCTAGTCATGTCCTTCTATTCCGTATTTCAAGTGTTGTGTCCCTTTCTTTTGATCTTTCATTTATGGATGAGTTACCTGATCTCTTAGTAAATTATTTAAAGACCCCACCAAATAGAACATGGGTTCTGTTAACAATAAAGATGTAGAGGCAGCCGGGATCAACACAAGGTCAAGCCTTTTCTGCTGGAGTTATGTTGGTCTCGTATCTAGATAGTGTTATTGTCTCAAAGCCATTTTAGCAATGATTTGCTGGCTTCGTGGAGACCTTGTTCGGAGTACTCTATTTTAATGGCTACATTAAATTTGATTGTCCCATTATTTAAGGATCTGTCGTATTTTGTCTCTCAAAAAATGACAGCTATTGGTGATTAAAGATGAGTCCAACTCCATCCCTTCAAGTCTTTTATTGAAGGATGGCTACTAAATAAATAATAATTAATATTTAATAAAATAAACTGAATGATGAAAGTGTCTTTGAGCATGCTCTTCTTCATTCACCGTCCAACTACAATTTGTCACCTTCTAGTCAGAAAACCTCTGCCTTGTTCTGATCCACTCCCTCTGGAGTTGTAAACCACTGTTTCTTACTTTCGTAGCACCACGAGAATAACTATCAGAACAAACTGCAATGTGTTATCATCATTGCTTAATTTGCAATATTCTATACGAAAAGTTTTTAAAGATAGGGATAGTATCTTTTACTTTTGTGTCTTTGAATCTACCACAGAATGTGGCAAATAAAAGCTAAAAACACAATTGTGAAAGGAATAAACACATGAAAAGGATCTTTCAATTAAACCCAGAAGTGTGAACAAAAATATATAAAAATTGATGAATGCAAGGAACTATAATGAAAGCTGCAAGCTACTGTTAATAGTTAATTTAACGCTAAGCATGTTTTTACTGTTAATACCACATTTTAATATCAATTTATTATTTACCTAATAGTTGTAGCTAAAATTATATTTTTACTTTAAAGAAACTAACTTCCTTAGGTTTATGCTGTCAAATCCCTTTAGCAGCCTGGAGTCCCTTATGCGTGGGTGCATGCTGTCAATTACCTGATAGCAATGGGTTCATCATTACACCCCAGCACCAGGTACAGTAGATGCAGTATTACCAATAAAGAAAAACTAACTTCTATTAAGAACCTGTGTGTTTCTAACAACAGGTATGCTATCATTTATTAAATATACCTTATTAGTGCATTTAACTTATAGGAATCCATATTTCTTTAATTTAAAGAAAACAAAAAACAACTTCTCATTTTTACTGATGTATAGCATGTAGAGTAGTGTACAAACCATAAGCTTTCATGTCTATATGCCATCGAAAATATACACTTGTAAATGAGTAGGAAATTATCACCATCCCAGAAACTTCCCTTGTGACCCTCATCAATCTTTACTTCTTTCTCCTCCCCCAAACACTCCTATACTGATATCTGACACATAGGATTCATATTTCCTTTATGTGAAAAGTGTATATGTGGGAGTATATTTATGTCGTATTTTATGTCTTTATTTGTAGATAAAAGGTATGAAATTGCACCTTGTGTATTATTTCATCTTTTATTATTGTGTATGAGATGCATCCATAATGTTCCATGTTATATGTGGGAGTAGTTTATTATCATGGCTGTAAAATATCTTAGTAATTGAATATTCCACAATGTATGTACATAATTATTTTGTTTATGAACATTTCATTTGTTTCCCATTTGGGCCTGTTATAAAAGCACTGTCATATACATTCTTATCCATATTTTTTGACACATATATACGTATACATATATTTCTGTTTGCTCTATATCAAAGAGAGGGAGTGTGTGTACATGTGTGTGTGTAAAAATGCATGTTTATTCATGCTAGAAAATGAACTGAAATTAAGAAGTTAAGTAATGAAACATGAAGTAATCTTTCATATTGGTAAAACCTGAGGAAGAAATAAATAAGCGATTCTAAGATTTACCATTCATTGATTAATAACTGAAAATCTGGCTAGATGACCTGGTGGTAATTCTGTCATTGGTATCAGGAAGAAATACAGAAACGAATAAGAAATAAATATTAATTTTAAAAGGGTAGAGAAACATAAAAGTATCTACAGAAGGCTGTTTTACTGACTCACTGCTGGATTTATAATTTACCCCAAGATGAGAAATGGCTCTACTGTAGTCATTAAGAAGGTTAAGCTTTCCATAAAAATTTTTAATTTACCCCCACAAAAAATCCCAGCCTGTTATTGTGCAAACTTTACAGATAAGAAAACTAAGTCTCGGTGAGTATAGGTAGAAAACTTAAATCAAAATTTATTAAGTCATAACTCACTGAAGCAAAAACTAAGAACTACATCTTCTCTGGGAAGGTGGGGGGCAAACGACTGTCAGGGTAAGAAAAAAATCTGAACTGTAATTGATATATTGCCGGAGGCTTAATGTGGGAAAGCCTGAGAGTTAAATAAAACAATATATTCAGTTAAATGTTCGTGTGTGTGTATAGAGAGAGTATATAAGTTTGTTTACATACATGTGAGTAAAATGAATGACAGCAATGATACAAGTGATGGGAAGGAGAAAATAGGATTATTTTGTTATTTAAAAGTACACACTATCCATTGGTCAGTATAGTGTTATGTGAAAGGGGGCTTGGATTAGTTGTGAATGTATGTTGCAAATTATAGCAAACCCCTCAAAATGTTTTTAAAATGATACTTTGTATGCTAAGGAATGAGAGAAAAATACAATTATGCAAACCACATAATTAAAATCACAAAAGTTAAAAAAACAGAAGACAAAATAGGAATAGGAACAAAGAACAAGGGCAAGAACAGAAAACAGTAACAAATATGGTAGTTATTAATTCAAGTATATGAGTAATCACTTTGAATGTCAATGGTCTAGATGTTCCAAGGGAAAAACAAAAATTGTCAGAATAGGAAAAGAAAAGACCAAACTACATATTGTCTGTAAAAAACCCACTTAAAATATAAAGACATATGTAGATTAAAAACAAATGGATGAGGAAAGATATACCTTGCTAATACTAATTTTGGAAAATCAGCGTAGGTATATTAATTTCAGACCAAGCAGGCTTCCAAGCAAATATAAAAATTAAAATAGGTAAAAAGTCATATTACATGATGATAAAGGGGTGGATTCTCAAAGAAGAAATGGCCAC
>NW_012115155.1:14648195-14655448 GCF_000951035.1 Colobus angolensis palliatus | reverse complement strand
AGTCAGTTCCTTGGGGAGGTGGTGGGGGGAACAATCTGCCAAAATTCACACAAGAAGAAATAGACAATTTGGATTGTCTTATATCTATTTAAAATTGAATAGAAATTAATAACCTTCCAAACAGAAAGCACCAAGCCCAGTTTGGTTCACTAGTAAATTCTACCAAACATGTAAGGAAGAGATTATGCCAAGTTCTTTACAATTTATATTAGAAGATAGAGGCAGAGGTAATACTCTATAACTCATTCTTTGAGGCTTGCATCATGCTAATACCAAAATCAGATAAAAAAGTTTTCCAAAAGAGTAAAACCACAGACCAATAACTCTCATAAACACAGATGCAAAAATCCTCAGCAAAATCTTAACAAGTTGAATCCAACAATGTATAAAAAGTATTACATACCAAGACCAAAAGGGGCATCCCACGTATGCAAGACTCCTTCAGCATTCAAAAATCAATTAGCAGAATCCACCATCAGAATACACTAAAAAAGAAAAATAACATGATCACATCAATAGATGCAGACAAAGCCTTTGACAAACTCCAACAACTATTTGTGTTAAAAAAAAAAAAACTCTCAGTGAACTATGAATGAAGGGGACTTCCTCCACTCGATAAGGTATACCTACAGAAAACTCACAGCTCACACCACACTAAATGGTGAGAAACTAGAAGCATTTCCACTAAGATGAGAAACAAGACAAGTATGAGTCTTCTCACTACTCCTTTTCAATATTGTACTAGCAGTACTGGCTAGCATAATAAGAGAAAAAAATAAAGCACATTGATTGGGAAGAAAGAAATAAAACTGTCTTGATTGTAGATGAGTCTAAACAATGTCAAAAATCTGAAAGAATTAGCAAAAATCTCCTGGAACTAATATACTTCATAGAAACTTCATAGAAAGGTTAAAATATGAAAATAACTTCTTTTCTATATACCAGCAATGAAGAAGTGGAATTTAAAATTGAAAACACAATACTATTTATATTAACATTAAAAAATAAAATAGTTATAATAAAATATGTATAAGATCTATATGAGGAAAACTATAAAATTCTGATCAAAGAAATCAAGGAATAACTAAATAAATGAAGAGATATTTCATGTTCACGGATAGGAAGATTCAATGTTGTCAAGTTCAGTTTTTCCAAAATTGGGCAATAAATTCAATTCAATTTTAATTAAAATCCTAGCAAGTTATTTTGTGTATAACAAACGGATTCCAAAATTTTATGTAGAGGCAAAGAGCCCGGAATAGTCTATCCATATTGAAAGTATATAGAATTGAAGGAATGAGAATCTTTACTTCAAGATTTACTATGAAACACACTAATCAAGAGATTGTAATAGTGGTGAAAAATTAGCTAGATAGATTAATGGAACAGAAAAAAGAGCCAAGAAATAGATCCACATAAACATAACCCACTGTTCTTTTTATTTTTATTTAAAAAATTCATTTTAAGCTCCAGGGTACATGTGCAGGATGTGCAGTCTCCTTACATAGGTAAACACGTTCCATGGTGGTTTGCTGCACCTTTCAATCCATCACCTCAGTATTAAGCCCAGCATGCATTAGCTATTTTTCCTAATGCTCTCCCTCCCACCACTGATAAGTCTCAGTGTGTTATGTTCCCCTCCATATGTCCATGCGTTCTCACTGTTCAGCTCTCACTTACAAGTGCGAACATGCAGTGTTTGGTATTCTGTTCCTGCATTAGTTTGCTGAGGATAATAGGTTCCAGCTCCATCCACATTCTTACACGGGACATGATTTCTTTCCTTTTAATGGCTGCATACTCTTCCATGTTACATATGTACCACATTTTCTTTATCCATTCTATCAGTGATGGGCATTTGGATTGATTCCATGTCTTTGCTATTGTGCTGCAGTGAAATGGAATTGCTGGGTCAAATGGTATTTCTGGTTCTAGATCTTTGAGGAATCACCACACCATCTTCCACAATGGTTAAACGAATTTACATTCCCACCAACATTGTAAAAGTATTTCTATTTCTCTGCAACCTCAACAGAATCTGTTGTTTCTTGAATTTTTAATAATCACCATTATGACTGGTATGAGGTGGTATCTTATTGTGGTTTTAATGTTCATTTATCTAATGATCAGTGATGTTGAGCTTTTTATTCATTTTTGTTGGCCTCATGAATGCCTTCTTTTGAGAAGTGTCTGTTCATGTCCTTTGCCCACTTTTTAATGAATTTGCTTGTTTATTTTCTTGTAAATATGTTTAAGTTCCTTAAAATTAACTCAAGATAGATTAAAGACTTAAATGTAAAACCCAAAACTATAAAATTCCTAGAAGAAAATCTAGGCGATACCATTCAGGACTTAGGAATGTGCAAAGATTTCATAATGAAATCACCAAAACCAATTGCAACAAAAGCAAAATTTGACCAATGGGATCTAATTAAATTAAAGAGGTTCTGCACAACAAAATAAACTATCATCAGAGCAAACAGGCAACCTACAGAGTGGGAGATAAATTTTGCAATCTACCCATCTGACAAAGGTCTCATAATCAACTGATCTTTTATCATTCAGCAGAGCCAAGACCATGGAACAAAGGTAGTACTTTCAACAAGTAATACTGGAACAACTGGATATACACATGTCAAAAAATAAATCTAGACATAGACTACAAGCTGTGCGTAAAAAGTAACTCAAAGTGATCACAGGCTTAAATGTAAAATGCAAAACTACAAAACTACTAGAAGATAACACAGGAGAAAATATAGGTGATCTTGGGTTTGATGATTACATTTTAGACATGAAATCAAAGGCACAATCCCTGAAAGAATTGATAGGGTAGGGACTGGCAAGGTGGCATAATAGGAACAGCTCCTATCTGCAGCTCCCAGTGAGAGATGACAACGTGGTAGTGTTCCTCGCTCTTGGCACCCCCCGGCCCCGCCCCGGAGTCCGCTCTCGCTGCAATCAAGGAGCCTTTCAGCCCACCGCTGCGCTGTGGGGGCCTGCCCTCTCTGGGGATGGCCGAGGTCAGACCCGGTTGACTCCCTCTGCTGGCAGGAAGGTGTGGAGGGAGAAGTGCAGTCAGGAGCTGGGGCGCACGTGGCTCTGGTAGGCCTGCCTGGGGCAACCAGCCGGCGCCTGCTGGGCTTGATCAGGGGTGGAGCTCCCTCTGGGCTGCAGGAGTGCCCTGGCTAGGTGCCACCATGTCCTGCAGCAAGTGCCATCGAGAGGTGAAGACAGCTGGGCTTCTGGGTCGGGTGGGGACTCGGAGAACTTTTCCCTGTAGCTAAAGGTTTGTAAACGCACCAATCAGCACTTTGTGTCTAGCTAAAGGTTTGGAAAGGCACCAATCACCACTCTGTGTCTAGCTAATGTGGTAGGGGACTTGGAGAACTTTCGTATCTAGCTAATGGATTGTAAATGCACCAATTAGCACTCTGTCTAGCTAAAGGTTTATAAATGGACCATCAGCTCCCTGTAAAATGGACCAATCAGCTCTCCACAAAATGGAGCCAACAGTAGGATGTGGGTGGGGCCAGATAAGGGAATAAAAGCAGGCCACCCCAGCCAGCAGGGGCAACCTGCTCTGGTTCCCTTCCATGCTGTGGAAGCTTTGTTCCTTCTCTCTTCACAATAAATCTTGCTGCTGCTCATTCTTTGGGTCTGTGCCACCTTTATAAGCATGAGCTGTAGCACTCACCAAGAAGGTCTGCAGCTTCACTCCTGAGGCCAGCAAGACCATGAACCCACCGGGAGGGATGAACAACTCTAGATGGGAGGAACAAACAACTCCAGATGCACCGCCTTAAGAGCTATAACACTCACCACAAAGGTCTGCAGCTTTACTTCTGAAGTCAGTGAGAACATGAACCCACCAGAAGGAATAAACTTTGGACACATCTGAACAACTGAAGGAACAAACTTCAGACACCTCTTCTTTAAGAACTGTAACACTCACTGCAAGGGTCTGCAGCTTCATTCTCGAAATTAGCAAGACCAAGAACCCACCAAATCCAGACACATCAGCAAGATCAATGCAGAATGTGGTTATTTCTGCATTTCCAACTGAGATACCTGGCTCACCTCACTGGGACTGGTTAGACAGTGAGTGGAGCCCATGGAGGGCAAGCCGAAGCAGGGTGTGGTGTTGCCTCACCTGGGAAGCTCAAGGGGTTGGGGAACTCCAACCCCTAGCCAAGAGAAGCCCTAAGAAACTGTGCAACCTTGGCGGTTCTGCAGCCTCCACGCATGATACCCAGGCAAACAGAGTCTGGAATAGACCTCCAGCAAACTCTAGCAAACCTGCAGCAGAGAGGCCTTACTCTTAGAAGAAAAACTAACAGAAAGGAATAGTATCAACATCAAAAAAAGGACATGCACGCAGAAACCCCACCCAAAGGTCACCAGCATCAAAGACCAAAGGTAGATAAATCTATGAAGATGAGGAAAACCAGCACAAAAAGGCTGTAAATTCCAAAAACCAGAATGCGTCTTCTCCTCCAAAGGATCAAAACTCCTCATCAGCAAGGGAACAAGACTGGACAGGGAATGAGTCTGATAAATTGACAGAAGTAGGCTTCAGAAGGTGGGTAATAACAAACTCCTCCAAGCTAAAGGAGCATGTTCTAACCCAATGCAAGGAAGCTAAGAACCTTGAAAAAATGTTAGAGGAATCGCTAACTAAAATAATCTCTTTAGAGAAGAACATAAATGACCTGATGGAGTTGAAAAACACAGCATGAGAACTTCATGAAGCATAACTAAGTATGAATAGCCAAATCGATCATGCAGAAGAAAGGATATCAGAGATTGAAGATCAACTTAATGAAATAAAGCATGAAGACAAGATTAGAGAAAAAAGAATGAACACAAATGAAAAAAAGCCTCTAAGAAATATGGGAC
Source organism: Colobus angolensis palliatus (assembly GCF_000951035.1). Lineage (NCBI taxonomy): Eukaryota > Metazoa > Chordata > Mammalia > Primates > Cercopithecidae > Colobus > Colobus angolensis. The sequence goes on along the minus strand of NW_012115155.1, from coordinate 14,650,552 downwards.
TATGGGAAAGGAACAAATCTACATTTGATTGGTGTACCTAAAACTGACAGGGAGAATGGAACCAAGTTGGAAAACACTCTTCAGGATATTATCCAGGAGAACATCCTCAACCTAGCAAGACAGGCCAACGTTCAAATTCAGAAAATACAGAGAACATCACAAAGATACTCCTCGAGAAGAGCAACCCCAAGACACATAATCATCAGAATCACCAAGGTTGAAATGAAGGAAAAAATGTTAAGGGCAGCTAGAGAGAAAGGTCGAGTTATGCACAAAGGGAAGTCCATCAGACTAACAGCAGATCTCTCTGCAGAAACCCTACAAGCCAGGAGAGAGTGGAGGCCAATATTCAACATTCTTAAAAGAATTTTCAACCTGGAATTTCATATCCAGCCAAACTAAGCTTCATAAATGAAGGAGAAATAAAATCCTTCTCAAACAGGCAAATGTTGAGAGATTTTTGTCACCACCAAGCCTGTCTTACAAGAGCTCCTGAAAAAAGCACTAAATATAGAGAGAAAAAAACGGTACCAGCCACTGCAAAAACATACCAAATTATAAAGACCATCAACACTATGAAAAAGTCGCATCAACTAATGGGCAAAATAACCAGCTAGCATCATGACAGGATCAAATTCACACATAACAGTATTAACCTTAAATGTAAACGGGCTAAATGCCCCAATTAAAGACACAGACTGACGAACTGGATGAAGAGTCAAGAACCAGCAGTGTGCTATATTCAGGAGACCCATCTCATGTCGAAAGACACACATAGGCTCAAAATAAAGGGGTAGAGGAATATTTACCAAGCAAATGGAAAACAAAGAAAGCAGGGGTTGTAATCCTGATCTCTGAGAAAGCAGACTTTAAACCAAGAAAGATCAATAAAGATAAAGAAGGGCATTACATAATGGTAAAGGATCAACACAACAAGAAGAGCTAACTATCCTAAATATTTATGCACCCAATACCAGAGCACCCAGATTCATAAAGCAAGTTCTTAGAGACCTACAAAGAGACTTAGAGACCCACACAATAATATTGGGAGACTTTAAAACTCACTGTAAATATTAGACAGATCAACAAGACAGAAGGCTAAAAACAGTATTCAACACTTGAACTCAGCTCTGGACCAAGCAGACCTAATAGACATCTACAGATCTCTCCACCCCAAATCAACAGAATATACATTCTTCTCAGCACCATATCACACTTATTCTAAAATTGACCACATAATTGGAAGGAAAACACCCTTCAGCAGATGGAAAAGAATGAAAATCATAACAAACAGTCTCTCGGACCACAGTGCAAACAAATTAGAACTCAGGATTAAGAAACTTACTCTAAACTGCACAAATACAAGGAAACTGAAAAACTTGCTCCTGAATGACTCCTGGATAAGTAACGAAATTAAGGCTTTGAAACCAATAAGAACAAAGACACAACATACTGCAATCTCTAGGACACAGACAGAGCAGTGTGTAGAGAGAAATTTATAGCACTAAATACCCACAGGAGAAAGTGTGAAAGATCTAAAATTGACTCCCTAACATCACAATTCAAAGAACGAGAAAAGCAAGAGCAAACAAATTCAAAAGCTATCAGAAGACAAGAAATAACTAAGATCACAGCAGAACTGAAGAGGATAGAGACACAAAAAACTCTTCAAAAAATTAATAATCCAGGAGCTGGTTTTTTGAAAAGATCAACAAAATAGACTGCTGGCCAGACTAATAAAGAAGAAAAGAGACAAGAATCAAATAGACACAAAAAATTGATAAAGGGGATATCACCACTAATCCCACAGAAATACAAACTACCATCAGAGAATACTATAAACACCTCTATGCAAGTAAACTAGAAAATCTTGAAGAAATAAATTCCTGCACACACCCTCCCAAGACTAAAGCAGGAAGAAGTTGAATCCCTGAATAGACCAATAACAAGTTCTGAAATTGAGGCAGTAATTAATAGCACACCAACTAATAAAAGCCCAGGACCAGATGGATTCACAGCGAATTCTACCAGATACACAAAGAGGAGCTGATACCATTCCTTCTGAAACTATTCCAAAGAATTGAAAAAGAGGGACTACTTCCTAACACATTTTATGAGGCCAGCAGCATCCTGATACCAAACCCTGGCAGAGAAGCAACAAAAAGAAAATTTCAGGCCATTATCCCTGGTGAACATCGATGTGAAAATCCTCAGTAAAATACTGACAAACTGAATCCAGCAGCACACCAAAAAACGAATATACCACGATCAAGTTGACTCTGTCCCTGGAATGCAAGGTTGGTTCAAAATATGCAAATCAATAAACATAATCCATCACATAAACAGAACCCATTACA
>NW_012115155.1:14646231-14647462 GCF_000951035.1 Colobus angolensis palliatus | reverse complement strand
CTACTGTAAATTTCAAATGGAAACAAAAAAGAGACTGTATAGCCATGACAATCCGAAGCAAAAAGAACAAAGCTGGAGACATCACGTTACCTGACTTCAAGCTATACGACAAGGCTACAGTAACCAAAATAGCATGGTACTGGTACCAGAGCAGATATATAAACCAATGGAAAACAACAGAGGCCTCAGAAATAACGCCACACATCTACAACCATCTGATCTTTGACAAACCTGACAAAAACAATCAATGGGGAAAGGATCGCCTATTTAATAAATGGTGTTGGGAAAACTAGCTAGCCGAATGCAAAAAACTGAAACTGGACCCCTCCCTTAAACCTTAAACAAAAATTAACTCAAGATGGACTAAAGACTTAAATGTAAGACTTAAAACATAAAAACTCTAGAAGAAAACCTAGGCAAAACCATTCAGGACAGAGGCATGGACAAAGACTTAATGACTAAAACACCAAAAGCAATGGCAACAAAAACCAAAATTGACAAATGAGATCTAATTAAACTAAAGAACTTCTGTACAGCAAAAGAAACTATCATCAGAGTGAACAGACAATCTACAGAATGGGAGAAAATTTTTGAAATCTATCCATCTGACAAAGGCCTAATATACAGAATCTATAAGAACTTAAACAAGTTTATAAGAAAAAAAAATTCAAAAAGAGGGCAAAGGATATGAACAGACACTTCTCAAAATAAGACATTTATGAAAAAAGCTCATCATCACTGGTCATTAGAGAAATGCAAATCAAAACCACAATGAGATAGCATCTTATGCCAGTTAGAAGGGTGATCATTAAAAAGTGAGGAAACAACAGATGCTGGAGAGGACGTGGAGAAATAGCAAAGCTTTTACACTGTTGGTGGGAGTGTAAATTAATTCCACCATTGTGGAACACAATGTGGCAATTCCTCAAGGATCTAGAACCAGAAATACCATTAGACTCAGCAATCCCATTACTGGGTATATACCCAAAAGATTATAAATCACTCTACTATAAAGACACATGTGCACGTACGTTTACTGCAGCACTGTTCAGAATAGCAAAGACCTGGAACCAACCCAAATGTCCATCAATGATTGACTGCAGAAAAAATGTGGCACATATATGCCATGGAATACTATGCAGTCATAGAAAAGGATGAGTTCTTATCCTTTGCTGGGACATGGATGAAGCTGGAAACCATCATTCTCAGCAAACTAACACAGGAACAGAAA
>NW_012115155.1:14643082-14645499 GCF_000951035.1 Colobus angolensis palliatus | reverse complement strand
AAAAATAGTCATACCTTTCTATCAATGTAGCTGTGAACCTAAAATTCCTCTAAAAAATAGAGTCTTAGAAAAATCTACTGGGTAGAAAATTTAGATTATGTCTATAAAAATTCCGAATAGAATTAAATTTTATTCAGAATATGATTAAATAAATGACAAAGGTATGTCATAGACAGTATGATTTACTTGAGTTGGGAACATATCACCATTGTCTTTTGAAATTCAGAGGTATTATATACATCGGCATGTTGGTAACTGGGCTTTGTGAAGAAGGTAGTATTTTCCTAAGATTAGTGATTGATGGAAAAACAGGGCATCCATTTCCTCTGCAGAAAAAACAAACCCAGCCACTCTCAATAAATACAGATATGCTAGTAAATATATCTCTTAATCGATGACTTTCACGTTATGAGAGCTAGTTCTGCTTTTTACTCTTAGGAGCTACAAGACTTTCAATTAGAGATATTAGTCATTTACAGCTCAACTGGGTAAAGAGTTGATTAGCGAGACTAGAGAAAAAAATAGTAAGGACAGATTGTGATGAAGGGATTTACCAAGCCTTTTAGAAGTGGTACTTTATTGAGATTAATGGGTGAGATCAGAACAGAACCCAGTGAAACAAATGAATTACATAGTGGATAAGAAGTGTCAGATAAAAAAGGAAGCCTAAATGTAAACCAACTAATAGTGAGAAGATTGAGTTTCTTTTTAATTATGTGATCAAAATGTCATGAGAATAGGAGTAAAGGCTTGGAGTATCCTGCAGTTATAAATTTCTGATGAGGTAAATATTTTGTACATATAAATCCCATGTGGATAGCTTTAGATGGGCTGTATGTGTGTTTGGTACTGCTTCTGTCAATGTTTATATTGAGCCATACTCAGACCCTGTACGTCACTACTTGATTCTCAATTCTACCATAGCCATTTAGTTCTCAGTCCTGGAGACAAATAAAATTAGAACAAAGATGGGCAAACATTGACAATAGCAGCAAGTAATAACTGATAGCCAGCTTGCCAAAGGGGCTATAAGAAGTAAGCTGCAGAGTTCAAAAAGTATGTAATTATTCTAGGTTTTACATAATAGATATGAATATGTGAGCCTGATTTATCAAGATAAGTGGGACTGAGGTAAGATTTATTTAAAAATAGTGATATTGAAAACGTTAACTCATTTGGTGCAGTGGTGTGCACCTGTAGTCACAAGTACTGAGGATGATGAGGCAGGAGTACAACTTGTTCCCAGAAATTTGGGCCAAGCCTGAGCAACATAGCGAGCCCCATCTTAAAGAAAAAAATAATTAAAAAAAGATAACCACCAAATATGTGGCAAATTTTTGGGGGGATCCACTTCCTTTTTCAACAGTGATATGTTGTTGAGAAATAGCTGAAATGAGTCAGAACTACTTGTTTCCTTAATATGTAAGGTTGAAAATGTTTCTTAACATCTTTGACACTCAATTTCAGTAACTGTAAAATGATACCTATATTATATATACACATATATAATTGATTTAATAGAATGATTAATAAAATACCCACATATAACAAATATTCTCTATGCATGTAATGTATAATGCTGTCTCTTTATACACAGACACATACGCACTTAATGTGACATAGACATAGACTGATGTTCAATCAAGAGAAGCTGAAATTGCAGTTTTGATTAGCAGGTAAAGGAAAATATAAAGTTATATTTTTAGGTAGATCTGATTACAAATGCCAACTATTGAACCTTTTCACCTTTTCCATTACTAATTGGATGATGACTCTTCAGATTTGATTGCTATACTGTGACCAACATTTAAAATGGAATTTTTGAAATATAATGAGAAAAAGAGCTCCTCATGTGTTTAAGCTTCGATAGCCACACATTTCATCACACAGCAACTCAGAAGCTTATACAGTCAAATGCAGGTGGAATTATCAATGATACTGTTTCCTTTGTGCAAGAAGAAAACTGGTCTGACAAAAAAACAAAAACAAACAAACAAAAAAGAAAATGGAACAAAAAACACATTCAAATTCACCAATCAGAAAGCTGACATCATCTAAAGCAAATTAAATGCTTGTTTACTGTAGCTTTCTTTAACCAATATCTCATTATTCTGATCTCAATTCCATTCCCGGAAACCATGAGCCACTCTCTTGAGTTTCTTTTTTCTCAACAGGTGATGTAAGAATGAGAATAACATGTGCAGAGATATCTGATGTCAATAATTTCATTTTAATAAAAAGCTTCCTGTTTTCCCATTTTTATTTGATAGGTGTGATGATGTATTCCTGGAATTGAAATGAACCTTCTTTATATTTTCTTTTATTAATAAAGATATCTATTGAAACATAGTCTAAAAGGTTTTTATAAAATCAAAACAAGGTGTCAAACCTATTAAATACTTAGGCAAACCACTAAT
>NW_012115155.1:14641396-14642337 GCF_000951035.1 Colobus angolensis palliatus | reverse complement strand
AGGTGTGATGATGTATTCCTGGAATTGAAATGAACCTTCTTTATATTTTCTTTTATTAATAAAGATATCTATTGAAACATAGTCTAAAAGGTTTTTATAAAATCAAAACAAGGTGTCAAACCTATTACTTAGGCAAACCACTAATTTTTATGCAGATTAAAATTCAATACAGAATGCACATTTATTCTTATTACACTGTGTCAATGAGGGAGAAATCAGTCTCTGCAATAAACCAAACTTTATGCCTTGTTGGAAAGCTCAAATCTCAAAAAACAAAGGCAACTTCACATTTTGTGACGCAGAACAAATACCGCAACCCCATTATGTATCTTCGGTATTCTACCGTGTTGGATAAATTCTGAGACTCTTTCATAGATCCTAAGTCTATCACCATAATGTTTTTTTTTTCAACTGCATGGTATCAGTATCTCATTAAATAGCTATTGTTTCCTACTCTTGTCTGTAAGGTATACCTTTCTCTTTGTTAAGTATAGCATGGTCTCTCCTCTCTCAGTGTCCAGAAACTTCTCTTTCCTTGCTCACTAGGAGAGAATTTCTTGGGGGTCTTAAGTTTCACTCATGTATAAATCATAAGTTTGCTATATTAAGAAACACAGATATTGTAGTCACCCAGCTACTGGCTGGTATTCATTCATCTCCTTTTTCCCTAAAATAAAGGACAAGGGCTTTTTACACATTCTGAGTCTGTAGTCTTACTTTCCACAAGATAAAATGCATCCAAAATAATGCTTCCCAAATAATATTGCTAAATAATCCAACTAACATAGTATGTGTAATACTGGTATTTTTTATTATACTTTAAGTTCTGAAATACATTTGTGGAATGTGCAGGTTTGTAACACAGGTATACGCATGCCATGGTAGTTTGCTACACCCATCAACCCATCATCTGCATTAGGTATTTCACCTAATGCTACCAC
>NW_012115155.1:14639858-14640427 GCF_000951035.1 Colobus angolensis palliatus | reverse complement strand
TTATCAATTTTGGCTTTTATTGCCATTGCTTTTGGTGTTTTAGTCATGAAGTCTTTGCCCATGCCTCTGTCTTGAATGGTATTGCCTAGGTATTCCTCTCTGGTTTTTATGGTTTTAGGTCTTAACGTTTAAGTCTTTAATTCATCTTGAGTAAATTTTTGTATAAGGTATAAGGAAGGGGTCCAGTTTCAGTTTTCTGCATATGGCTAAACTGTTTTAAAAACCAGGAAACTAAGTTTTGGAAAGGATAAATAATTTATCACATACTATACAAGTGATAAACCCAGAACTTAAGGAAGCCCTGATTCTTAGAACCCCTGTTGGAACATGTTTCTCCTTTGATTAAAACACCCATTATATAGTTGTAGTGCTCTCTTCCAAGAAAATGTAGTCTTCCAGGCAATTGATCTGAAAGCTTCTTTGTAGAGCAAACGACTTTGTAGAGAAAATAGCTTTGAAAAGTCTGTTGAGGGACAGAGCTCTGAAAGCATGCTAAGGCCGAAAGAGAAAGACACCTAGCTCAATAAAGAAAAGAGGGAGGAAGCTAAAGAGCTTAGCAATGTCAGGGG
>NW_012115155.1:14618387-14632427 GCF_000951035.1 Colobus angolensis palliatus | reverse complement strand
GTTATATTTTTCTTTATCATTCTAATGGCAGAGATTATACTTCCAAGAACAGAACATTTTTCAAAACAAAAAAAAAAGATAATCATTTCTTTTGAGAAGGTCTCTAATGAGGGCAGTGTGTGAAGGGGGAGAAAGTATACATTCATTTTTGTGACAAATATTTTAATGCACACAATATTATGGACCATTAATCCATTTGTATGACAGGCTTAGGCTGACTACCACGGGACTTTGGAGAATGTCATACTCTATATTGGTTTCTTTCTCCAAAAGGACAATTATTCATCTGGTGGAATATGGAAGAATACAAATTGAAAGTAGAAATTCACTCTGCCAAACTACATATCGAAGCATTTCTCCAAGCAATTTCTGTAAACACCCATCTTTAAGCACTGTATGATACAATTTCCATAATTAATTAGCTTTATGGGACTGTGCTCGGCAATCACCTGCTTTGAGAAGGAAATTAAAGTAACTGTTTCTGATAAATAATCATTATTATTGTAGCTTAAATTATAAACTATACTGTTCTGATTATGTCAAGTTTTCCACAGTAAGAGAAATAAATATTTCTAGAAGTCATTAAGCTTTCCATAGGGTAAAAGAAAATTAAATGAAAGTTATAAATATTTATCAGTCAGTGGAGTAACCAAAGATCTAGAGTTACAAAGCAGGTGAGGTCAGAACTCCCTCAAATGTTTTTATGTATTTTCTATCCTTGTCATCTGATTAAAATATTTTTTCTGAATAAGTTGATAAATAATATTGCCTACATAGGTAGATGAGGCTAGAAATCTGATCTTCCAATATTGCTGATTATCAGGCAACATATCTAGAAGAGAAATCTGGAACAATGAAACCAGATTGTATCTCATTAGTATTTTTTTCTGAAGAATATTAACCTATGAAATATTGATTATACGTGTTTCTATATAAGCCAGTTTTGGAGGACACCAGCATAGTTTAGGACTGAGTTGAGCTATAGACAGACTTGAACTTTTGCTGTAAAGTGCAGAAAATACTGTAAAATAGCCCAGGTAAAATAGTAACTAGGCAACCAAAACTAAAAACAAGACAAAACAAAACTAGAAACTAGTTTGGTAAAGCACTTGTTACACTCTGTGGCACATACCCCATTTTGATCTTACCGTATATGTAGTAAGTTGAAAGGTAGAACCTAGAAAGATATGCCCAAATCCCCAACATCTGTGAAATGTTAACCTATTTGAGAAATGGGTTTTTGCAGATATAATAAAGTTCAAATCTTGAGATATGATCATCCTGGATTACCTGGGCAGGCCCTAAATCTAATGAGAAATGTTCTTCTAACAGAAAAAAAAAAAAAAAAAGACAGATGTCACAGGAAGCAGCAAAGTGAAGACAAAAGGAGCCACAAGCCAAGGAATCCTAAGGATTACCAGCAGCCATCAAAAGAAAAGCATGGACTGGATTCTCTCCGGAGCCTTGGGAGGGAGTGTAGCCCTGAGGACATCTTGATTTCAAACTCCTGGCTTTTAGGATTGTGAGCAAATATATTTGTATTACTTTAAGCCACACAGTTTGTGGTAATTTGTTACAGCAGCTCGAGGAAAGTAATGCACCATATTATCTTCGAAGCGAAATGGTAAATAAAAATATACTGAATGGTATATTTAATGGTAAATTAAAATACACCAAGAGAGTCACTTATAGGGAAAAATAAAAGATAGATATTCCATTTAACTGCCTAAAACGACTGCAAAGACATATGAATAAAACTTGTTGACATCTTAGAAGGCTGGCTTTGGCAAGATGAAAAGAAGTTCCAGGTGAGAATAATCCATGTGGACATAAATCCTCTCTATATCTACTAAGCAAAACATCTAATGAGAAAGACAATCTCTGTTTCGGTTTATGAAAATTTTTCCATCCATGAAACCCCATAGGGTAAAAGGGCATGTCCAGTAAAAGCTGGACAGACTTGAGTGAAAAAAGTGGTTTCCTGGCAGAAAATAGGTTGGATTTCTGGGAGAGACCAGAGAAAGGGAAAAACAAATTCTGGGTAATCTCTGGTTGTGGGCAACATGGATAAACCATTTACTATTGTCTCCCTGCAGTATAAACAACCTATTGCTCCCCATTAAGATGGCATGGGACACAAAAACTTCTAGAGTGATTCTCGAGGAGCTGATGGAATATGCGGACTGCACCATTTTTTGTTTCTTAATACTGCCTGTTTCAGAACTCTTAATGAACTCTAGGGCTCTGCATTTTTATTTTGTTTGCTTTGTTTTGTTTTGGGAAGGATGTAGAAGTCCGTGAGACGGCACACTGGTTTCAATTTTCCTAGATAGTCGTGTATTTATTTCAACTGCTTGGCTGACAGGGATAAGTGCTAAGACCCTATACTTTTAATTCTTTTCACTGTGTTCAGCATGATTTAACAGTTGACAGCCACTGTGATGTATCAGAAAGATTGTGCTGTGCAAAATATTCTTCCATTTGATAACAATTTCATTGTCATTGTATGGTGCAGGTGCCGTGGGGAAGTCATGGTGATGTATTGGGATCATTTAGATCTTCCTAATGTAATTTTCTAGAAATCCTGAAACCTCTGCCCTGATTCATAGAAGGTTTCAAGCACAGTCCTGATTGTCCCCCTGGCTAGAGTTTTTTTTTTGTTTTTTGTTTTTTTTTTTGAGGCGGAGTCTCGCTCTGTCGCCCGGACTGGAGTGCAGTGGCTGGATCTCAGCTCACTGCAAGCTCCGCCTCCTGGGTTCACGCCATTCTCCTGCCTCAGCCTCCCGAGTAGCTGGGACTACAGGCGCCCGCCACCTCGCCCGGCTAGTTTTTGTATTTTTAGTAGAGACGGGGTTTCACCGTGTTAGCCAGGATGGTCTCGATCTCCTGACCTTGTGATCCGCCCATCTCGGCCTCCCAAAGTGCTGGGATTACAGGCTTGAGCCACCGCACCCGGCCTCCCCTGGCTACAGTTTTCTACCTGTAAGTTCACAAGACAGCAGAAAGCATTAAAAGGGGAGAAAGCGTTCAGTGATATGGAGTAAGTAAAATATTTTGGCACACTGGTGGATTTATAGTCAGCTCTACTATTTACTTGCTGTGTGATATGGGAGACATTTCTTATCTCCACAGAGATCAACTTCTGTGTCAGTTAGAAACTATAAAGCGCTGCCAGAAACAGAAACTAAACTCTGATGTCTGAACACAAATGGGTTTATTCTTGCCTCTAAAGCAAGCATGAGAAGACAGTCCAGGGTTGGTTTGAAAACTCCAAAAAGTCATGGAAAACTTGGGTCCTTATCTCTGCTTTCTTTAGTGGATGTCTTCTGTCCTTAAGGCCACCTCAGATTCATGGTGGCTCCCATGATCACATCCACACTCCAGGCATGGAGCTAAAAATGTGTGCATTGGTAGGGAAGAGGATAAGAAGGGGACAAATATTTGCATTCTTCAGGAAATGTTCTAACAGAACTATCTGATATTATTTCGCTTACTTCTCATTTACCTTCCTAGTACTCACAGAAATTAGAAAAGACCATCTTTTTCTGGACACATTGCATCCCAGTTAAAAAGAAGTCCTATTACAAGGAATAAGTTTTTTTTTAAGTCATCCGAAACAATTGAGTAACTATCACTGCAAATGTACTCTAGTACGACTGAAAGTTGCCAAATTCATTTTCATATGGACCTTTGAGTTTTGCCCGCTGCCGTGGTACATCTGATACCATAAGCATTGCGTATGTTTCCTTTAGGTACTGGCTTTGATACAACGATCCCTATCCTCTTGTCTCCTAACACCCTGCTATTCATTCATTCATTCATTCATTCACTCATTCATTCATTCACTCATTCATTCATTCAGCATTTACTCTGATTCTACTACGTGTCAGGTTCCAAACTGAATAAAATACAGTCTCTGTTATACAAGGAGCTCGAAGTCTACTAGGGAAAACAGACAAACAGACATACCTAGAACACACACTTACTTATGCAAAGATAAACACATGAAAAAAATTGTTTATAACATGTAAGAGTTGTGGAGCCACCAAGACAGGAGCAGTCAGGGAGGGGAGAATCCCAGAAATCCTCATGCCATCTTCCTGTTAAAGCCTCTTCCCCCCATCCCAGGATAACTTACCCTGAATTCTTAGAACCTGAATTGCTTCTTTTAAAACTTTGTAATGGTTGCCATCATACCATATGTGCTCATTTGTATCAGGCTGCTGTTAATCCACATGATATTTTCAAGATCTATCTATGTTGTTGCATGCAGCTGGAGCTTGTTTGTTGTTTTACAGTGTTCTTTTGTATGATAGTGTCACAATTTATTCAATCATTCCACTGTCAGTGGGAATTTTGGTAGATTCTGGTTTTGGAATGTTAAGAATAATCTGGCAATAAAACTTTTTTGTAAATATATGTGCTTATTCCTATTGGGTATGTATTATAAAATTACTAGGGTATATTTCATGTGCGTATTTGTTTTTTTTAAAGATAATGCTCAACAGTTTTCCAAAGTAGTAGTATAAATTCTATTTCCATGTAAAATACCATTTATAGAAATACGCCTCCATTGAGAGTTCTAGTTCGCCCACATCCTCATCAACACACAATGTTGAACTTAATCTCATCTTATCCTTTCTCCCCCAAATCTGTTGCTTCTACATCACAGTAAGTGACAGAGCTGCATTCCATATTTGTGTGTCTGCACTGATTTCTCTGTTTCAGTCCCTAAATTCAATAAAGCACAAAGCACAATTATTCTATTTCTAAATATATTTCTAATGTATCACTTTTCCCTCCTCTGTTGTAACTTTCCTACTCTAAACAAACGCAATACCTCACTTGGTTGACTGCAGTCGCTTTTCATCTAGTATTTCCCTTTTTTTCCTCCCTTCAATCCAGTCTTCATACAGAGATCAATGGGGCATTCTGAGATGTGTCCAAAAGTAAATCATATTATTTGACATCTTGTTTAGAAACCCTTCATACAAATTCTACTATAATTCTAATGTTTTAAGGTTCATTCTTTAGTATGTATCGTAACATTATTCTTTTTATGGTTAAATAGCATTCCATTGTATAGATATGCCACATTTTTGTTTATCATTTCTTTTTTTTGATACACATTTGTGTTATTCTCACCCTTTGGCTACTGTAAATAGAGCTTCTATGAACATTAGTGTGCGTTATGCTAAATGGAAGAAGCCAGACACAAAAGGCCACATATTATAGGATACCATTTATACAAAATATCCAGAGTAGACACATCTATAGCAAGAAAAAGCAGATTTGTGGTTTACAGGAGCATGGAAGAGGAATAATAAGAGTCACTATTTAATGAGTATGAGATTTCCATTCAGGGTAACAAAAGTTAAGAAATTAGATAATGGAGGCGGTTGAATAACACTGATTGTAGTTAATGCCATAAAATCAAACACTTTAAATACTAGATTTTATGTATATTTTACTACCATAAAATTAGATTATACTGAGGGTTGCACAACTCTTTACTAAAGTCATTGAGCTTTGCACTTTGCACTTTAAATGTGTGAATTTTATAATTCGTTATTTATGTGTCAATAAAGCATTTTCTTTAAAGTCCTTCATATAATTCTCATTTACTTTTACAAAATACCAAACTTGTCATCTTGAATGATCTCACTCCTTTTGATCCATCATTCTCATTTGGAGCCCTTCTTCTCAGGTTAACTAACCTCACACCCTTTTTGATCTCTTTTTATTTTCTATAACACATTGCATCTTCCTCACCTTGAGCCCTCTATGCTTGCCATTCTCTCTGCCTGGGACATTATTCATCTGGATTCTCCCCCATGGCAGAATAATTCTTTCACTAACTTTCACTTTGAATCTCATCCCTGTAGATAGATCCCTCTGCACCCTGTACAAGTCACCCTCAGGTCGTGCCTTCTGCACTCACATCCATTCCGTTTGCTCTCCCAAGACTCCTACGTCATCATTTCATTACCAATTATCCATTTAACATCTATCTTTCCCCCACTAAGGTATAAGCTCCATGAGGGTGGAGACTATGACTACTTCATCTACTTTTAATAGTATCTGGCACACAGTGCTTAAGAAATATTTATCAGAAAGAAAATTATGAACGCACGTCTCTCACTGGTCTACATTTGAAGGTGACATTTCAATAGATGCTCTGAATCAAGTCACTCCTGACACTTCTGTGAAGAATTCTGACTATGCCTGACCCATCTAGAACTCCAGCAAATGTTTTTCGGATAAACTTTGGAAATGTCATCTGAGTCTCACATTACTAAATGAAAAAGATTTCTTACATAAAATATGACCCTCAGTTTATTTTAGTTTACTTAGTGTTCGAAGATTTTATTAACATCAATGCTATTATTAATATAAAGTCACTGTATTTCTATCTATTTCAAATACCACATAGCCGTATTTCTGAATGTTCTAAGTTACAGCAACAAAGTAAATTACTTTTACTTTTGATGTTTTCACAATTAAATGACTCATAAAAGTGGTTAAATTGTAAGATAAATGGACTATAACCACCCTAAGCCACCTTCTCTGTACATGGCAAATATGTTAGACTTTCTGTAATAGTCTTCATCTATTAAATCCAGAGGTTAGGTTAAATGGATGTTACATCCTCTGAGTTCTCCTGGCCTCAGGACCTTTTCATACAGAAATCCTGTCTACAGATTGCTGAATACTTGCCAATTTATTCAGTTCTTCCACTTTCAAAAGAGCAAACTTAAAAATGGGCCACCAGAGTACATTTTAATTTTAATGGGAGTTATACTTCTTTGTTTATGTATTTTCTTATTTATTGCTTAGATTTTTTTAAGTCACGTAACAAATCAGAATTATGTCTTAATATTTTAGCATTCTTTGGCATTCCATTTTGCAAGGAGATACAATTCAAATTGAACTTGGGAATGTATACACATTGGTAATTAGTTGAGCCTTGTAAATTGCAGACTTTATTTCCCCATTCTGAGATTTCTGACATACTGTGTCAAGACATCAAACTATATATCAAGATGTGTGGAAATATGTGCCAACATGTTATGGCTTAGTTGAAAACACAGCTACTGAAAAAAAGGGTAGGAAAATTGTAGGCTTTTTGTGTATCACAGCCAGCAGAGATTGCACCCTTTCTCCAAATAGCAACAGTACTTGTAAAAAGTATGTGAAGTCAAGTAGCATCTATTCGAACTATTTCATATTTGTGAAACACTTCTCTCATGTGGCTACAAGCTCCCTGTGGGCACAGCTGATCTCACATTTCTTTTCACTCTCATAGCACAGTGGCAGTCACCTACTGTGAAGATAAATGCTTACTGTTTAAAGTCAGAATGATTCAATCATAGTAATAGTTATTGGCTGCCTATTCTATGTCCCAACACAGGCTGATACAGAAATTGCTTTCTATCCCAAGGGGGTACCCTCGATGCTTTTTTACGTAGGAATTTTTCTTCAAATACTGTCATACAAAGCTGAAGCACTGGGGTTTGAAGGTATGTAAAGTAGCCCTGAAATTCATCTGTGGATGTACATTGGCCCTGACACATCTTCCTGGAAAGGAGGTGGAATTAATTAACTGCCTAATTCCCAGGGATAGGAGAGTTGAGGTTTCGGGGTAACAAAAAGTAAAGTAAACCTGTCTCTGAATATTAGGAAACTGGAATAATCAGTGGAATACTTTAGTATCTTCATTAACAAAGGCACAGATTTTATTACAATGCTTTTATGTCCTAGCAACACCAAAATTTGTCCCATTTATTGATAAACCCTATTATATTCTGGGTTCTGTGTGAAACACATCACATAAAGATGGGCATTTGGCTCTGGAAATAAATTTAGAGGTAGGTTCTTTCCACCCATTTCACATAAGATAAAACTTAGACTTAAAAAAATAAGTATCTTTTCCAATTTCACAGAACTAAAAACAAGATGAGCCCTGCAAGAAGGATGTACTATGGGATGGACTTTTCCACTCCTCCTTTCTATTGTATGTAACTGCATGGAACAGGGTGGGATGCCTTCATATTGTTGCAACCCATTCGTAAATGTACTGGAATTAGAAAAATAAATATTCAAGTAGAACAATTTCACATTTTCAGCTATTGTGTTTATTGAAAATTTAACAGTAGCTGCATAAAAGTAGTTGATGTCATTATCTTTTCTTCCAACAGAAAAACAATAAAATCTATATAATTTAATTTTACATTTGAAGTAAATGCTTATCACAATATCCTATAAAGTTATTCTCTGGAAAGTTTTCCTGTAAAACAAATGTAACTGTTTTTAATTAGACTACATTGTATGCACAATTTCACATTTGATGCTGAAATGGGAAATTAAAGGATTCAATCTCATTGGCCTTAAGTTAATTCAAAATAAAAAATAACATCTCACTTTGGGGTTTAAGCAATAAATATAGCTTTAAAAGTTCTGTTTTTGAAGTTTCAGTTGGTCTTTTTTTTTTTATCATTTGGAAGTTTCAATTTTTAGCACAAGCTACCTCCTATATATACACTACTGCTTCTCCTGCCCAGAAAATAATGTCATTATAAAAGCAGTTTTGAGAGGGTAAAACACAAAAGCAATAGAGAAAAGAAAAGAAAAAAAAAACTCTTCAGATATTTTCTTTGTAAAGATGTTTGGAGTAATTTCAGTAGCTCTATCTCATTTGTATTGCATAGTGCATTTACTATAATTACTTTTCTCTCAGATAGCCACTGCCGAAATCACTCCTGCTTAGCTTCCATCAGCAATGGATTGGGTTACCTAGGAGACCTGCTTATATTCAAATAATCTAAAATGGAATAAAAATATAATTAACATTTTGCTAAATATTCCAATGGTCAGATATTTTATATTTGATATATGTTGGATGATATTTTCCATTAAGAAATACAAGAAAGACATAGGACCTCATTGCGCAGAAGCATTTTTTTATGCTACGTTGCCTGTAGGAAAAATTGTACACTTCCTCTCAACTGCTATAAAGGTTTCTCTATTACTCAAATCTAACTTGCTTCACGTGGGGTTTGCACCCTCCTAGGTGAAAGGCTAGGACTAGATACCGGACAAGAGGAAGTTAGAAGTGTTAAGAGTGAAACACAGCTTCAGGAAGTATTTATTTTTCTTTCTCTGGAGCAGAGGCTAAGCTTAGGACAGAGGTCTCAGAGCAATCTTCAGGAGCCTGTGGTATAGACATCCCCCAGAGTATATGGATAAATAAATCAAGGTATCCATAAGCTTGGAAATAAAACTGAGGTTGAAAGCCATTTATTAAGCAGTCATTTGGTGTTTTAAAATGAAGGATCTAGGACAGTAATTAAAGTGTCACATTCCGTAAGTCTTTGTCTTGCCCTGTCTTATTCATAGAAGGCATTATTAATTGATCATTTAACTATCATTGAGATCAAATGCTGTAACGCACTCCTCTGCTGTGATCACCTACTGTAGACTAGCCAAGAAAGTTAAAATTGAGTTAGTAGAGCCAGAAAGTGTGAGGTAATTAAATGATTATCGTTAAATTCCCTTCCTGACAATTTGAAAACTTGTATAATATATGAGTTTAATTCTCGTGAGGACTTTATCTCTTCATAGCATCATTTAGTTTTGCTTTTAATTTTTTTTTCCCATCGTTTAACAGGCTATGTAATTTTTTTGTTGCTACAAGTCAAACATAATGTACATAGTAGTGAGAACTGAGGTAAGTAAACATTTTGTATGATTATTTATGCTAATCTGGCTAGGAGTTGGGCTATGTTTAATATTTTATGTAGCTCTAGTTGCCAGAGCCTCAAACTCTTCTGATTTTTTTATTATTATTATTTTCATCTTGGCCACTCACTTTGGCCTCCCTAAGAACTTCACCTTTGTGGAGGCTGAAGCAACTTCATCTCGGACGCACATCCATCATGCTGACTTCTGATTAACACCAGTTCTGGGAATGCATCTAAGATTTCTACTTTCACATACCCATAAATTCTGCCCTTAGGTCAAAACAACTTTGATGTTATTGTAAACATTTACTTACCATAAATCCTGTCCTTAGGCAATTTCCATATGGTATATAAACCCTGGGTCTGGGCACAGGGATTCACCATCTTGTCCCTTGGCTGCTCAAGACATGGCTTCTGTTTGTAAGTCCCTACAATTAACGAATGTTTCTTTCTGTGAAACTGGATTTGTCAGCCTCTTTATTCTGCCCCTTAACTTCCTCGGCCTTTGCGGGTAGGTTTGCATAGACCTGCTCACTGCAGAAGACTTTCTGAGTCTATGTCTTGCAGCACATTTAACTGTAATTCACTATTTTTACACTAGACCCCTTAATGATGTGAAGGTAATGTGTATGGGTAAGGGGATGAAGCATTCTATAATCTCATTATTAAATCTCAGTCTTTCTGTGGGCCTGTATTTTAGGACTGCAATCTTCACCAGTGGTATAGTCCTCTTTAAGATCCCCCGCAAAAGAAAAAAAAAAAGAAAGAAAAGAAAAAGAAAAGAAAAGAAAAAAAACACCCCACCTTCCCCCTTGCCCTCATTTGATGAGATAGAAAAGCAGTAGGAGGCTGGCATGGGAAGAAATGACTTTCCCTATTTGGGAAAATCTCTAATAAAGCCTTTTTCTCAGAAGGTGTTTGTTATGGAAAATGCTCTAGGCATTAAAAAATAAAATAAAATTGCTCTTCCCTTTCCCCTGACAGAGGCAAGAGGGTAGGTTTCTCAGATCCTCACCAGGAGAACTCAGTGGGGCTCATAGTGGGGCTCAAAAAAGTGTGAAGAGCAGTAAGACTGCAGCTCCTATAGTTTCTCATTAGTCCACGCTCAGCCTCCAACAATTGATCAACATTACCATGTAAGTTGTCCCACCAGTTTTTTACTCCATTGACTCCCGTTTCAGGTAAGCAGGTGTTGGCAATGACTCTGGATTCACCTGTCTCCACATTTTGAGTTTCTCTAAAACCTCAGTTCCCTTGTCCAAGAAAAGTCACACATTTGCAATTTTTTGAATGCTGTTTTCTTCTTGCAGAAATAAGAGTAAAAACTCCTAACCTCTGTACATGTGAAAACTGAAACTGAGTCGTTTAATTTTCTTTTAACATAAGTAATTGAATGGTACCATAAGGAAAAATATAAAAACTTTACCAGTAATAAGAACAGAGCTATTACCACCCATCCTATGAAAGGAAGTAAAGATTCCAAGAAGAGAAAATTTTATAGTGAATTTGCTCTTGACAAGAGTTTTTTTTTTTTTTTTTTTTTTCTCTAGGGGAGCAAAGTTTAAGAGATACCATACAGTAAGGAAGTAAAGTAGATAAAAACTCCAGTACGGGGCAGAGTGGCTCACATCTTTAATCGCAGCACACTGGGAGGCCAAGGTGGGCAGGTAAGTTGAAGTCAGGAGTTCAAGACCAGCCTGGCCAACAAGGTGAAACCCTGTCTCTACTAAAAATACAAAAATTAGCTGGGCATGATGGCAGGTGCCTGTAATGCCAGCTACTCAGGAGTCTGAGGTTGTCGAGATCACACCACTGAACACCAGGCTGGGCTACAGAGCAAGAGTCCATCTCAGGGGAAAAAAATACCCTCCAATATCATTTCTTCTGACTAAACTGCTATGATTCCCTCTTGACCATCTTATTGGCAGATAGCAGACTGGAGAAGGGCAAAGGTTGAATTTGGTAAATAAAACGTTTCCAACACAGCTGCAATTGTTACTACCAACACTCATTGGTAATAACAGCAACAATCAGCCAGGGTCATAGGATGATAAGGAGAATGATATCAGGGAGGAGAAACTTGGCTACCATGGGGAAATTCCCAGAACAGAAGAATTCCTGTGAGCTGAAGACTACCTCATTTATGTCTAGCAAATGTTCATAGTTTTGAATTGACTAGATTCTAAGCTAGATTAGAAAAGGCATAGTTAGCAAGAAAAAATGTAATAAAACAACTCTGGAAAGCAGGCATATGCCTGAGTTATTCCACACGTAGGGTATTCCTCTAGTTTTAAAGCCCTCATATAGTCTCTGCTGCTGTAGCTTTTACCCATCTCTGTGGTTTAGTTCAGATACCATTTTTTAAAATAAAACTCATTTCTCATAGAAATTAATCTTCACTTTTTCTGAATTCCTATAGCAGATTTTGATTCCCTCACATTTCCAATACATTCCATCAGTCATTATCAGATTTTATATAGATATTCTTCACTCATTAATATATTTAAAATCACTTAGTAAAGTCAAAGCATGGAAAAATGAAACTACCTAACATTGTAATTTAAATGAGTAATAATCTGGTACGGTTTGTGGCAGAAGTCAGAATTGTGAAAATAAGTCATGGCTAATTGACAAAATGCTAGGCCAGGCCAAGTGTGCCAAATTAAGGAGTTTGAAAATTTTCTGGAATCCTCAAACGTTTCTAAAATAAGTAGCTATGCATATATCCAAGTAACTGTATGTCTAATTTGACCTAACAGATTATGTAGTGACTGCAACTAGGTATTATTTTATCCTGGTCCTTAAGTTCCTCAAGAAACTGGTCAATTACTGTTAGATTGATTCATTTCTCTGTGAAAAGAAAACTGAGGCTCAGAACAGTAAATGATGGCCCATGATCATCTAGCTAGATGGGGCACAGGTTATGTTCTGATTCCTAGTTTTGAGCACTACGTTACAACCTGATGCAATTTCCTCTTTTTATATTTCTGTTCATGTTCATGTGCATGGTATCAACTAGTATAATTTCACAGTACAATGCTTAACACCCGCTTTCTGCTAGACTATGCATATTAGTGTATTTTCTTTGCAAATGAGTCACAAGTGATTAGCAAACGTTAGGGAAATAAACTGAGTGGATGGCGGGAGAAAGGCATTGGTTCTCCTTAGCTCTTTCTATTTACACTCAATGATAAGTCCCAAAATATTTCATCTAGATACAAATTACATAAAAGAGGAGTCCATGTAAATGAATTGCCTGCCCAAAAAAATTAAAAAGAAAAAACAGTAAAAGAGTGAAGTGCCATTTGATAATCTAGAGGTAGAATAAGTTTACAGTTAACATGCTTGTATCTTTAGAAATATGTACGTAGAACTTTTGTGATTTTCCCGAGAATGATTTTAATACTTTAGATCTGAGGTTTTCAACCTTTGTGTTCACCGTGCCCTTAGTATCTTAGTGATTTTTTTCATAGTACCCCTAAGCCAAAAGAAATAAATCCTGTTTAGTAAACACTTAGGTCCAAATAACATATTTATTTCCTAAAAAATTAGCAGTCACTTAAAAAAATAGGAGAAATTAAATACAATTAAACATCATTACTTACTGAAAATATGTATGTACCTGTTTCCCACTGTAAAACTTTTCAAACCTCAGAATTAGGCTGGTGACAGCCACCCTCATTACCTATTTCTTGTTATTCAATTCATAACTCATAATTCATAATTTAATTCATAGTTGAATTCAATTTATAATTCAATTCATAGTTGAATTCAATTTATAATTCAATTCATAAATTAAATTCATAATTCAGTAATTATTTAATTAGCAGAATTCCATCGTTATTTCCTCATTCTGATTCTCTATATTGTATATATTAGAAGATACATTATTGTTTATCATAATATAAATTTTTCTCCTGCCCCTTGCCCAACTGCTCTATAGAATTTTAGTAATTTTATTGATGTAAAAAATTTAAATTTGTTAAATAAATTTGATACATAAATGCACGTTCATTGTAAACTTCAAAATCCAGATGAATAAAATACCTCTCAATTTTCTACCCATATCCACTAACTACTAGCTCCAGGAATGATGACTATTGTTAACAATTTAAGGTATATATTTTCACTGAAATAATTACATATGTAGATTTAGAAGTATATGGTCACATTGTATACTTTATATTAAAAATACTAGATTGCAGGTATTAAAATTTTTCATTTACCCATTTTGGAGAAATCATTCTATATAAACAAGTATGAACTTACCCGGACCTCCTTTCTGCTATTGAATACTGAC
>NW_012115155.1:14613023-14617047 GCF_000951035.1 Colobus angolensis palliatus | reverse complement strand
TCTCAACTGGTAGCTGTTTCACTTTCCTTACTCCTAATACTATGGAGATGCGAAAGATACCCTCTGTGTCACATCCAATCTCTTTTCTTCCCTTTTCTTTCAAAACACCTAGCTCCAATGATGTTCCTTCTTCATCCCTAGGAACAACAGATTTAAATTTGATGTCATCCTCCTTCTGACAAATACCATAGACACTTAGGCTCATCTCACATCCCATAGAATTTCACCTCCCAGTGTACCGACTGTCTGTCCCACATGACTACTTTCATAACTCTCAATGCTTTAAATATTGACATGGATAACTCACCCAACAATCATATTTGTACCCTAGAACTTACCATTACTAATAAGCACACACTTTCCATAATGTCAATTTCAATTCCTCTCTAATTCCACCCCTTCAATAGCTTACATGTTCTAAGATCCCAACACCAATAACCAGAACTTAAAGTTTACTGCCCCTCTTGTATTACATTATTCCTCTCTTATTTCTTACCTTCTTTTGTATCTTTACCCAGCTTAAATTTCATGGTAAAACATTATAATCAATCCCTCACCTGTGTCTTCAACTCCCTTAGTAACACCACAATCCTAGTTCACATTCACTGCGTACCTTGAACCTCTATATACCTACTTGAGCTTAGTGGTGTAAAACACACTATCATGCGGATTGTTCACATATAGAAGCATGTTTGCCAGCTTCTTACATACTCCTACTGCTGCTCAACAATTGTATTAGGTGTTTCCATTCTCCATTCAATCTGCCATCTTCCTAGATGACCATTTCAGACACTGTCCTTTCTTCACAAACCTCCAAAATCTACACTCTTATCTGATGAGGTCAGCTCTTGCTTTATGAAAGAAATTCTAGCAGCCAAAATACCTTCTAGATGCTTCCACCACTATTACAACCTTGTAATAGTTTTTTATGACAATATATACATTTTTCCTGTTTCATTAGAAATAAATTATTCATGCTTCTATCCAAAGGCAACACCTTCAGTTCTACGATAGATTCTACTATCACCATTTTCCTAAGGTACCCCATTTCTTCAATTTTTACCTTTGTTTTATTTATTTTTAGTTGTGTGCATGATCTTTCACATCTATGTGAAAGATGTAGCTTTTTCTCTTATCTTAAAACAAATTAAAAAACTGCTGAGCTCACTGCTGATCCTGCCTCTCCCTCTGCTGTATATAAAAACCTGGTTTTTTTCTTTACAACAACACTCCTTACAACACTTCACTTCCCTCATTTATTGTAATGCTTCTTTTCATATTACCCCTTGAGCCCATTCCAAGCAAGCCTATTGCTCTTGTCACTGTAAAAGACTTCAGCAATGACTTCTTAATCACTGATTACAATAGTCAATTCTTAGTCCTCATCTTGCTTGATCTATCTGCAGTATTTGCCATTCTCATCTTTAATACGCACTTTGTAACTTTTTCCATACTGTCACCACTCTCCTGAATGTCCTTGTATACTCTTATCTTTGCATTTGCTTCACTGTGTTCTCTCAATTCCTGCTCTAAAAACATTGGAATGCCCAAAAACTTAGTCCTTGGATTGCTTAAGTGTTAAAAACTTGACATGTGTACACCAACCAAATATCATTTTGTCATGCATTTTTAAATGCAGTTTTTATACTAGAGATTTTTAAATTTACACCTTGTAGCTAGATTTAACACTGATTCAAAGACTTTTATAGTCAACTTTCTACTTGATATGTATACTTAGTTTTCTAATATGCAACTTAAAACAATCATACCCCAAACTTAGCTCTCAGACTCTAACATGTCATCAATACCACCACTTCTTCTTACAATCTTTGCCATCTCAGTTTAAGGCAACTGTGATCTTTGTTTTATAAACCTGTGAAATTGTATCTGTTACTTGCTTCTTTATAGAGGCCAAAATAGGCTTAGCACAAAATATACTCCTAGTGTGATAGATTTTAAAAATATCCTCTTTAAAAGGATATTTAAGATGTCCCCTTAAATGTATTCGATTAACATTTTCTTTGTCCTAACACCAATATTAACACACCTGTTTTTTTGGACATATGTCTGATATTCTTTTATTTCTTTGCTACTTCTATTAATGAGTCATTGTATTTTCTAAGATTAAATGTTTAATGCTCTTTTGAACAAAAGAAAAGAGCTATTTAAAACCCAGTTTGAAACTAAGCATTTAAATTGTTTTTAGATATTGATTTGATTTGTGATCACTGAGATGTTTAAATCATTTTTAACAACTTCTTTTATGTTTTCTACTTTCTCTGCTTTAAAAAATATTATTCTTGTCTTTTGATGAATTCATGCAGTTACCTTATGTTTATTTTTCTCTAATGGTTTGAAAGTCTGACATCTCATTAATATTTTTTAAATGGTTCCCCTTGAAATTTTAACATGTGTATTTAAGCTTTGCTACTTCTATGCAATGCCTTTGTTAATCATTTTCTTTATATTTTTCTCATATAAATCAAGAATCTTAGCAATTATTTTGCTCTTCCTCCCACCCTGCCATCTTCTATACCAGCACATTGAAAAGCCTACTCTACATTAAGATAATCAATACATTAAATCTAAAAAAAAGTCCTATTGTTTTCTTCAAAAGGTACCTTTATTTGTGCCTAAGCATAAATTATACCGGTTTTATTGTTCTTCACTATTTCTCATACAATCTCTCTCTCAGACTTATTGCTCCTTTTTTCAAAATGTCTCCTCTAGTAATTCTTCCAGACAGGGGTGGACATTGGGAAACATTGTGTGTTTAGGCATGCTTTCAGTGTTTTTATCTTGTGCTCACAGTTGAATGTTGGTTTGGTTAAATAAAGAGTTCTAGTGAAATAGTCATACTGCACATTTAGACAGATAATTCTTCAGTCTCGCACTTACTATTACTAGTGAGAATCCAGATGTCTATCTGCTGTTATTCATTTCATAGCAGCTTCTACTTCCATCCCATCCCGTAGAACTTCCAATGGAGTTATCCTTGGTGTTCTGAAATTTCTTTCTGATACGACAATGTATTGATTATTTTAAATTTACTTTCTTCTTTTAGGTAGACAATACAAATCTAAGGACTTGTGCTTCCTTTTCAGAGCCTTTAAAGGAACTTCTAAAAATTATGTGTTAGCTATCTTCCTACCTACTCTCCCCACTCTGTTGTCACTTTCGTATATAACAAGTACTGATGGTTGATGGAATTCGATGTCTTCTTCTGTGTATTAAATTTTATTTTCTCTCCTTGCCTTCCTCTCCCCTTCCCTGTCCCTCTTCTGTCTTATACACGTACACACACATACTCACACACACTTGGGTGACGTATTGTAGAATTCATTGACCAATATCCCAGCTCGCTAATTGACTGAATTTAGCTGGCTTCTTTTAACCTCATCTATTGATGCACCACCCAATATTCTTTTGATTTTTATTTTTCAACTTTCACATTTCTCATTTCAATGATGTGCATTTAGACTTTTACACCATAATTGTATTAATATTTTCATGATATTTTAAAGTCTGCCCACATATGTTCTGGAAAACACAAAGTGATTGCACACTGTTTTGTCTTATTCTCTTATCTTCATTTATAATATCCAGCTTATCCCATCATGTTATAAGTATTTTTTTAACTTCATATGATTTTTATATCTTGTATATTTTTCCTTTTTTAATACATTCTGCATCTCTGGAGCTCTGTCTTGTTTGGTATAGTATCGGTTTTCCAATGTCATTCAAGTAATTTTGGTACTGGAAGAATTGGAATAATTGATTACAAATACACCGCAGTGCAAGAAACAGGGTTCAATAAATTCAAGATCTCATTTGTTCAAATAGGATTTAATGTTCACTGCCAGTTATACATCGGCAGAAATAATATTTCCCAGAAATAACAAAGGGTCACAACACAAGTCAGAATCATCATCCTGGGAGAAATCATAGAGATTATCGTTGCCAAGGAAACTTTTTTGTTATACAATTACTTTTATTTATGTTAAACAAAACTTTGCCTTATCTA
>NW_012115155.1:14610264-14612644 GCF_000951035.1 Colobus angolensis palliatus | reverse complement strand
CACCTCTGCACTCCAGCCAGGGGACAGAGTGAGACTCCGTCTCAAAAAAAAAAAAAAGAAGGGATGGTAGATCTGTATTTGAGTAGTCAACAAGAAGGCAAAAATCGTATTTCTGTAAACAAAAAGAATATGCTATGTGCTATTAAATATACAATTCTATTTATTCTCCATTTATATATACAATTGAGCATGACCTTTTCAAGCAGCTAATTATTCCAACAGTGTTTCCATGTATGGATTTAGAAACTATGTGCATATGGTTGTGTGCATAGCTGGGTATATAGATAGGTATCTGGATAATATTGATATAATGGGTTTTTAGTCATGACTGATTTCTGTCCTGAGAGGATAACTATGAAACACATCTGATGGCAATTCAATGAAATATGCAAGTAATCAATTTGGATAATATTGTTGGAGTTTAAGAAAGGTTTTTAATAAAATAAAAATATAAGACTGATTTTTGCAGATTGTTTCAAGCATTTTTGTACATGTATTGTAATAAAGCAAAATGATTTTCCAAAACGTGTAGTCACTAAGTATTGAGCTCTATCAGATAGTCATGTCAAAGGCAGTCATTTTGTTGCAACACTCCTATATGCATGTTTAAAAAGTCATTCTTCTAACTTGAAAATAAAAACCTACATCTTCTAATGCAGAGTAATAGGACATACTCATTGGCTTTTCATTACTTTTTATTTGGAAAATGACTATTTGCTACCAGTTCTTCTCTGTGGCAATCCCAGTGCTTTTCCATATGTAAAAACATGACATTACAGTATTAATACCCTACCTTTTATATATGCATGGTTATATATGTTTATGTCTGTGTGTGTGTGTCTGTGTGTGTGTGTGTGTGTGTGTGTGTGTATACTGACCTGAACCAATTTGTTCATTAGGCAAGTATTGGGCTCTTTTAGTAAATATCTGTAGGCTCTGATCATTATAGATGGAGAGAACCTTTGTAATTCTTCACATACAGCCCTACTACCAAGTAAATATTATAATTTTAAAAGTTTTGTACTGAGTTTTTCCAAACTTACAAATATGTATTGATAAGCAGGCACAAACATAACTACAGAACATGTTCCTAAAAGTTCAGAGAAGCCTCACTCTAAGCTCTGTGCTCAGGCATTACAACAGGCCTGTTGACTGAAAGGTTCACCTATGGTATGTACAACAATATTTTTACAGCATAATAAGTCGATATAGGATTCTTAGGCAACAGAGTGCCACAGGAAATGGGGTGATACAAAACTAATGAATTATAGCACTAAATTGAATAGTTTGAAGTTGATGGAATATCATACCCTATTTATGCTGAAGCAGTATGTATTATTTCTAACAACTATATTTCTTAAAAATCATGAATGTCAAAAATTTAAATTAAATTTCTTAATTCAGATATTCAGTTTCGGTTATGTTAACTACTTCTGAAATATGGATTCCTGATCATGATATGTCAAATTCTCGTGTTCTCATCTTGTGTATAGAACACATTTGGAAATGCATCTGAAAGCTTTTGGATGTTACAGTGACTTAAGAGAGCTCCTGACATTTTGTGTGCGGAGGCCAGAGATATTTTAGCATTGTATATACATTTAATTGGAGTCTCTGCAAAAAAAGTAAGAGCAAAATATGTGAATTTATGCTTTTCTCTGTTTGAAAATGAAAAAAAAATCACATTTTTCAGTTCACTCCTTCTTATACTCCAATTATACACATTAGACTTTCTATCTTTCCTATTTCTTAATATTCCCTTCCTCTTTTCAATCTCTTTTACTTTCTACTTCATTCTGTATATTTTATTGTTATTTATTTCCTTGCATGTTATCGTTCTCTTGAGCAGTGTTTAATCTACTGTTTAAATTTTTGGGTGTTTATTTAAATTTATAAGTTTCTTAGTTTTAGTAATTTTAGTTACTTTTAGTTTCATTTTCTCTTTCTGATGTATTCGTTTATAAAAATATCTTAAAATTGTCCAGTTTTGTGATTTGATCCCTTATGTTCTTAAACAGTTTCACAAGTAGTTTTTAAAAATATTATTCATACAAAAATTCTAACACTTTTA
This sequence comes from Colobus angolensis palliatus, assembly GCF_000951035.1. Classification (NCBI taxonomy): domain Eukaryota; kingdom Metazoa; phylum Chordata; class Mammalia; order Primates; family Cercopithecidae; genus Colobus; species Colobus angolensis. The sequence goes on along the minus strand of NW_012115155.1, from coordinate 14,610,573 downwards.
GTCTTGGGTGGTCTAAATCAGTTTTTTTATCATTTATGTAAATTCATCAAAGTGGCTTGCCTTTTTTGTATATTCATCTTTGATTGTGCCTTCCTTTTTTAACGTTGTTTGCTTTTAACTATGGAACTTCTAAGGCTTAAATGGGGAATTTCAATAGTGTTCCTGCTTACAGGACTTGTTTTTACCCTTTTTTTTTTTTTTTTTTTTGAGACAGACGATGTCTCGCTCTGTCGTGCAGGCTGGAGTGCAGTGGCATGATCTCACTCAATGCCACCTCCACCTCCAGGGTTCAAGTAATTCTCCTGCCTC
>NW_012115155.1:14588313-14609146 GCF_000951035.1 Colobus angolensis palliatus | reverse complement strand
TTTATTTCTACTACTCTACCAATATGTGTAACTTTAAATATTATTTAGGTAAATAAAGCTTCTAACTGAAATTGGAAGACTAATTGCACAAATGGCAACAATTCAGTATAAGTCCTTCACGCATTCACTTTATCTTCATCAGCAGGAATAGCAATGCAAAATGAAAGGAGATGAAATGTTCACTTCAGAACTGATGATAATTATAAGTGAATAAAGCTGATCAAAATATTTTCCTCAGAAAAGTATAGACCTTAAAGATGTGTTACACACTTTTGTCTACTGTGAATAGAATATATCCTGGTGGAATAACAGAACAAATAGGGAACATAGTATTTTAAAATAGGGATCTGCCTGCATACTGAAACCATTCCATCATATGTTAGCACACTCAGTATGCCCTTTATAGATGGTGTTTCCACTGGCACATTATAACCTGAAGTAAATAAGGGAAAAATCTCTTAATTTCAAAGGCTATGCACTTATAGTAAAATGACATGAGATTACTGGGTCATTCTTAGAGTTTGCTCAAAAATGTTTTTATATTTTAATTCATTTAAACACATAGCAACCCATAATTAGTGTTGAATTTATATTATCATGCTTATTATTTCACCACTAACAAGTTTTCAAGAAAAAAAAAACAGAAGTTCAAAAATCCATGAATATCACTATACAAAATGGACTGTAATATTTGAAAAGTACAAATTATTTCTCCTTCCCTGTTTTGTTTGCTAGTAGATTTTGGGAAGTGATGAGTTAGTGAATGGATTATAGTATTCATAATTCATACCTCACTTTACTACCCCATCACCTCAAATAGTAATCATTTATCTGAATATATTTCCTGGCTTAACTTACCACTGCCTTAAAACAGGTGAAAAGTAACATGCATTTTCTTAATCTAAAGAGGACTTTAACTTTGTCAATTCTTTCTTTTTGAAGAGAATTTTTTATCATAAGTGAGGCTGCATATATGAAAATATTGGGGGCATTTGTCTACGTGTTTGGAGACTAGAGAACAAGTGAAAGAGTTAGAGTATGTTCTTTTATTTAGATGATCAGATTGGTAAGTCTTCTGAAATGCAAGGCAAAAGTTCAAAGGTTTTAAGCATAACCACTAGAATTGGATTATTCCTTTATAATTATTTTTAGCTAGTCCCAATTATTACATGAACACTGAGATAGGCATTGGAAATACATATGTATCTGTGTGTGTGTACTTATGTGTCTTTGATATTTAGTTTTGGTAGTTTTTATCTTTCAAGCAGCATTCTATTTCATCTAAGATATCAAATACAAATCTGTGGGCCTAGAAATGTTTATACTCTTCATTTATTAGCATTTTAATATAGTCAGTAGTGATGGGCTCTCTTTTGTCCTTTTGTATGTGTTATTTATTTATTTATTTTTATTTATTTTTGAAATTGATCATTGTATCTTCCCTCTTTTATTCGGGGTTAACAGAGCTAGGGACTTATTTTACTAATCCTTTCAATAAACCATCTTTTGAGCCAGAGAGAAAGGCCAGGTTACCTACAAAGGTAAGCCCATCAGACTAACAGTGGGCCTCTCAGCAGAAACCGTACAAGCCAGAAGCAATTGGGGGCCCATATTCAACATTCTGAAAGAAAAGAATTTCCAACCTAGAATTTTGTATCTGGCCAAACTAAGCTTCATAAGTAAAGAAGAAATAAGATCCTTTTCAGAAAAGCAAATGCTGAGGGAATAAGTCACCACCAGGCCTGCCTTGCAAGAGCTCCTGAAGGAAGCACTAAATATGGAAAGGAAAAACCATTACCAGCCACTACAAAACACACTGAAGTACACTGACCAGTGACATTATGACACAACCACATAAACAACTCTGAAAATAGCTAGCTACATCATGATGACAGGATCAAATTCATGCATAACAATATTAACCTTTAATGTAAATGGACTAAATGCACCAATTAAAAGACACAGACAGCATGGCAAGCTGGACAGAGTGAAACTCCATTGGTATGCTGTCTTCAAAAGCCCCATCTCATGTTCAAAGAGACACATAGGCTCAAAATAAAGGGATGGAGGAAGATTTACCAAGCAAATGGAAAAGAGAAAAAAGAGCAGGGGTTGCAATCTTAGTATCTGATGAAATAGACTTTAAACCAACAAAGATCAAAAATTACAAAGAAGGGCATTACATAATGATAAAGGCCTCAATTCAACAAGAAGAGCTAACTATCCTAAGTACATATGCACCCAATACAGGAGCACCCAGATTCATAAAGACCTTCAAAGAGATTTAGACTCTCACACAATAATAGTGGGAGACTTGAACACCCCCACTATCAATATTAGAGCATTAAGACAGAAAATTAACAAAGATATTCAGGACCTGAACTCAGCTAGAGATCAAGTGGACTTGATAGATATATAGAGAACTCTCCACCCAAAACCAACAGAATATACATTCTCATGGACACACAGTACTTACTCAAAAATTGATCACATAATCTGAAGTAAAATATTCCTCAGCAAATGTAAAACAACTGAAATCATAACAGTCTCTCAGACCAGAGCATAATTAAATTAGAACTCAACGTTAAGAAACTCACTCAAAACCACACAACTACAAGGAAATTAAACAACCTGCTCCTGAATGACTCCTTGGTAAATAATGAAATTAAGGCACAAGTCAAGAAGTTATTTGAAACTAAAGAGAGCAAAGAGACAACATACCTGAATCTCTGGGATGCAGCTAAAGCCATGTTAAGAGGGAAATTTATGCCCTCATCAAAAAGCTGGAAAAATTTCAAGTCAACAACCTAACATCACAACCATAAGAACTAAAGAACCAAGAGTAAACAAATCCCAAAGCTTGCAGAAGACAATAAATAAACAAGATCAAAGCAGAACTAAAGGAAAGGGAGACACAAAAAGCCTTTCAGAAAATCAACCAATCCAGGAACTGGTATTTTGAGAAAAAAATAAAAATAAAATAAACAGATTACTACTAGCTAGACAAAAAGGAAAAGAGAGAAGAATCAAATAGACACAATCAAAAATGATAAGGGAGCTATCACCACTGACTCCACAGAAATATAAACAACCATGAGAGAATACTATAAACACCTCTATGCACATGAACTATAATAGAACATCTAGAAGAAATGGATAAATTCCCGAACACATATACCCTCCCAAGACTGAACCAGGAAGAAACTGAATCCCTGAACAGACCAATAACAAGTTCTGAAATTGAGGCAGTAATAAATAGCCTACCAATCAAAAAAAGACCAGGACCAGATGAATTTACTGCTGAATTCTACCAGAGGTACAAGAGGTACAAAGAAGAGCTGGTACCATTTTTACTGAAACTATTCCAAACAATCGAAAAGAAGAGACTCCTCCCTAACTCATTTTATGAGGTCAGCATCATCCTGATTCTAAAACTTGGTATAGATATAAAAAGAAAAAACGGAAGAAAAAAAAAAAAAGAAAACTTCAGACTGATTTTCTCTATCGTTTCCCTGTTTTTCAATTTTATTGCTTTCTGCTCTAATTTTAATTATATATTTTATTCTGCTTGCTTTAGGCTTAAATTGTTCTCTCTCCCTAGTTTCCTAAGGTAGAAATTTGGATTATTGATTTTAGATCTTTCTTTTTTCTTATATATGAATTTAATATTTTAATGGAGAATAGGCCTTTATTATGTATAATTCTCTGGCCATATTTAATATGGTTACCTTTCTATTCCCTGTGTCAGTCCATAAGGAGACCTTTCTTGACTCTATCATTGGTATCTGATGAAGTTCCCAATGGCAAAAATTCATAAATGTGGGACCTGCCCCCACCTCCATGACTTTTGTCCACTCTCAAAGGAGCCTCCAGTCATTCATTCCAATTACCATTTATATGTTCCTGCTAGTTTATGGCTTCAGGTAAGCAGATATCAACTATTAGTCTAAAATAGCCTATATCTGTAGATTTCCCAGTAGTGATTTATTGTGTGATCTCCATTCAGTAAGAATGGGAATGACAACTTCAAAACTCTTTAAATGTCAAAGCTCCCCCATTCATTTTAATCTTTTTGTTAATTATCTAATACCATGTTTGTAAAAACTGAATGCTATATATATATACACACACATATATATATGTGTGTTTGTGTATACATATATATTCTCAATATATACAATGGAAAGAAATGTCTGTCCATACAAGTAGATACTACTACTTAATTATAACGAATAATCAGTGATCTTAGTGGGTAAGTGGTCTAGTAATTAATTACAATCAGATACAAGTGGCCATGTTTTAAGACTTATTCCCAGAAACTCATTTGTCTGTTCATTAGGGCAAACCTAAAACTACATCCTGGAAATAACCATATTTTGATAAATATTTTAATTTTAAAATTAAATTTATAAATAAATTTAGTAATGACAACAAAAAGATTTATTCTGTGTTGACTCCCTACCTTCTATTCCACTCCTTAGTTATAACCTCATAACATTGTTACTGTTTTTTGATATTGTAGTGGTTGCCATGAGAACTATGTACCTTGTTTAGGCATGATTATTATATAGATCCTACCCTATACTCACTTTCTGATGTTATAAAAGAATATCACACTTATTCTCAGCAGAATCAATTGATAAATACAGCTCTGAATTGAAAGGAGCTTTACTTTGTCTTGAACATTCCACCAGCTTTACTTTGTCTTGAACATTCCACCAATCTACTGTATAAAAGTTCAGCTATGAGAAAGGAAATTTATGAAGGATTTTCTAAAATCTATCAGTTCATACTTTCTCCCAACAGTCTAAAATTGATCCCTTAACACAAGGTAAGATGAGGATAATAGCTAAACAATAGCAGGTAGATATCCAGTAGAACTTCTTTCACTGAATTGAATTTTGCTGAAATGTCCTTAACTGCACTGAGGGCTATTTAAAGAAATGATGCCACATATATCATTGCTATGGGCCCTAAAATGACACTGTTGAGAAAGATCATGACATTGCATAATATCCTCTCCTTGGGGGCCATCTGACAAATTATTTGCATCAGGAAATGTTACGCTTTTTAGAAATTTTGTTTAGTTTCATCATATTTATTCAGAACCTAATGTGACTGACTACCTTTTCCACCTGGCTTTCATTACTATGAAGGCTGAAGTCAAATCTAGCAAATATGTGCAACTCCATAGTTTTCATTTTATTACAAGCTTCAGTCATGCCTTGACCTACCCTCTTTATACTTGTTAGTTGTCTAATTTATCCTATTTTAAAAGATATTTAATATAGCATAATATGAACTTATATACCTATATGAAAAACATATGTTCAAAAATGTTTGTAATACTGTATAGGATATTATAACTATTAAAATCTGAGATAGAGGCATAAAGTAAATACGACAGTCGAAAAAGAAAGCAATGGCCCAATTATTATAGAGAAAGTCTAGGGAGGATTTCAGGAGGAGCACCTTGACAAGTGAATAGGATTCATCTGGCTGAAAAGGGAGGCAGGCATTTCTTCCAAGGGCACAGTGAATGATAATGGGAAGCACAAGTAAGAAAGTACTTATTTCTTAACCGGGCAGAAACAACTGCATAAATGGGAGTATAAATCCTTATGCAGCATAAACTGAAAAGAAATTCACCTCCTTTTAAAGAATGATGTCTATCAAAGCCACTCTGTTTTAGCTCACTGTGCTTGATTAAGCAAAAGCTGAACAGTAGAAGATTGAATCAGCTTACCTTGACATACTGAAACGGCTGTGTGGGAACTGAAATTCCACTATCTGAAAGGTAACAAATACATACTCACATTTAACTAGAATTGTTGAAATTTCTTATCTCTGGTATACAAATATGAAATTATTCCAATGAATTAAAGTTAGATTGGGTAATACCTTTTGATAGACTGCTGAAGTCCTGGTTTACTTTTATTCCTTTAAGTTCTACTAGTTGTGAAGCCAATGCTAAAGAAACAAAAGAAAGGATAACCATTCCTCTAATTAACTTCTCTTGTTTTGTTGTTTCCACACGTGTTACAAAAGCTTGTCCATTGTGAGAAAAGATGCAACCTCAAACCCTCAGTTTCAGAAAGCTGTCTCATACAAAAGCAATGAATTCACAATTGTTGGATAATTCTGCCTTTAAAAGACAGAAATGTCTTCAAAGGTAGGACAAGCCTATTGAGCAGATGCAGAGATATAATGTGCTTTGAAGAAGTGGTCATCTGTCATATGTCAACCATTATATCTATTGACACAAACATCGCCATATAATCCTTAGAATGACCTTGACAGTGAGAAATTAGTAGTTCTGACTTACTAGTAAGGAAATGAATAAAGGGAAGCTAAGTGATTTGCTTAGTATAACACAGTTGATGGGTGGTAGGGCAGTAATTGGCACCTGTACTTTCCTCTTTAGCTTCTTCATTTTTGAGAGCAGTCACCTTGGGCCCAGAATGTTAAATTACATTCTCAGAGTAAGTGGCAAAGCAAAGTTCAATGCTTTGATCAGATGACGGTAACTGCCATAGGAGAGTTGAAAGCAGATTTGAATCTGTGAGTTAAAGGTACGTGATGTTTTCCTTACTGTAACCATCTAGAAAACAGAATCTGACTTTATCTTGATTAGGAAAATTTTGTTAGAAATGAAAATCAATGTTAGAATGAGAAATAATTTGCAAATACCTGCTCAGCCATTTTGCAGTGGATCTTAAGAAGTTAACTGATGTTAAAGGACACGTATTACAAGCAATTAAAAGAAATGCCCAACCAAAGCTGATTAATGTTTTCTTCCTGATTTAGCTTACTTTGATTTCTTTCTAGAATCTGATTGATCAATTTTCTTTATGTGATGGGTTTTGTATCTTCTTTCCCTTCAGTTTTCCTATATAGACATTTTCCCATACAGACATTTTTCTGAAATGTCTGTATGTTCAGAGTTGGAGAGATTGTGACATAGAGAATAGAATCTAAAACATCTCTTATCAACTTATTAATTTAGTATCATATAAATATAATTTTATGTATCCTGAATTAACTAAGGAAACCATCGCTTCCCCTTCAGAACTTGCTGAACTGTCTGAAAATGTTCATATTTCCTTTCCATGGAGAAATTTTTCCAAAAACCACATTTTATTTAGCACTTCTATTGTTTTCTCTGAAAATAATCAATATATAAAATGTATAATACACAAAAAGATATTTTAAAATGCCAAAAAAGATAAACCAAACACTTAAATTGCCAACTGGGTTAAAAATACAACATTTCCAGTATAGTTTAAACTGGTCCTGTGTATTTCTCTCCTATCATATATATATATACAGGCATATATATATTTGTGTGTGTATATATATATATGTATTTGACAGAAATTTTATCTGGACAGGAAAAAAATACATATGTATACACATGTGTGTGTGTATATATATGTGTGTGTGTATATATATGTATATACATTGATATATGAAAATAATAATCAAATTCAGTACAGAATTTTTATCTGAACAGAAAGAAAATACATATATATACATACACACACACACGTGTGCGTATGTATATATACACATGTGTGTGTATATATATGTATTTTCTTTCTGTCCAGATAAAAATTCTGTGTTGAATTTGATTATTATTTTCATGTATCAATGTATACCTTTATGTCATGTGCCTCAGTGCATTCTATAAAAATCGTTGTCCACATTATTTCTACTAAACTGTCTCATCACAGTATCTAAAAGTCCTTAGGTACCACACCCTCAACTATATCTCCTTTTTCTTTTCTTTTCTTTTCTTTTCTTTTCTTTTCTTTTCTTCTCTTCTCTTTCCTTTTCTTTTCTTTTATTTTTCTTTTAAGGCAGAGTTTTGCTCTTGTCGCCCAGGCTGGAGTGCAATGGTGAGATCTCAGTTCACAGCAACCTTGCCTCCCAGGTTCAAGCAATTCTCCTTCCTCAGCTTCCCCTGAGATTACAGGTACCTGCCACCATGCCCAGCTAATTTTTGTATTTTTAGTAGAGACAGGGTTTCACCATGTTGACCAGGCTGGTCTCAGACACCTGACTTCAGGTGATCTACCAGCCTTGGCCTCCCAAAGTGCTGGGATTCCAGGCATGAGCCACCGCAGTGGCCTCATAACACCTTTAAAAGAATGCTTTGTCAATCTGAACGATCTAAAACAAGATTTAATTATGATTTTAACTTGTACTATTTAATAATGGGTCCCTATATCTTTGTGAATGTTTATTAGCCATACATGTATGTCTTCATTGCAATTGTCTATTCATATTTTTGATCTTTTATATAGACACTTAAAACAATTATTGTAGAAATAGTTTACAAATACATTACTAATATTAATCATTTATTATATAAACAGATTTTTCATTCAGAGTATAAATTTTCTTCATTTTCTTCAAGGTGGTTTCAGTTTAACGGTTTTTTGTTATGTGCTTATGCATATTTTTGCTTTCAATTGTAATGAAATTAAATTTGTCAGTCAGTTATTTTATGGTTTGTGGATTTTGCATCTTCTTTGAAAAAATTTTTAGATGAAATTGGCTTATATGATCATGTAAAGACTAAGTGTAACTTTTTTCTAAGTGAATATCCAATTATTCCAACATCATTTGTTGAGGAGATCCTCATTCTGTTCCATTGGTTGGATTCTTTTCACATATGTTAATTTTCCTGTCAACTGATTACTCTTCTGGTATTTATTGATTCTAATTTTATCCATATACACATTTATTCTCCTTTATACATATTTCATATCATTTTTGAATAGTGGGTTTACTTAGTGATCTCAATTTTTACTTTATGATACTATTTTCTGACTGTTAGATTTTGTATTTTAATTTTAATTTTTACTGATACTTTGAGATCATTGACTTTTTGATTGTTATTTTTATAGTGACAAGTCTAGACTATTCATGAAGATTTAGATCATAAATGTTCCCCCAATAGACTGGAACACAATATCAATTTCAATTATTAAGATTAATTTAAGTAAAAATAAAATTAAATTCATTTATATTGAAAGGAATTAGCATAATTTAAAGACTATACTCTCAATTTTTAAAAATATTTTAGAACACTAGAAATTAATGGCAATAGGTTGTGCTATAAGGTTTAAACATTTATGATATATTAGACAACATCACTGCAGCAAAAGACAATCTAACTGAGATCAAGTGTTAATTATCTTCAAAGAGATAAAACAGCATTTTCTTATAACCATTTGCATCTAAACAAAATAATCGAATTTTATATCTCAACCATCTTTTGAATTAAACAGAAACTAGTATTTAAAAATTATCATGGCACTACTAACAATCCTGACAATCCTCCTGTCCCCCGAGATACTCTAAAACACTGAAAAATAAAATAAATTTTTTCAGGTATATTTTTCTGATGCCACTGAATCTGTTCATAAAAGAAAAGAGTAGGTTTATAAACTTCCATTATTGTTGTTTCTCTATTATCAGTAGAGTATTATATTTATATAAAGGGAAAATGAGAGATCACACAATTCTTTCTTTAATGTCTATGGAAATAATTAAAGAGGATATATTTGTCACTAGCAATAAGATGAATAGCATCTTTTTCAACATTCTCCCGTCTTGTTTACCTGAAACCTCTGACTGGGTAGGTAACTAAGTAGAGTAGGGTATTAACTAGTGAAAACTGACTGCACTAAAAATCAGGAGAATCTAGTTCCCAGACCCTGTTTTTCCCAAATTTAGCAGGGCAACCTTAGTTAATGGCTATAATTTTTTACCTTAGTATCATCTATGGTAACTTGAAGACTTATGAATAAATGCTTATGAATGTTGATATATATCTAATATTAACAAGTGTCTCAAATATAAGCAACATAGATTTAAAATTCAATAAATAACTAATTTAAATAAAATGCAAATCTTGGTAATTAAGAGTATCAGTAAGTTATAGTACCTAATTATGACCTACTTGATGTACGAATAATGATGACCAAGGGAAAGTGTGTTTTCTTTGATGTTTTCTCTCAAAATTTACTGTAAACAACATGAGAAAATATACCATCAAATATGCAAGGAAATTATTGAAGCTTGGACAGTGAAATATGAAGATACTTGAAGGTAGGATAAGGTGCATGCTGAGAGTCAGTCCATGCCTTTTTAGACCTCAAGTTTGATGTAGTTTATTTCAGAGTTTGCCTGTCTTGACTAATAACCCATGATTACAGCTAAAATGTTAAGCCTGTGGATTAGCCACATGGTGCTAGAAGAAGACTAGGAAATGTTTCTATAAACCTAGATGAATAATAGAAGAGCAAGAGAGTAGCAGTTGGAGAATCCATGCAGCCAACCCATTCCTAAGGCACACAGAGTCTCCAGAATGAGGGAGATTGCTGTAGATGAAGTTTACTTAAGTTTTGTGTAGTTTGCTCTGTGTATGTTTTACACATCCTTCCATGTGAAAAACAAAAATACGAAGCACATATTGAATTTCAGTTAATTGGTGTGCTTTTCATAGTGCTATGGGTTAGTAATTCTGAAACAATTTCTTTGCATATTCTAAGTTTGGGTAAATGAGTAATTATATTAAGTATAAAGGAATTAGATAATTTAGGTTCTTAGCTTTGAGTACTGACAGGGTATAAAAAAATGACACACCAGCAGCAATAGATTATACCTAGCACCCATTTTACAGAAATAGTTAATTCCAGGGCTAAAAAAGGGAAAATGTAACATGGCTCTGGAAGAGCTTGATATGCAAAACAGCAAAGAAGTTCTCAGAGAATAAAGGAGACCTATTGAAGGAAGACAATAATCAAAATGAATGGATTTCCACTAAAAAATCATAATTAATAATAGTTAACAGTGATAGTGAAGTATTATCACCCATTAAATTTAAGAAAAATTGCATAAGTCTATGCTGATAAAAGGAAAAATTAGAGAGAAAGAAAAGTTCATCTTTCTAGTATGTCATTAAATACAGAAGGAATTATAAAATTATAACGTCATTAATGACCACTAAACCTAATGAGAGTTTGATGAATAATAGAAACTTTATATAGATGAAGAACAGGAATGTTTTCACAACATTACGTATTCATTTTAAAAAGTAATATATTAACTTTATGGTGGAAATTCTGGTAGATACTATGTTAACCAAGTTATCAAAATCAATAACATCAATATTGGACAAAGGCTGTAATATGGTTTGGCTGTGTCACCACCCAAATCTCATCCTGAATTCCCACGTATTGTGGGAGGGACCCAGCAGGAGGTAATTGAATCATGGAGGCAGGTCGTTCCCATGCTGTTCTCATGATAGTGAATAAGTCTCACGAGATCTAATGATTTTTATAATGGGGAATTTCCTTGTACAAACTCTCTCTCTTTTCCTGCTGACATCCATGTAAGATGTGACTTGCTCCTCTTTGCCTTTCACCATGAATGTGAGGCCTCCCCATCCATATGAAACTGTAAGCCCATTAAACCTTTTCCTTTTATAAATTGCCCAGTAATGGGTATGTATTTATTAGCAGTGTAAAAACGAGCTAATACAGTAAATCGGTACCATTAGAGTGGGGTGTTGCTGAAAAGGTACCAGAAAATGTGGAACTGACTTTGGAAATGGGTAGCAGGCAGAGGTTGAAACAGTTTGGAGGGCTCCGAAGAAGACAGGAAAATGTAGGAAAGTTTAGCACTCCCTAGAGACTTGTGGAATGGCTTTTACAAAAATGCTGATAATGATATACAGAATGAAATCCAGGCTGAGGTGGTCTCAGATGGACGTGAGGAACTTGTTGGGAATTGGAGCAAATGTGATCCTTGTTGTGTTTTAGCAAACAGGCTGGCAGCATTTCGCCCCTGCCCTAGAGATTTGTGGAACTTTGAACTTGAGAGAGATGATTTAGTGTAACTGGCAGAAAAAATTTCTAAGGAGTAAAACATTCAGGAAGTGACTTGGGTGCTGTTAAAGGTTATATAAAGGTTATAGGGTTATATATTCAGTTATATAAGGGAGGCAGAGCATTAAAGATCGGAACATTTGCAGCTTGACAATGTGTTAGAGAAGAAGATCCCATTCTCTGAGGAGAAATTCAAACTGGCTGCAGAAATTTGCACAAGTAATGAGAAACCCAATGTTAATCCCCAAGACAATGAAGAAAATGTCTCCAGGGCATATCAAAGGTCTTCATGGCAGCCCCTCCCATCACAGGCCCAAAGACCTAGTAGAAAAGGTGGTTTAGTGAGATGGACCCAGGGTCCCTCGGCTGCGTGCAGCCTAGGGACTTGGTGCCCTTCATCCCAGCCACTCCAGGCATGGTTGAAAGGGGCCAACATAGAGCTCAGGCCATGGTATCAGAGGGGGTAGCCAAGCCTTGGCAGCTTCCACGTATTGTCAAGCCTGCGAGTACACAAAAGTCAAGAATTGGGGTTTGGGAACCTGTTTCTAGATTTCAGAATATGAATGGAAACACCTGGATGTCCAGGCAGAAGTTTGCTGTAGGAACAGGGCTCTCACGGAGAACTTCTACTAGGGTGGTGTGAAAGGGAAATGTGGGGTTGAAGCCCCAACACAGAGTAGCCACTGGAGTACTGCCTAGTGGAGCTGTGAGAAGATGGCCACTGGCCCCAAGAACCTAGAATGACAGATCCACTGACAGCTTGCACCGTGCACCTAGAAAAGCTGCAGAAACTCAATGCCAGCCCATGAAAGCAGCAGGAGGTAGGGTGTAACCTACAAAGCCACAGGGGTAGAGCTTCCCAAGACTATGGGAACCTACTTCTTGCATCACTGTGACCTGGATATGAGACATGGAGTCAAAGGAGATCATTTTGGAGCTTTAAGATTTGACTGCCCTGCTGGATCTTGGACTTGCATGGGTCCTATAGCCCTTTTGTTTTGGTCAATTTCTCCCATTTGGAAGGACTGTGTTTACCCAATGCCTGTATCCCCATTGTATCTAAGAAATAACTAACTTACTTTTGATTTTATAGGCTCATGTGCAGAAGGGACTTGCCTTGTCTCAGATGAGACTGGACTGTGGACTTTTGAGTTAACGCTGAAATGAGTTAAGACTTTGGGGGACTGTTGGGAACAAACGATTGATTTTAAAATGTGAGGACATGAGATCTGTGAGGGCCCAGGGATGGAACGATATGGTTTTGTTGAGTCCCCACCCAAATCACATCTTGAATTCACACATGTTGTGGAAGAGACCCAGTGGGAGGTAATTGAGTCATGGGGGCAGGTCGTTTCCACGCTGTTCGCATGATAGTGAATAAGTGTCTCCAAATCTGACCGTTTTGTAAGGGGGAGTTTTCCTGCACAAGCTCTCTCTCTTTGCATGCTGCCGTCCACCTAAGATGTGACTTGCTCCTCCTTGCCTTTCACCGTGAATGTGAGACCTCCCCAGCCGTGTGGAACTGTAATTTCATAAAGTATAATAAAAAAAATTTCAGTTAAACAGTACCAAATAAATTCTATCATTTTTTCAAGGAATTATTGTTCTGTGTTAAAAAAAAAAAAGCAAAACAAAAAAACCTTCTCTCTTTTGTTAATTGCCCAGTCTCAGGTATGCCTTTATCATCAGCATGAAAATGGATAAATACAGACTGACATTCTATTTGTACTGATGATCCACTAAGGAACACTGATGTCTCTATGATATTTCTCCCAAAAGTCTCTAACCTAAATATAATCATTAGGAAACATCAGACAGACACACCTAGATTAATGGATATTCTATAAAATATTTGGCTTATGTTTTTCAAAAATTTCAAAGCTACACAAGCTAGAAAAGGGCTGAGGGTATGTTCCACTCAACTAAAAGTGGCTAACTTGATGCTAATTTCAGGCAATCCTCAGATTGAGCTATGGCCAAGATGATAGTGGTAGTTGATGGGATACAGTACTGAAAATATTGAGACATTTAAAAAATAATGAGTATGGACCAGAATTCTATAATAGTATTGTATCAATGATAAATTCCTGGTTTTGATTACACTCTTGTAGTTTTGTTAGAGAAACTCCTTATTCTTAAGAGATGGTACCTCTACCCTCAAAATATTCAAAGTTTTTGTACTATCTTTTCAACTTCTCAGTAAGTTTCAAATTAGGTAATATAAAAGGTTACAATGTATGGTATAGAGAAAATAAAGACTAATTTTCTTTAGCATTAATAAATGTCCATTTTACCATAGCGGGGTTGAACTATATATTAGCTTTAATTATTGAGTTATAAGTTACCCAATCAACAATTAATCAGTCGGTGTTAAATTGGCAATATTTGTGCATATGGTATTATACACAGAAATTGGGAGAAATAAAAGATACCTTGGACATGGCTCAGTATTCATAAAGCTTTTAATCTGGTTTGAGATCAAAACTATCAAATATAAATATGACTGAGTTGGGTGATATGTGGAATATTGAGATATGGGAAAGAAAACATACCTTGAAAGGACCACACTGTGAAACAGTAGATTTATTGAATGAGCAGCCTCATGGTTTATCCAGTACATCTGGATGAGAGAACGAGAAATCTGGGGGTAAATGTGAAATGAGAAATGTATTTATTGAGTATCTAATATATGCTTGTCATTATGCTCAGTGTTTGCTACCTTATTTATTCATCATCACAATGTTGTGAGTTTGATTTTTTGTTCATTTGTTTGTTTGTTTCTCACAATTTAGAAATTGAAAAGTGGTTACTGAAAGTTTAAATAGCTTACCCAAGTTTGGGGAGTCAGGATTTGCATTCATGTGGCTCTCATTTAAAAGGCAATTCCTAAAATAAAATATAGCAACCAAGTAATAAAGACCTTAATAAACCATCTTAATCTATCTCTTTGATTTTCCCATTGAAAAAAAGAGAGTGTTAATAGTAACCTGCAGTTTATTTCATCCCTAATCTAACTGGGAAAGTAAGATAACTGCCAAATTCCCTCGTTAACATGCTAGTAACAGACCTCACAAAGGAAGCCTCCATATCCTATGTTAGCCTTCACTAGCATGAGTGTCCTTATCAACAAAATGCTTTTATATGATGTACCAGGACCATTCTGATTGCTTAAGTCAAGTAAATTAAACTGAAATGTACAGTTTCATAAGTCAAAAAGTATTATTTAAGCTATGCAATTATTAGATTATAAACTAGGGATTTTTGTAACCTAAATTGCATGATGATGTTCCACTTGCATGTTTAATTTGGTTCAGGGCACATTCTCATATGATGAAGAAATACTTGGGAAGAAATGTGACTGCTCCATAATATCATGTGATTAGCTTTGTCCTTGACATTATTACTAAAGCTTGATACTGAATGTGATCTCTGATTTATATGAGTCTGAACTAACAACGCAACCTTTTGTGTTATTGTATCATTTTTCCATAGTATTCTCCTCTTTAAAAACTTCTTACCATTGCATTTATTGATTTAATCTAAACTTACTGAATGAATACTCATTATTTGTTAATAATAGGGCTGGGCACCATATATAGAAATGGCCAGATTCAGTCAAATATTGTTTCAGTCATCATGGCCTCCTTGCCAGATTAGATTGTATGTTTTTCCCCTATGTTCTTATGGCATTTTGAAAATATGTCTATTTTGATGTAATATTTACATTCATACCATTTGTTAATATATCTGTGTCCTAGTCCCCAAAAAGTCTATAAAAAAGGAAACTAATTCTCATTTCTCCATTGTAACTTTCTTAATAACAAGTATAGTGCACTGCAAAAAAAAAATGATAAATATTTGTGGGAATATAAAACATTTTTATCTTTGCTTCTTATATTGTTCTTACTTGCCTGTAGTCACTACTTAGTTAAAATTAATAAAAGATCTCTATCAGGCACAAAAGCCTCAAGTAAAAAAAAAATTAAAATTATCATTTCATTGGATGACCTCTGTGGGAAAATATAGTTATCTTTACATTTATAAAGACTTTTCTTCTTTCCCTTTACTTCTTTTTTCCCTAAGGACCTTGCTTTAGAAAAGCAGAAACACAAAGATCACCAGAGAGAAAAGTTAAATTTAACACCATTCTCTTATTTAATTCTAAGAAATTTGTGTTGATAATAATTAAATTAATCATGTATCTTCCAAATTTTATTAAATGACTTCCCAACAAGTTCACTGGCTTTATTGAGCACCCAGCTTCTCTGCGCAAATGAGACAAAGTGCTGCCTTTGTTACTGTGTTCTGATTATTCAGCAGCAATTTCTTAGGATTTATGAATTCAAGATAAGTAAGCTCGAAAAGAAGAATCTCTCCTTTTAACCATGTTGAAGAGACTTATTCATTCACTTGTGCTAAACTCCACAGTACTTGTGAACTCTATAACTTAATTAACATTTTTTAAACAAAATAAAAATAGAAAGAATTTGGCATTATCCCATCCTTCTCTGTTTCATAATTGCAGTTCATTTTTCTTATAATGCTCTAGTTCTGCAAATACAGCCAATTTTTTTAAGTAATTAGGTTGTCTATTTTGGGTAAATATGCTACACTGTGAGAATGCGTATATCTGTGTGACTTGATATAAATTGTGTTAATTAAACACGCCATTGTTTGGAAGCAACATCTAAAAACAACCACCAGAGAATTCATTTTTAATGCAGTAATCAAATTCTGGTGCTTGGAAGGCTTAAGCTTCATGAGCTCCAGGAACTATAATCAAGTGAAGATTTTTTTTTTCAGTAACTGGGGCCAATGTGGCTGAGGTAAGCCAGGGCAGAGAACGGGGTAAATTTCAGCCATCAAGGCCGCTCTGCAAGGCAGACATCAATAGAGGCAATATTGAAGCTAGAGCTGAGAAAATAGAAGTAAATGTTTCCTGAGTATGTACTGAAAACTACAAACAAAACCATGTGTGAAGTAGTATACATGGCATTTCTTTTGTAATCTGCTCCACAACCCTATGGGGATATGTTGTTTTCTCTAAATATGGCGAACTGGAACTCATAGTAAGTAAGCAACAAAGAGATCACAAGGTTAAAGCAAATAACTTTATTGGCATGCATATGTTAAAACTGCAAAGTACTGGCCTTTTCTAAATTAGCGAAGTTTACTCAAAAGGTGGGTAGAGGGTTGAGTAAAGAGAGAATGGAAAAAGCAAACTAGAAAGTAGGAGAGAAGAGAGGTTAGAGGAAGTAAGAGAGTGAGCAAATCCTGGGTATCTGAAGCTTATACAATTGGAGGGGACTGCCTCATGGGAAACAGTACAAAATTATGAATATAAAATTAAATATTGGAGCCCTGAGAAGACACCCATGAAAGTAAGTAGCTCTAAAGATGCCTATCCTAGTTATGTTTTGCTGCATATTAAATCATTCCCCAAATTTACAAATTAACTCTTCCTATTAAGTTTTACATCTCTGGAGTTGGATAGAATCAACTAATAAGTACTTGCTTAGGGTCCCTCATGTAGTTGAAATTACATGCCACAGAAGGCTGGAGTCATCTGAGTCCTTGACGAGCTGGACAACCAAAATGACCTCATTCACATGATTGTCAATTTGTGCTGGCAATCACTAAGCACGCAGCTACGACTCTACATATCATCATAGCTCGGTTGTCTTCATGGCCTCTGCATGTGATTTGTGCTTCTCACAGAATAGCGCCTGGGTTCTGAGAGCAAGTATGACAGGAAGCAGCTTTCCAATAGAGACAAAGCCAATTTTGCCAGTCCTTTTCAAGAGTTGCCTAGAAGTTGCACAACATTACTTCCATTGCATTTTATTGGTTAAGCAGTCACAGGCCAGTCCAGTCCAGATTTAAAGGAGAAGGGGAGGGAGCCAAGATGGCCTATCAGACAAAGCTAGGAGGAACACTGGGAAGATTGGCACACTCTGAGCAGATTTTTTAAGGGAAAGCATTGAGAATGAATGGAGGGGAAGACATGGATGCTGAGCTACAAAGGGAGAAAGCTGGAAACCTTGGATGGGGCTAGTGAGCACCAGGACTGCTTCCTGGCCTCCAGTAACTCCTAGTGAAGGAGTAAGCTGAAAAGGCAAGGAATGGCGTGTTCTCACCATGGACCTCAGAATCTTAGCTGCAGGCGACCCGAAGACCCTCACAGACACATGAGTTGGCAGAGAGCTGCTTAAAGAGGTTACAGGGGTGGGAGTCCATCCTGTATATAGTCCAGAGAGGTTGATGGGAGAATGTCAGGAGTGCAGTACAACCAAGGATGCCCATCCCCTAAGGCTTGACATGCTCCTATAGGAGACTTTAGCCATAAGGTGACTGTTGGACCTAGACAGAGCAGGTTGGTCTTGCCTGTGAGATAGGGACAGTCTGATCTGAGTGTTCTCCTGTCCACTTGCCTCTCCTGGGGCCCCAGCCTGGCTGTGCCCACTTGCAGCACAGCTTTGGATGCCCAATCAGGGTGCCTCTCAGTGCCCGCATTATAGTTGTTTTACCAGAAGACCACACCTGACCATCAGAGAGCTCCAGTAGACCAACCACTGCCAACATGTGCCAGCCTACCTGCAGCATCCCCGCATGCTACCTTTCTCCCTCTACAGCTTTCCCCCACCACTTTGCCAGTGCACACTTGCCCATAGCCATTTCCACACTGCTTTGCTGGCACACACGGGGGCTTACTCCCCACACTCTGCCAGCCTGAATATATGCACAGACCCCACCAAACACTGCTGCAGGTGGAAGGACAACTACTGCCCCATCCATACCCCGATGATGTGTAGGCACTTGGCCATGCCATCATTACTGATGGGAACGCTCACTCAGATTCCAGCAACCTTACCCCTATTGCCCACCTGTCATGCACCTGCCACTGCCAGTGTAAATGTGTACAAGAACAATGGCAGCCCTGCTCCCACCAGCATTCTATCATTGCTGCTGCTAGCATGAGCACACACAGGAATGTCAAAGCCCACTCCTGCTGGTACCCTACCCCAGCTGGTGCACGTGCACTCCACCATGCTACTGTGACTCCTGGCATGCATGAGCAAGCATGGATCCCACTGCCACCACCCCTATAAAGCATTTTAGCCAACACCACCCATTGGAGTGTTGTGGCCAGGAGACTGGGAACACCTCAGGCCCTCTAGCACAGCATGTTTCTAACCTCAAGAAGCCACAGAACAAAACTGAAAGGTAGAGCCCCAGCCCCCACAGAGTTAAAACATGCAGACGCTGAGCTGGGACTTGGCCTCCTGAAATCTTTCAGAAACAAGGCCAAAAACCTGAATCCACCATATACCACAATCAAACCCACAAGGGCATCAAAGGAGACCAAAGCAAAAATCCTATCCAAAGGACAACAACTTCAAAGGCTGAAGGAACATCGGCACACAGATGAGAAAAAAAATAGCACAAGAATTCTGGCAGCTCCAAAAAGAGTATCTTCTTACCTCAAAAGGACTGCATGGTTATCAAGCAGCCTAAAATGGCTGAAATGACAGAAATAGAATTCGGAATATGGATAGAAACAAAGATCATCAAGATTCAGAAGAAAATTGAAATGCAATCCAAGGAATCTAAAGAATACATTAAAATGATACAAGAGCTGAAAGATGAAATTGTAATTTTAAGAAAGGACCAAACTGATCTGATGAAGGAAAAAAATCACTTCAAGAATTTCAGAATAAAATTCCAGGTATAAACAAGAGTAATCAACCAAACTGTGGAAAGAATCTCCGAGCTCAAAGCCTGGTTCTCCAAAATACATCCATCAAACAAAAATAAAGAAAAAATAATAAAGAATGAACAAAATCTCCAAAAGATGTGGAATTATGTAAAGAAATGAAATCTATGACTCACTGGTATTCCCAAAAGGGAAAGAAACCAAGCAAATTGAAGAACATATTTAAGGAAACTATTCACGAAAATTTCCCCTACCTTGCTACAGAGGCCAACATTCAAATTCAGGGAATGCAGGTACCTCTTTGAGATGCTGTGCAAGATGGCCATTCCTAAGATACATAGTCATCAGATTCTCCCATATCAAAATGAAAGAAAAAGACAGAGGAGGGGCAGGTCACCTATAAAGAGCACGCCATTCATCAGGCTAACAAACAGCAGATCATCCAGCAGAAACCATGCAAGCCAGAACAGACTGGGAGCCTATATTCAGTATTCAACCAAGAACCTCATATTCAACCAGACTAAGCCCCATAAGCCAAAGAGATGTAAGATCCTTTTTAGATGAGTAAATGCTAAGGGAATACAAGGACCTGCTACACCTATAAGACCTGCCTTACAAGAGGTCCTGAAGGGCATGATAAATATGGAAAAGAAAGACCATTAGCAGCTGCCACAAAAAAACACACATAAGTACATGGACCACTGATACCATAAAGCAAGCACATAATCACATATGTGTAATAAGCAGCTAACAACACTACGACAGAATAAAATCCACACATATCAACATCAACCTTGTATGTAAATGGGCGAAACACACACTGAAAAGGCACAGAGTGGCAAGTTGGATAAAGAAACAGGACCCAACTCTATGCTGTCTTCAAGATATCCATCTCACAGTCAATGACACTCATAGATTCAAATAAAATGATGGAGAAAAATCTACCAAGGAAATGAAAAAAAAACAAAAACAAAAACACAACACATATTGCTATTCAATTTCAGAAAAATAAAAGACTTTAAAACAATAAAGATAAAAAACAGACAAAGAAGGGCATTACACATTAGTAAAGAGGCCAATTCAACAAGAAAACCTAAATATCCTAAATATGTATTCACCCAGAAAAAGAGCACCTAGATTTATAAAATCAAGTTCTTAGGGATCATTGAAGAAATGCGGCTAGCCACACAGTAACAATGAGAAACTTCAACATCCCGCT
>NW_012115155.1:14578382-14587193 GCF_000951035.1 Colobus angolensis palliatus | reverse complement strand
AAAAAAAAAAAAAAAAAAATTAAAACTTCTGGCAATATTCTTGATGAACATAGACACAAAATCCTAAACAAAATACTTGGAAGCCAAATCCAGCACCACATGAACAAGCTAATCCTCCACTATAATGTAGGCTTTATCCCTGGGATGAAAGGATGGTTCAACATATGAAAATTAATAAATGTTATTCATCACATAAAATTAATTTTAAAAAACTATATGATCCTCTCAATAAATGCAGAAAAGACTTTTGATGTAATCCAACATCCCTTCAATTAAAATCCTTCAACAAACCAGGCTTTTAAAGAACATACCTCAAAGTAATAACAGTCATCTATGACCAACACACAGGCAACATCATACCGAACATGCAGAAGCTAGAAGCACTGAGTACCAGAAAAAGACAAGGATGCCCAATCCCACCACTCCTATATAGCGTAGTAATGGAAGTCCCAGCCAGAGAAATCAGGCAATAGGAAGATATACAAGGCATCCAAATAGAAAGAGATTAAGTCAAACTATCTCTGTATATAGACTATATAATTCTGTACCTAGAAAACACCATAGTCACTGCCTAAAATCTCCTAAATGATAAACAACTTCAGCAAAGTATAAGGATACAAAATCACTGTATAAAAATTGGTAGCATTTATATACGCCAATAACATCCAAGATGAAAGCCAAATCCAGAATGCAATCTCGTTCACAATAGCCACAGAAAGAATAAATTACCTAGGAATCTAGCTAACCAGGGAGGTGAAAGATCTCTACAGTGAAAATTACCAAACACTGAAATAAATCAGAAATGACACAAACAAATGGGAAAATATTACATACTCATGGATAGGAAGAATGAGTTTTTTGGAAATGTCCATACTGCCAAAAGCAATTTAGAGATTGAATGCTATCCTATCAAACTACCAATGGCATTTTTCACAGAACTAAAAAACAAAATGAAACCCTATTTTAAAATTTGTATGAAGTCTAAAAAGAGCCCAAATATACAAGGCAACCCTAAGCAAAATGAACAAAGCTGGAGGCACCACACTACCTGAATTCAAACTATACTACAGAGCTACAGTAACCAAAACATGGTAGTGGTACACACATAGACGCACAGATTAACAGAAGAGTTTAGAGAACCCAGAAATAAAGTCATACACCTACAACTATCTGTCCTTTGACAAAGTTGACAAATAAAGCAATAGGGAAATAACTCCCTAATCAATAAATGGTGCAGGGATTACTGGTTAGCCATATGCAGAAGTTGAAACTGGATCCCTTCTGAAGCAGCCTTGTTGTCTGGGATGATATCTGAGGTTCATTTTCTCATGACAAGGAAATCAAGGACATGGACACACAAGAAGTGAGCTTAAGAGCAGAGGTTTAACACATTCTTTAAGGATTAAAATTTAAAAGATTAATATGTGAATGGTGCCCATGAGAAATGAGAATACTTTGAGCCAGGAGAATCAAGATTATCATTCATATTTATTTTATATTATATATGAGAATACTGGCAAGAGAATACTAGACAAAGTAAGTTTTCAAAGTTACACAGCAAATGAGCGATGGATTACAATGAATTTTAGGCTGGGCACAGTGGCTCACGCCTGTAATCCTAGCATTTTGGTAGGCTCAGATAGGCGGATCACATGAGGTTAGGAGTTCGAGACCAGCTTGGCCAATATGGTGAAACCTCATCTCTACTAAAAATATTAAAAAATAGCCAGATGTGGTGGTGGGCACCTGTAATCCCAGCTACTCGGGAGGCTGAGGCAGGAGAATCACTTGAACCCAAGAGGCGGAGGTTGCAGTGAGCCGACATTGCACCAGTGCACTCCAGCCTGGGCAACAAGAGCAAAACTCTGCCTCAAAAAAAATTAATTTCAGGCTTTATAATATTGTAAAATTGAATTAAAATTAAAGACTAAAACATTTTTATAAAAAGGACAATTTTTAAAAAAAAAAAGTAAAAACTTTTCTTATGTACATTTACCCGAGTTGAAATATAGCCATGTGAAAAAGAGATTTGCCAAATGAGAATCTGGGATTTTAGCTTGAACATCCATTCTTGGATACATCATAATGTGAGCTTCCTAGAGGAAGACAATATGTCTGCTTTGCTCAACTTTGCATCTCTAGGATTTACCACAATGTTTGGCACATAATATACAAAGACTAAATCAATATTTTTAAATAAAATAATGAAAATAGTTTGTATAATTTCAACTTTCTCAAATATTTTAAAGGCAATATAATTTGCATGTCTGGTTTATCGCTCAAATCATCAATCAGATTGTATTCTATATATCTTCTTTCCTACTCTATTTCCAGGAAGTCCACTAGTCCTAGAAAAGCATGAAGCAGAGCCACTCTCATTGGTTCGCAGACCTGCAGCCTTATATGGATCTGCTCCAGCTGACCAGAGGCTTATTTGCATGATATTTCTACACTCTTGTATGTTACTGACTTTTTCAGTGCTTTATTATAGGACAATAGCTGAACAGTAGAAGATTTTTTTCCCTTATTATTGTTAGTTTAAATTTTTGTTTCCTTTTTTTGGTTATTTTTGTTGGCTTGTTAAGTTTTGGGTTTAAAAAAGTGAATAAAAGAAGCTACCTAAAATATTCAATGTTCATATAAAGCATAAATTAATAGCATCATTGCACATATCAAAACGTAGAACCTGAGGGTGCAAATTCACCCAGGGATTAGAAACAATTCCTAAAGCAAGACAGAAAACAGCTCACGAAAAATGTTCCCCATGTTACAGTTTAACTTTCATTTAAACATTTAAAATAGTTTAAAGTACATTATAGAATTACACAAATAACAAACTGGTCTATTCTCCTGTTGCTTGTACTCCCCTCATTTTAAGCTTATTTCATTAAGTGACAATAGGAATCATTAAGCTAAATGCATACTCTGCATATTAAAATTTTTGTATGCAAAGATTTAATTGAAGTGAAACTTAGTAGTAATCTAAAGGAATGCACAGTCACGTAGTCATGTTACTATCAGGCCACTGAGGATAATTGAGGACTGAAGGCATTTTATGAGAACAAAAATATTAGTTTCAGATTTTGTACCTAGAGAGATACAGAATCAATGGGGCGGCAGAACAGAAAGCAGCATAGATACCCAAACTTCCAAATTCTCACACTTAAAAGCTCATCTCATGACCTTCTCAAGTTTTCTCTAGGCCTGGGTTGTGTCAGTGAAAGACAAATGCACTGGGGTATTTATGTCTAATAGAGAAAATAATAAAACAGTGCAACTGGATAGCTGTTGATGGGAGCAATTGATACTGTATAATTTGTTGATTTCATTATGTGAGCACACATATTTAATTTATATTTAATAATTAATAGGATTTATTAATTTTATTAATAAGATGCTGAGAGTGATAATCAGCAATTAAACGTTACTTGCAAAAATCACAAGTGTTTCTTGGCAGTACAGAATGAGACTCACTTCCTGGAATGGGAGGGCAGAAAAAGCTCAGTTCAAAGCTGTAATCAGAATTGCAGCAAATTTTGAACTCTCAGTCTCATCATGTCTGCTACCTCAATGTCAAGACTCTGATTGGGAAGGAAAGGGCCTCCAAAACATGAAGTTAGGAATATCTGGGTGACACATTTCAAATCTTCAATTTCTATGGCCTGCAGAAATGGTCCACTTCTCCCTGTTGAAAGCTAGGTCTACCCCCTGTGCTTAAAGGCAGAGACTGTTTTAATCTTCCTCTAACTACCTTCTGGTTACAACATCATTAAGTAAGACTGTATCACAAGATAATGGAGTTGGAGAAGTTCTAGGCCTTAAATGAAAGAAAAAAGCTGCACATTGAATGACTTGCAGAACTAGCCAACTTGTACAAGCAAGAACTGGGAGTGTTATGTATGGAAATAAATTTCAAGAGTGTTAAATCAGGGCAGGGGGGCAGTGAAATGTGAAGTTGGATAAAGGTAAGTTTATTCATGTGAGATTCCTCTTCCAGTTCATACAATTTAATACTCTGGAAAAGACCTTGGGTATTGCACCAACCAGTGCTCATATGGTTAATGGAAACTTGGAAAAGCCAGTGGATTACAGTATAAAATAGAAGTATTTGGACTACTGTGATACAGAGTGAAGTAAGGCATCAAAAGGTTCTGAGCACTGGATACACTAAAGTGGATCTAGTATGTAATACTGGGATACTCAGAAGATGACTGTGTTCCTGGTGGACGCCTCCTTTACAAAAACAATAAGGAGCATATTAATGCGAGAGGCACCAGCATCACTGAGAAGCCCTGGGTATGTGTTCTCTAAAGTTCACAGCTGATGGTAGGAGATACAGTTACCGAACTACACTACATGATAGCAGTGGGGAAGGCACGTTCCTGAAAGGATGCAAGCCAAGTTGTTTATTGCTGTCAAAACCAGGCCAGAGAGAAAGCTGGAGGACTCACATAGAATTATGGAGACAGTTAATAGTATATGATGTTCCCTTCAAGCTAAAAACAAATGATTCCGTCTTGTACCTCTCACTACTAAGAAGAAAGCATGGCACATTGTAGGCCTCCTTTGGGTTCCTGAGGAAGCATATTCTGCACTTAGGAATCCTGCCGAACTCATATATTTGATGACATATCGTACTCAGCTTTGAATGAGGCCAAGAGTAAGCATAGGCTTTGCAGCAACCCCAGATTAAGATCTAAGAGGTCCTGTCATTTGGGATATATGACCTAGTAGAGAATCACAATATAGACCTCTACTGTTCTGAAGCAAGATACATGGGAAAAAGAGAACTAAACACCTTTCAAAAGACTGTTCCTAGTATACAAATTCATACTTGTACAGACAGATTGCCTGATGATGGGACATAAACTATCTATGTAGAAAGAACTGCTATAGCCTGGCTTTTATCATACATGCCAAGTCATAGGCTGAATTGGACCAGTAGGAATCAGTTGCAGGATGGAAGTAATGCATTCGTTACCAAACAAAAGCATAGGACACAAAATGTCTGTACAGGAAGTAGCCTTGATTCCCCACATTATCTACCACTTTTCTCCTGGATTATTGCCTCAGATCACACAAATAGCCGCATGGGAGTCCCTTGACAGAGGAGGAAGAAGTCAAATATTGGTACATGGATGAATAAACTCAGCAGCTGATGCACATTGAAAATGGATGACAGTTGTACTATAGCCCTATTTAGAAATGACATAGAGAGACAGTGATGAGGGAAAATCCTCCAAGAGTGCTGAATTCCAGGTGTTATATGTGGTCTCCTAATTTGTCTGGTGGTTCTATCATTTAGGACATATGATCCAGTGAGACCCAGAGTTTTAGAGATATCTGTGTTGGGAGAAGATACCATGTAAATTTTATGACAAGGCCTAAAGAAGAATTGCAATATAGACATATATTGTTCCATAGCAAGTTAGTTACATTGGAAGCAAAGAACTAAACACCTTTCAAAAAACTGTTCCTATGATGCCAGTTGGCCCCAGTCCTGAGGTTAGAATTTATATGGATTCACAGGCTGGTTGCTGAATGGAACTAGAAAGAGATATTGAATGATTGGGTTGAAAAACTTCTGTGGAAGAAACATATGCATGGACCTATGAGAATGATCAGGTGTGAAGATCTGTATCACATGTTAATATCCACCAGAGAGCATATATCAAAGTTGAAGCTACAATCAATCAAGTAAACAAAATGACTCAGTTGGTATGCTACAACCAGCCTCTGCATTGGTCGGCCACACTTATGCTGATACAGTAGGGTCATTTAAAAGTAGCTACGTTGGCTGAGAGGATGATTATTCATAAATGCCAAAGCAAGGGTTCCCTGTTCCCAAAGCCGATTTATCTATTACTGCTGCCCTAACTACAAGAAACAGATACATACTAAGTTCTCTATATGTCACCATCTTTTAAAGAAAACATAGACACTTGGCAAGTTGACTACATTAATCCATTTCATCCTAGAAGAGATAGCAATCATCTAAAGTGGAATACAATTACACTCTTTTTTTTTTTTTCTTTTTTGAGAGAGAGAGTCTCACTCTGTCACCCAGGCTGGAGTACAGTGGCATGATCTCGACTTACTGAAACCTGGCTCTCCAGGGCCCAAGTGATTTTCATGCCTCAGCCTCCCAAGTATCTGAGATTACAGGAGTATGACACCACACCTGGCTAATTTTTGCATTTTTAGTAGAGATAGGATTTCACTATGCTGCCCAGGCTGGTCTGGAACTCCTGGCCTCAAGCGATCTGCTTGCCTCAGCCTCCCAAAGTGCTGTGATTACAGACATGGGCCACTGCACCTGGCTGGAATATAATACAAATATGTTCTTGATATGAATTTCCCTTACCTGTCCACAAGACCTAAATCAGCAGTACTATCCTAGAGCTCACAGAATATGCGATCCCTTACACAGGATCCCATATAACCAATGGACCTGCTCTAGAGCAAGAAAGTTGTATCATGTTCTGGCACTATCTGGAAGCAAATGACTTCATACGACGTCGGAATAACCTAAAGAAGGTATAGCTGAGACATCAGCTACAAAATGATGCCCTATAAGGATCAGACACTTTCAGCCAGGATTCAGTGTGTACTCTCAATCAATCACAATTGTACATGATTGTATCTACAGTCAAGTGTCTGAGGCCAGGAACTAAGTAGAATTCACTGTGCCCTAACTGAAGAATTTGTGATTTTCTTTTTTACAACTCTAGGTTCTACGTTTAAGTCCTGTCTTCAAGATTGCAAAAGTCAATCTCACATATAGATAAATAAAAAAAGGTTATTTGCTATTGTAAAAATTTTCAAAGAATACCCAGCTAAATGTAGAATAAGATATGAGTGTCTAAGAAGCTACACTGACTATGCTTTAGAATAATAGGTCATTATACATGTGGAGGAAGCTTCAGAATAATCTTATCTCATCCTCTGTATTTATCAATGAAAAGATTAAAGGACCAGGAAGTCTGGGGGTTTTTCTCATGTTGCATGACTAGCTAGGGATATAAGAGTAAGTATAACCTTACTATGTCAATTCTCTGTAAATGTATATATTTACTTGATTGGGACACTTATTTGAAAAGTTCCATATGAAAAAATTGTATTCTGTACTTTATTTCCTAATTAATTGTTTGTGTTAAGGAAGGTAAAGGAAATGTGTAATCGGGATAAATGTTTTAGTTTAATTAAACTAATAAAATAATGGATACAACAGCAAGAAAACTTTCAAAATTGTTAATAAATTGAATAGTCAGCTAAAAATCCATTGTCACTTTGTATTAGGGAAGCAAAGTGAAAAACTGTGAAGAATACATATAACCTCCTAAATATTTCCCAGAGATCAACTTAAAGCAAAGAATAAGAAAGAAATATTTATTAAGCTCTCCCAAAGGCATATAAACAGAAGAAATTGCAAAGAAAAAATTAATCAAATCTTTTCATAGCAGATTAAATTCAAGAGCTTTTCTAAGACAATAATTTCTTACTATAATGTCTGGAGAACAGGAAGAATAAGGAAGAAAGCAAAATCCTTCCAAGGTGTTAATGAGTAGGTGTTGAACTTTTTCAACTCCCATGTTAATGGGGGTAGAAATGGTGAGAAGTAGGAGAGCAAGGATATAGATCACAGACTCGCATTTTCAAAGTTGTAAGGGTTTCTAGTTAGGTTTCAATTTCTCCAGGAAACAGACGACCATGTTTTTGATGACCTGTGAGATAATTTCCTCTGTTGTATATGTTTTGACGATGAGTAGAGTCACTGTATTCTGGGGCATCTTCTTAGCCTGCTTTGTGGCCTAATCTCCACTGTCTCAGATGAGTTCATTAGAGAGTATAAAAGTAGAAACAAGTCTTCGAGACAATGATGCTGTATGGGATGGCAGTGCTCTATGAACAGACATAACATGATGTAAAATAAGATCAGTGGCCTAAAAGGTAGCTTACATGTGGCAAGTGCTGCTGTATTTATCAGAACTTTTGTATCTTCAATTTGAGCCTCATGTAGGAATTTGATAAATCATGCTTGATAACCACAAAAAGCGATTAAAAAGTGAATTATTTTTAGTAAAATTTATAAAATTGAGACTATGTCAAGGATAGCAATAGCTATTTGCAATATAACTGATGCTGACTACCTCATATTTCTCATACCGCTGTAACATTATATAGATATATTAAATATATAAGATTATATATGTGACATATAATATGAATATATATGTCATACATAAAACCATATGATTTATGTATATTATTTATTCTTAGGTTTAAATGAGAATACCAGGGAAATTTTTCTGATTCAAGTTTAGGCTGATTTGTATATAACTGCTTTGAAGGCATTCAGCTCATTGTGGTATGGTATCAGAGGAGGTAAAAATTACTTTGCCCTAAGGTGACAATACATCTTAATTTATAAAAGTAGCATGAATTAGTTGGATTTCTTTTTACATGGAGGTTAAGAAAGAATGATAAAGAGTTAAAGGAATAACTGTCCTATAATGTCCATGGAGTTGTATCAGAATAGGCAGACATATCCTGGAATATCTTGATATGGTGGCTTAAACTATTCTTAATTTCTTAAACCTTGTTGAAACTAATCTGAACTGAGCGAGTGCCTCTGGGACTGCACTACCTCAGTATATGCTGATGGAACAACAGAAATAGCATAAAAATTCAGCTCCCTCACCCATACAGTTGTCTGTCTATGCAGTGTCAAGTGTCCAGATACTTTGAAACATTATGAGTGACTGACATTTTCATTTCTGAACTAGAAACTCTGGCAGATTGTTGACCCAG
>NW_012115155.1:14573774-14578332 GCF_000951035.1 Colobus angolensis palliatus | reverse complement strand
AACTCTGGCAGATTGTTGACCCAGCCTTCATCTGAAAAAGCCCTTTTTCTGAACTAGAATCTTATTTAAGAATGATTGGCATACCTTAAAATCAAATATTTTTTGAATTGCTGTGTTACTAGTCTAATTTGGAAAAACAAGAGAAACCATCAAAAATTTATAGACAAACCATGTTAAATGCTTAATATAAAAGTAGAAACTTTAACCGTTTTATAACTTATTAACTGCTGATACCATCAAGTATCAATATAGAAGATCTGTAATTATTATTCTATATTATTTCCAATGTATTTTATAGTTATTGAATTTGCTGCAAATGACTTAAATTAGTGGTTTTTAAAACATTAGGCCCTTTAACATTAGCTTTAGTTCTACTGTGAATGAGAGGAGAAAATACTTGAGATATTCTTTAGAATGTAAGTTAATAAAGGAAGAAATATTGATTTGTTTTCTTCTCTTTACACATGTATCTCAATGCTGAGGATGGTATCCTTCACATAGTAGGTGCTCTGTAAGTATTGCTCAAATTAATGGAGGGATAACAGGAGCTTTGTATAACTTAGTAAAGATTGTAACATTGCCTCTTCAAGAGGCTCTAAGACACAGACAACTCTAAAGAGTACAGGTAGATGTACTCTTTAGAATTTTTGAAAGTGACATCAGGTGGTATACTTGTTGTTTTATTTTGTTTTTCATTTTGATGTAGAAAGTATAATGTGAAGGTCTTAAGGGAATAGTTGTCATGTAGCCTGTGAGACCCCCATCTCTAAAAAAATAATTTTAAAAAATCATCTGGGTTTGGTGGTATATGTCTGTAGTCCTAGCTACTCAAATGCTGAGGTGTGAGGATCACTTTAGCTCAGGAGTTAAAGGTGCAGTGAGCTGTGATCGTACCACTACACTCCAGGCTGGGCAACAGAGTGAAACCCTGTCTCTCTTAAAAAAAAAATTAAAAGAATATTTGTCACGTATTTCTACTTAGAGTTGAATCAGGACAGGTTGCCAAGGCTGGGAAATTCTTGCTGCAGAGGAGCGGTTTGAACAGCCAAGCTTTTAAAAGACCTAGATATTCTCATGGTATTTCACTGATGACAGAGTACATGTGACAATTATATTTTTAATTTTTTAATACAATAGAAAACTCCTTGTTTCATTGTATAAAGGAACATTCTGGCTGTTCAACCACTAATCACAAATATCCTGGTACACAAAATAAAATTCTGAAACATAGTAAAGATGGACTAATTAGATAGTCTGAGCATATACACTTGACTTGTCCTCTTCTATGTGATCTCTTATGACTACTCTGCATATGTGTGCATATTTTACACACATACACAAGTGTGTATGTTTATGCATACCATACCAGATTAATTTCCAATTTTATGGAAAGAAACAGGAATTCCAAAATTTTTGAAAAATGTAGAAAAGGTATAAAGTAATTAATATCAGATAAATAAGAACAGAAAAACTATAACCCAAATATGACAAATGAAGAGTGGAGATCCACAAAGCATGAGAGAGAGTACTAAGTAGCCATCACAGTAATTAATTAAAGACAAAAATGCTAACCAGCTGATCAAATGAGTCCACCTACTTTCTGTCTACAACCCCTAATACCCAATGGCAATCTAAAAACCAAAAGCTGTACCATAAATAATATGAACTACTTGCTTGGGGTCAGGTTTTGTTAACACAGAGAATAATGAGAAAGAAGGAGAGAGCTTCAGGAAAGTCTGGACAGGTTGAGAAATGGAGTGGGGAGGTAGGAGAGAAGTCATTTCATTCATGGAAGAAATTTACTTATATTTTAAGTGTCGGAAGAAATTGTTCCTTATTTTAGCTGCTAAAGACTGTCCTAAAGTTTGCTGCAAGCCTCACACTAATAGACCCTGAGTGAACTTAACAAAACAGTTCTTAACTTTTTACACATAGTGTTTGATTATCCCTTCTACTTAAACTCATATCCCTTCTACTTAAACTCATAAACTCAAATCAATCACTAAGAATCATAAGCTACTTGAAGAAAACAAAGAAAATTAAAGAAAAAAATAAAGAAATCAGTCAAGGTGCCTGGAAAAGATGCTAAAAGGAAATCCAGGGAATAAAGGAGATTTTAATAAAATATATATGCTAGTTATGAGAAATTTGAGAGATGATTGAAACCAGAAAACAACTATAAGGATTAAGAAAATGAAGCAATCAGAAAGAATTATGGACAAATTGATAAACATTGCCTAAATTAAAAATAATCAACATAAGGCTGAAAATGAAATCAAATAAATAAAACTCAAACAAAAAATTAAAATACCAACACAAGGGAATTACAGATAGCGATTTTTTAAAATATGCTAAAAAGTTAGAAGATATCAAGGATTAATCTAAGAGGGCTAATATATTTTTAATACAGGTACTAGTAAGTAGTAGGTAAGTAGTAGAGCAAGGATTTGAATCCAAAGTTTCACGCTTTGTAACAGGACATGAAAATACTAAAAACTTTCAGAGCAAGACTATATCTAGAAAACAAAAGAAGGAAAACTATGTTGACATTTCATTAACAAAATTACATGTTGAAAGATGCTGCTGCAATATTCACAGAGATTTAAGGAAAATTATTTTGAAACCAGTCAATCCATTAGGTGAAATGTGAACAGAACATAGCAACAGTTAATTTTAAAGACATAATGAAAGTTCAGAACTTGTAAAGAATAAGAAATTTAATATAAGAAATCTGAAACCCATCTGCTCTCTCTGAAAGAATTAGCACTGAAAGCATATACTACAGCCAAAGAAAATAATGTCATAAAATATAATATTTTAAACATAGTAAGATTATAGAAGCCACTAAAATATATGTTTAATAATTTGGAAGTATAAATAATATATTCATAACATATATCATTTATATGTATGCAATATAATCATGTAATGATAAAATATAAATATTTATACATAAATCAAAAACAAATTATTATTAACTGCAATAAAACAACCCCAGATGAACTCAACATGGGAGATTGGGGGCCAGGAGGAAATGACAGTATGCTAGTTTATCTATTATTAGAAGGAAAATGGGGTGAAGAGTAAGAGGATGAAGGAATAACTGATTTATCTTGGTGATTCATAAAAAATATGTTATAAAAATATATGTACTTGAGAAATTAACCATTACAAATCAGTTACATATTGAAAATTTAACTTTTCTTAATAAAATTCACTGATTATCACACTATTAAAGAAAAGATATAAAAGACAAAACAACAACATATAGCCTTATTTTACTTTTAAGAGACTCACCTAAGATAAAATTTTAAAGATAAAAAAATAGGAGAAATGATACATATGCCAGCAAGTGCTGATGAAAGAAAGCTAATGTTAAAATGTTGATGAAACTCCAAACAGACTTTAATTCCATCATAAATTCCATATTAACAAAAGGTAATATAAGAAAATATAAATCATTAAACTTTAATCATGTAAGACAAAAGCTACCACATATATAAAGCAGAAGCAGAAAGTGAGGTATTGCCAATTCTAGAAACACAATGTTAGCATTTAGCACAGAAGTTTCAGAAATCAGCAAAAGAATAAAATAATAAATAAGGCAGAGGATTTGAATGACACAATAAAAGCAGTTTAGCCATTTATTCAACAAATGTTTTGAGTACTCACTGTGTGACAGTTACTCTTTTGAGTGTTCTAGATTGTGACAGTAAAAAAGAAAAGTCCAGATCTGAAGATTTTACCTTCTTATTTTTATAACGAAAGACAGACAATTGAAAAAGTAAATTAAATACACCACATATGACAAGGTAGTAAGTATTTGAAGAGGAAGAGGAAAGTCAGCCTGGGTGGGTGAGCAGATGGCAGTTTCACTTGGGTTTATTAGGGAAGGCTTCACTAAGAATAAGACATTGAGTAATGCTCAAAGGAGGAGTAAGAGTTAAAGCTAATAGGAGATTTTGAGTAGAACAATGACACGATCTGGTTTACATAAAATTGCAGGACTGGGTAATTTGGTGGGAAAAATAAAATTAACTGTAAGTAAGGGTGGAATGACAGGAACAGATTGGAAGCCTATAGCAATAATTCATGTAAAACATTATGGTGGCTTGGACCAACTTGCATCAGTAGAAATAGCTAAAAATGGCCAAACAGTACATCTACAACGAAAATAAAGCAAAATGGATATACTGATAGATAGGATGGGCAGCATGGTTTATTTTCTGTATTTATATCTTAATATTCTTAATTCCTGTGTCTGGCTATTATTCCACAATTTTGTGATTATTAAAAGGAAATCAAAATATCTTCTAATTATCATAAATGCATAATAAAGAGGACTGATGTATTATATCAAACCAAAAAGCTTAGTGTGTTAGTCTGTTTTCATGCTGCTATTAAAGACATACCTGAGACTGGTCAATTTACAAAAGAAAGCGATTTAATGGACTAACAGTCCCACAAAGCTGGGGAGGCCTCACAATCATGGCAGAAGGGAGGAGGAGCAAGTCACATCTTACATGGATGGCAGCAGGCAAAAAGAATGTGCAGGGGA
>NW_012115155.1:14560518-14573335 GCF_000951035.1 Colobus angolensis palliatus | reverse complement strand
AATGCAGGTACAGGCATACAGTAAATATAGCCCTTCCAAATGGGAGAAATTTTCCAAAACAAAAGGGCTACAGGCCCCATGCAAGTCTGAAATCCAGTGGGGCAGTCAAATCTCAAAGCTCTAAAATTATCTCCTTTGACTCCATGTCTCATATCTAGGTAACACTGATGCAAGAGTTGGGTTCCCATGGTCTTGGGCGGATGTGCCCTCATGGCTTTGCAGGATACAGCCTCCTACCTAGCTGCTTCATGGGCTAGCATTGGGTGTCTGTAGCTTTTCCAGGAGCACAGTACAAGCTGTCAGTGGATCTACCATTCTGGGGTGTGGAGAATGGTGGCCCTCATCTTGCAGCTCCACCAGTCAGTGCCCCAGGGGGCACTCTGTGTGAGGACTCTGACCCCATATTTCCCTTCTACACTGCCCCAGTGGAGGTTCTCCATGAGAGTACTGCACCCACAGAAAACTGTTGCCTGGGCATTCAGGCATTTCCATACATCCTCTGAAATCTAGGTGGAGGTTCCCAAATGTCAATTATTGACTTCTGCACACCTGCGGCCTCAACACCACATGGAAGCTGCCAAGTCTTGGGGCTTTACCCCTCTGAAACCACAGCCTGATCTGTACCTTGGCCTCTTTTAGTCATGGCTGGAACAGCTGGGATGTAGGGTGTCTTATCCCTAGACTGCACACAGCAGAGGGACCCTGGGCAGAGCCAAGGAAACAATTTTTTCCTCCTAAACTTCCAGGCCTGTGATGGGAG
The DNA here is from genome assembly GCF_000951035.1 of Colobus angolensis palliatus. NCBI lineage: Eukaryota > Metazoa > Chordata > Mammalia > Primates > Cercopithecidae > Colobus > Colobus angolensis. Next base: position 14,572,575 of record NW_012115155.1, on the reverse strand, counting down.
GGGTTGCCACAAAGTTCTCTCACATGTCCTGGAGACATCTTCCCCGTTGTCTTGGGGATTAATATTTGGCTCATTGTTACTTATGCAAATTTCAGCAGTCAGCTTGAGTTTCTCCTCAGAAAATGGGATTTTCTTTTCTATTTCATTGTCAGGTGGCAAATTTTTCAAACTTTTATGCTCTGCTTCCCTTATAAAAGTGAATGCTTTTAACAGCACCCAAGTCGCATCTTTAATGCTTTGCTGCTTAGAAATTTCTTCCGTCAGATACTCTAAATCAACTCTCTCAAGTTCAAAGTTCCACCAGACTCTAGGGCAGGGGCAAAATGCTGTCAGTCTCTTTGCTAAAACATAACAAGAGCAAATGTTGTTCCAGTTCCAAATAAGTTCCTCATCTCCCTCTGAGACCACCTCAGCTTGGACTTTATTGTCCATGTCACTATCAGCATTTTGGACAAAGCCATTTAACAAGTCTCCAGGAAGTTCCAAACTTTCCCACATTTTCCTGTCTTCTTCTGTGTCCTCCAAACTCTACCAACCTCTGCCTGTTCCCCAATTCTAAAGGCGCTTCCACATTTTCAGGTGTCTTTTCAACAGCAACCCACTCCCAGTACCAATTTACTGTATTAGTCTGTTTTCCTGCTGCTGATAAAGACATACCTGAGATTGGGCAATTTAGAAAATAAAGTAGTTTAATGGACTTACAGTTCTTCATGGCTGCTGGGGGAGCTCACAATCACGGTGGAAGGCAAGGAGGAGCAAGTCACATCTTACATGGATGGCAGCAGGAAAATCCAGAGAATGAGCAGAAAAACTGTTTTTAAAACTATGTGATCTCATGAGACTCATTCACTACAATAAGAACAGTGCAGGAAACATCCACCCCTATAATTCAATTATCTCCCACATGGGAATTGTGGGAGTTACAATTCAAGATGAAGTTTGGGTGGGGACAAAGACAAACCATGTCATTAATAAATTATATATATATATATAATAACTTATATTTGGTCATCATACTTTAAATGACAGTGTAACAGGTCAGTTGTAAAAAAAACTGTGTTCACTAGGATATTTTTTTAAAAAAAAAACCGATCTGAATACGTTGAAGATTTAAGGATAAAATAACAACAAATAACTTATTATTTATTATAATTTATTTATTTCCTTATTAACTGCCAGGGAATGTAGGCAATAACTTAAAAATGAATGATAATGAAAGCATGACACAACAAAAACTTTGGGATATGGCTGATGAATTACTCAGAGGAAATTTAGTGTTAAATTAACTTATTACAAAATAAAGACTAAAATCCAAGAGGAAAAAGGAAGAACCACATAAGCACAAGATATAACAACATGATTGATATTTAAAACCCAAATAAATGTATTTTTTTAAAAAGAGACTACCAAAAAAAATTATTGACATAAGTGAAAGCTGGTTATTTGTAAAAAAGTAATATTACTAAAATGCAGAAAAGTGCTTATTTCTGTTGAAAAATAAAATGATGAAATAAACAACAGCAAAACATAAAAATAGATAGTCATATTTTTTGATACATATGTGATCAAATAATTAAAAGAATGTACAAATTTACATTATGTATTTGAAACGCTAAACTTAACATATGATTCCCTGGTGAAATGTTATTTAACAATACTGATTTAAAAGAAGTAATAAAGAAAAAACAAAGAATAAACTTTAAAGGTGGTCAAATGCTGTTGTGATAGGCAGAAAAATTGCACACCAAAGACGTTCACCTCCTACTCCCTGGAGCCTGTGAATATGTTACATCACATGTCAAAGACAAGTTAGAGTACCAGATAGAAATAAGACTTCTAATCAGATGACTTTTAAAATAGAAAGATTCTAATGAACTATCCAAGTGGGACCAATATAATTGTAAGTCTTTAAATGTGGAAGGGGGAGGAACAAAAGTTGATGGCTAGAGTGAAGGCTAGAATAGTTAGAATGACGATGAGAAAATTATACAAACTATTCTTGCCTTGAGGAAGGAAGAGTGCCACGAAGGGGAAATGCAGGCAGCGCGAAGAGTTGGGGAATATAAGGAAACTGATGCTCCCTGATGTGTTTTGGCTGTGCCCCCACCCAAACCTCATCCTGAATTGTAATTCCCATAATTCGCACATATTGTGGGAGGGACACAGTGAGAGGCCATTGAAACATGGAGGCAGTTACCTCCATACTGTTCTCATGATAGTGAATGAGTTCTTATGATTTCTGATGGTTTTATAAGAGGCTTTCCCCCCACTTTCGTTCTGCACTTCTCCTTACTGCTGCCATGTGAAAAAGGGTGTGTTTGTTTCCCCTTCTACCATGATTGTAAGGTTGCAGAGACCTCCCCAACCCTGTGGTACTGTGAGTCAATTAAACCTCTTACCTTTACAAATTACCCCATCTCCGATATGTCTTTATAAGCAGCATGAGAACGGACTAATACATTCCGCTAGAAGCTACAAGAGAAATGCAACTCTTGATTTTAACACAAAGTTATTTCAAGCCATCAAGTTATCACAATTTATTAAAGCAGTAATGGGAAACTAATGCAACCCATAACAAAAGCACCAGTTCCATACAGTTAGGATGTAAATCCTATCATACTTCAAGGGATGGTTAAGCACCATTTACATAACTTGTTCTAAAGCCCAGGAAAACCTGGCTAGCATCCTGTAGTGTTCTAAAAGGATATATAGAGTGATTGTGACATCAAAATCTAACATAGTTGACACAATGAGAGGGAAAGAAAAAAGGGAAGCAGATGCAGTAGGGAAAAGTTAGAGAAAGAAAAACTGTCAGCCAAGCACATGAATAATATAGTTGAAAAAATAACACACTAAACATGGTTTACAAGGAAGTGTAAAACATTTTAATATTCAGGACTTTATTAATGAAATTCATGGCATAGGGAAATTAAATAATTTTTTCTCATAAAAAATATTTTTATAACATCACACATTTCTGAGATTAGACAAAAAAGTTGTTAGACTCAAAAGAAAATGCCAACATTAAGGAATACATGGTAATTTTAAGAAAGTAATCTCCAGCAACCATTATAATGCTGATATGTTAGAAAATTTCCACTGAATTCTACAACTGGAAAAGCCTGACTGCTGTCTTTGCAAGTATAAACCATTTACTAGAGATCCTTGTGAATAAAACCAGATAAATTATTAAGATGGTTAATTTTAGAAAAAAGGTAGAAAATTGTTGTTTAAAAAATTATATGATCACATACTCAAAAAACACTATTTAAGAAAATGTTATATAAACACTAATGTGGACTGGGCATGGTGGTTCACACCTGTAATCCCAGCACTTTGGGAGACCAAAGCAGGTGAATCACCTGAGGTCAGGAGTTCGAGACCAGCCAAACCAACATGGTGAAACCCCATCTCTACTAAAAATGCAAACATTTGCCAGGCATGGTGGTGCATGCCTGGAATCACAGCTACTCGGGGGGCTGAGGCAAGATAATTGCTTGAACCAGGGAGGCAGACGTGGCAGTGAGCAGAGATTGCGCCAGTACACTCCAGCCTGGGCGATAGAGCAAGACTCTTGTCAAAAAAAAGCTAATGAGACTAACCTATTTATGAATGACAACAACATTATATATATCAAGTAATATTAAAACAAAGAAACAACAGTATGAACTAGAAATATTATAAGTGAAATAAATGAACACAACTATAGAAAAATATTCTTAATTTCTAGTATTTAAGTGGAAGTAAAATGAGATTGTTACCATTTAACATTTTGGCAAACATTAAAAAGTTTAAGGTACTTACACATTTGTAAGGGTGTAGTATAACACATAGCAATAACTGATAAGAATTTATATCCTAAACATCTACCTATAAAGTGATATGTAATTACAGAACACCTATATTATGTCACAAGTTAGCAGTTTAAAAAATTAGGCAGATCTATGTGAACTGATAGAGACATTTTTAATTAAACAGAAACAAGTTTCAAAGTTATGTTTGTGCATGTGTATGTCCACATATATAAAGAACTACCCTGAAGGAGACACAAAAATATTCATAGTACTCCTCAATTAAAAAGGGAATCGGATAGAGGAAACAAGTAAAGGAGAGGTCTGCTGCTTGCATTTTCTGCAAAGTGATCGATTCTCTATATATTTTGATATAATGACAAATTAAAGTCTAAATACAATTAACACTACACTGGTGTTCATGGTCCAACTTGGGAAAATAGCAAGCGTTTTAAGCATATTACAGGTAATTTAGTAGAGAGATTTGGTTACACAGTTGCTGGAAGACCAAGGGAGCCAATTAGAGAGAAGGAGACAACTCAGAGATCTCCAACTCTAGAAACTCACTATTGCATTAGAATCAGCAGGAAAAATAAGAGAGAGAGAGAGAGAGAGACAGAGAAAGTGAATGGTATTACTAAATGTCAGGGGGTCAAGTCACCCGGCAGAAAGTGGAATAACCACAAGAGGGATTGGTGGTGTAAACAAGATACCATGCTGTCATACGCACTGCCTCAGCATACAGACTGGAATACATATGCCCTAGCTTTTTCCTTTTCCTCTCTCCGCTGCATCAGGCTCTGAAATCGCCTGCCAGTGTCTCCCATTGGCTGAAACACAACCAGCAGCAGCTGACAAAATAACCATGAAAACTGCTTCCAGGGGTCATCCCACCTGGAACACCTAGCAATATATGGGAAGAATAAGGAACAGGTTTGAAAGTAAAGAAGCTCTGGACAGACTCAAATGCATGTGATACATTTAATCACTTTTTATGATAATTTTTTATATTCTTGGAAGCTAATATTTATATTTAACACTCAGGAGTAGATATGCAGAATGTTCAATTGGAAGATATCTAGTAGACTGTCAGAGAAAATAGTCTACACAGCTCTAATAAAATAAGAACCAACTATAGATATTATATATGTGCCTACTGGTGTGAATATTGCTCTTCTTTTCTAATACAAAAATTTGTACCATACAAAACAGCGTTTAAATATTCAATACTTTATTCAGAACTTGAGAATTCTAACCACATAAGAACTAGCAATGATTTCAGTCAAGTAGATATTTTATGTATTCTCCCATGAATCACACTATGAAAATTTCTGATTTCTCTCATTCTGGGGTTAGATTATGATGTAAATTATTCTGGGAAGAAGCCGCACACAAAAGCCATCAAGTGTTTCAAGAGGAAACAGCAGGTTCTCAAAAATCTATGGAAAGACTAATTGAATCTGGGGAAATACTTGCCTGATTAGGTTCTTTTATTGGACTCTGAAGTTATAAGAATGATAGCTTAAATCATTCCCATTGAACAGAGACAGAAGACAGTCAAAGTCATTTTGAATATACAAATATAATAACTTGCTCATTAGTTATCAAGAAGCTATAATTAGGAACTTGCTCATTAGTTATCAAGAAGCTATAATTAGGAATGTCCTTTTCAGTACTGAATATTTTAGGCTAAAACACTGTTTACATCCTACTTTATGTATGCCAAGTAAAGTCTTTACATGAGATGGTCCAATCAAGGAGTGCCTTGGTCAATTTCTTATGACTGTAACCACGAGCCATGTGAGTTTTCTCTAATCTCTACTTCCAGCTGTGCCATGCAAATCCATCCTGCAAGAAATTGCAGAACTAATTTTACTAAATACTTTCACAATGATGTTCCTTTATAGGGATAAACATGAGACTCTTCAGACTTATATTCAAGATATATTATGAATCAATTTTCATTGTCTTTTTATGCATTACATCTTACATGTTAATAAAAGTACTGGTAGATTTTTCCAAATGATGACAACGTTCTGTATTTCCTGCTGTTTTTGTAAGACTATTTTTGCTTTAGAAGACTTTCTCAACAATACTCAGATAATATAACTATGTACACAAAAATCAATCCATCGACTAATCCAATAAACTTTTAAAGTCTTTGAAGCATTTTTGCATACATATCTTCAGGTGTTCTTCAAAACCCTTTTATAAGGTATGTTGGATGGGGGTGAATATGAGATTATTTGGAACAGATTTGACAGGAAATAATATATTAGAAAATGCTGAGGAGGGTGAGCCTTTTGGCAAAACATGCCATTGTTTCTCTCCTTTTCCTTCCTACTAGAATTTTAAAAAAAAATAGAAAGCAGGAGCTAACTATCCGTAACCTTATAACCTTCCTGGCAACTAAAAGGGTTAAAATTCAAGACAGAAGCTAAAATGAAAGAAGAAATTGAGGCAAGACTTTTATGTGAAGACATCACTTTGTGATTGGCAGAGAGAAAATGACTACAAAGCCCAAATGCCCAGACATGCATAGAAAAAGTGACTGTATTTTTTTATTTAGAACACTAACATAAACTTGGAAAGAGGAAGAAGCAGTAATCTCCCTAGGCATTACACTGCTATAAAGAGAAAAAAAAGTACATGTCCCAAATTAAAGAAAAAGTGAAGCAACTCCATTTCTACCTGTAGTGCTAAACCCATGACATCTCAATTCTTCACAACGTTGGCTTTCAATTTGGAAATAATTTATTGAGGGTGAATTTTATATCACTACGTTTGAAGGAAAACATACAAAGACACTCTTGCCCTGCAATGACTTCCTGCAAAACTCAGAAATACCCTCCTGTCTATGCCTCTCTTCCACAGAGGTATCCCAGATGAGCTGCATTTGTATGCTCAGATGTATAATTTAAAAATCAGACTGCACTCTTCAGAAAATTCCCAAGAATAAGAGTTTAACTGGCAAATTTTTATCGATTTTAAGATCCTGGAGCCTGTGATCCAAGTACACATCAAGTGACGCCAAGAAATCAGGAGGAAAAATGATGAGTAAGCTGTATGTGATGGGCATGAACAGTTAAAGAGTGAAGCCTGCTCCAGAACATGAAAATCTGTGCTAGAATCACATGGATCTTTGGTAATGAGGATATGTATAGTAATCACCTCACAGTAAACACAAAGGTAATATCTTTAAAATAATGGTGGTGTAATTTTAAGATGATGATGAGGTTAGAAGATGTACTTCCTGTCCTTCCTTGAGAAGTTAGCCTGGTTTCAGATAAAGGGAGAATTCAAATATCTAATTCCCACTAAAAGGGAAACATACAGGAAAGCTAGAGCTCTTTATTAGTATAATATTTACTAATTCATTAAGTGTATCTATTAAGTGGGGCACTATTCTATGCATCAGAGATATAGAAATGAGCAGATTTGTGCAACAGAGCTTCAAACACAAATAGTAGTAGAAATAAACAGACATATAAACCAGACAAAAATAGAAATAAACAATTTGGTGCATATAAAGAACAATGTTTATGGTGAAAGGAATGAACTTGTATTAACTGTGTAACTGCAGAAGGAGAATTTGATAGCACTAGGATTTGAAGTAATGAATAAATGTGGAATAGCTTTAAGAAATAATGTTTTTCATTGATAAAGAATAAGCACAATACAACTGGGTATTGGATTCTAGGTATATTTGGTTTTCCAGTTTCTGGTATCATCTTAGGAGAAGACCAATGTCACTCATTTTGATTATTTTCATAGTTTCTTTTTGTTGTTCTGATTTTCCCCTCCCTAAAATATTTTAATATTATCCCTTTATCCCTAGTACTTTCAAATTTTGCAAAATATTGTCTTAACATGGGTCTTTTTTCTTTTATTGTACTTGTTCTATTTTCTTTGGAACATTATTTTTTTCAAGTTCAGGAATTTTGACTCTATTAATTCTGGAAAATATGGTTGCTTTCACTTTGTTCAATCTATTAATTTGATGTTGCAGTCAAAATTACCTAATTTCATTTTCTTTTCTCTCTTGGTTTATATCTTCTTGACTCTGTCTCTCTTCCATTTATTCACAAACATGATCCATATATATTCATTTTAAATCATTCTGTTGAATTTGTATGGTCTGCTGCTACATTTTCACTTTGAAAACTATTGTCTTATGGATGTCTTTTTATAGTGTCATTTTTCTGTTCCATGGTTTCAATACACTGTCTTACTTCTGTGAGGATGCTAATTTTTAAATAATCTTTTGATATCTGTACTCTTTCTATTTATTCCATGTTTTCTTGTTTTCTGTTTGTTGCTATCTCTGTAGTCTGGCTAAAAATCTAACAACCCTGGCAATATTGACTTCTGGTGAAGATGCCCAGCAACAGGAACTCATCTATTGTTGGCAAAAAATGCAAAATGGTATAGCCACTTTTGAAGACAATTTGGGAGTTTCTTATGTAGCAAGATATAGTCTTACCGTACCACCCCAGAAGTCTTGCTGTTAGGTTTTCACCCAATTAATTTTAGGATATATGTACACAAATGGCTATGTATGAATGTTTGTAATGGTTTTCTTTATAATTACCAAACACTGGAAACAAACAAGATGTCTTTTTATATGCTGGGGAGGTTTGTCCCTTCCAAATCTCATGTTGAAATGTGATTCCAAATGTTGGAATCGGGACCTGGTGGGAGGTCATTCCATTAAGGTGATGCATCTCCAATGAACGGTTTAGCACCATCCCCTTACGTGATAAGTAAGATTTTGCTCAGTTCATTCACACAAGATCTGCTTGTTTAAACGTTTGCCAACTCCTCACACCACTCTCTTGCTTTTGTGCTTACCATGTTGACATGCTGGCTCTCTGTTGACTGCTGTCATGATTGTAAGCTTCCTGAGGCCTCACTAGAGGCAGATGCCATCATCATGCTTCCTGTAAAGCCCACAGAACCATTAGCCAACCAAGTATTTTTTACCTAGCCTCAGGTGTTTCTTTTCTTTTGAAAAGTTTCACTCTGTCACCCAGGCTGGAGTACAGTGGCACGATCTTGGCTCACTGCAAACTCTGCCTCCCGGGTTAAAGTGATTCTCCTGCCTCAGCCTCCCAGGTAGCTGGGACTACAAGTGCCCGCTACTATGCCCAGCTAATATTTTTGTACTTTTAGTACAGATGGGATTTCACCGTGTTAGCCAGGATGGTCCCGATCTCCTGACCTTGTGATCCGCCCACCTAGGCCTCCTAAAGTGCTGGGATTACAGGTGTGAGCCACCATGCCCATCCCAGGTGTTTCTTTATAGCAATGCAAGAATGGCTTAACACATCCTTCAGTAGGTACATGGATAAGCAAACTAAGGTATACTCATACAATAAAATACAATTCAGAACTGTTTTAGTCTATTTTGTGCTGATACAACAAAATACCTGAGACTGAGTAATTTGTAAAGAACTGACATTTCTTTCTCACAGTTTTGGAGTCTGGGAATCCCAAGATGAAGGTGCTGACATCTAGTGAGGCCTTCTTGCTGCATCCTTACTTAGAAGAAAGAGAAACTAGAGCTGAAGATCAAGCTAGCAAGCCAGCTGAACGCTTCAAGAAGCCTCTTTTATAAAAGCCTTAGTCGCATTAATGAGAAAGGAACCCTCAAGACCTAATCATCTTTTAAAGGCCCCACCCCTTAATACCATCATATTGGCAATACTTGAGTCTTGGAGAGCACCCATTCAAACCATAGCAAGAGTTTAAAAGTAATAAGATAAAAAACACTAAGACACAAATGAATCTTAAATGCATATTACTAAGTGAAAAAAGCCACTCTGAAAAGGCATGTTACCATTAAATGACATTCTGGAAAATTCCAAGCTATTGAGATGATAAACATGGTAGTGCCTGTCATGAATGACAAGGGAAGGGATTGAACAGGTACAGCACAGGACAGTGATGCTAATTTTACATGATACTGTGATAGTGGATACACAATATAAGATGTTTATCAAGAACTTGATGCAAAAAATTAACCTAATATGTGCAAATAAAATAAACGTTTAGGATCTTCAGGGATCTCATGATAAAATGCAAAAGGAGAGAATGGAGCCTCACTGGATTAGATGTGTGAAACAAACTTACTGTAGGAGTTAAAGAGAAAAGGTAGAAACCTATGTATATTTGAAAATAAGTAGAGTCTCTAAGACTAAAGGCAAGCTGACCATAAGCCTGTACTCTCATTGAAGAAGTCATTTGCACAGGAATATGAGTTAATAATTCTGAAACCACAAGACATGAATAAAAGAATTTAATATTTAAGTAAATTGGTGATGGGTAGTAAAAGCCAAGTTTCTGACTGTTGTGTGTGAAGTTTCAGAGAAGAAAGAGGTGAAGGTGGAACGATCCATGTGACAATGAATTTGATTTAGAGAAATAAGTATGAACTCCTGTTGTGCTTCACACAGATAGACATAGTTTCATATAGAAATATGTATGTATGTATTTATATATAATCTGCATAATATACACACATATCTATTCCCTGTCAGCTTACAGGGCCCGGAAGCAACAATACTCTCATTAAAAAGAAATATACCTAGAGCCAGATCTTATTTTCAAATACCATTATCTAATAAAAGGAATCAGGAGTGCTAACAGAAATGACTGACTCTAGGTCTGTCATTCTGTTCATATATACAAGGTGAACAGAAAGCATTTTGTACAGCTAGAAACTGAGAAAGTGTTAAATACACACACACGTTGTATTAGTTTACATACTATAATAAAGAACTATCTGTGACTGGGTAATTAATGAAGAGGTTTAACTGACTCACAGTTCAGCAGGTTGTACAAGAAGCATAGCTGGGAGGCCACAGGAAACTGATGATCATGGCAGAAGACAAAGAAAAAGCAAGCCCATCTTAATGTGGTAGAGTGGGAGAGACAAAGGAGGAAGTGCTACATACTTTTAAACAACCAGATCATGGGAGAACTCAATGACACAAGAACAGCAAGCACAAAATCTGCTCCTATGATCCAATCACCTACCACCAGGTCCCTTCCCCAACACTGGAAACTACAATTCAATATGAGATTTCCAAGGGGACACAGAGCCAAACTGTATCATTCAGCACCCGGCCCCTCCCATATCTCATTTTCTTCTCACATTTCAAAATAAAACCATGCCTTCCCAACAGTCACCTAAAGTCTTAACTCATTCTAGCATTAACTCAAAACTCCAAATCCAAAGTCTCATTTAAGATAAGACAGGTCTCTTTCACCTATGAGTCTGTAAAATCAATAACAAGTTACTTATTTCCAAGATACAATGGGGATGCAGTCATTGAGTAAATGTTCCCATTCTAAATGGGAAAAATTGTCCAAAACAAAGCAGCTACAGACCCCATGTAAGTCTGAAACCCAGCAGGGCAGTAATTAAATATTCAAGGTCCAAAATAATTTCCTTTGACTCCATGTCTGACATCCAGGTCACACTGATGCAAGGGGTGTGATCCCAAGGCTTTGGGTAGCTCTACTCCTATGGCTCTGCAGGGTACAGCCCCACAGCTGCTTTTACAGTCTCTCATTGAGTGCCTGTGGTTTTTCCAGGAACATGATGGAAGCTGTTGGTGGATCTACAATTTTGGGGTCTGGAGGCCAGTGGCCCTCTTCTCATAGCTCCACTAGGCAGTGCCCCAGTGGAAACTCTGTGTGGGGGTTCCAACCCCACATTTCTGTTGTGCACTGCCCTAGTACAGGTTTACCATGAGGGCTCCACCCCTACAGTAGATTTTAGCCTGTACATCCAGGCATTTCCATACATCCTTTAAAATCTAGGTGGAGGCTCCCAAGCATCAACTCTTGCCCCCTGTGCACCCACAGGCTCAACACCAGGTGGAAGCTTCCAGGGCATGGTGCTTGCCCCCTCTGAAGCAATGGCCCAAGTTGTACCTTTGCCCCTTTCAGCTGCAGTTGGAGATGGAGTAGCTACAATGCAGGCTGCCATGTCCTGAGGCCCTGGGCTGTCCCATGAAACCATTGTTTCCTCCTAATTCTCCAGGCCTGTGATGGTATGGGCTACCCTGAAGGTCTCTGAAATGTCTTGGAGCCATTTCTTTCATTGTCTTGGCTATTAACATTTGGCGCCTCTTATGCAAATTTCTGCAGCTGGCTTAAATTCTTACCTAGAAAATGGGTTTTTCTTTACCACCACATGGTCAGGCTGCAAATTCTCCACACTTTTGTGCTCTGTTTCCCTTTAAAATATAAGTTGTAG
>NW_012115155.1:14558438-14558897 GCF_000951035.1 Colobus angolensis palliatus | reverse complement strand
CAAGGAAGTAAAGCATAACTCCCTCCTTAAATATGGGCTGTACATAGTGACTTTCTTCTAAATAATGCATGGGAACAAAGGAGGAAAAGAGTCACTTTACAATGAAGAAACCAGACAAATACTATTTGTGATTAAGGTTCACCTCAGTAGTGACAAGTCTTGATAATACAAACCCTTGGAATATGATGAAAATGATGCTTCACTTTTATATTTTTCTTTCTGTAAACACATACCCTAGTTTAATCATGAGAAACATGTCAGACAGGACAGAGATGAGGGACATACTATAAAACAAAGTCTGACAAACTGTCATGGCCAGAGTAGCCTAAGGTGACCTCATATCTAAATGTACAAAATGATACCTTGGATGGCATTTTAAAATAGAAAAAAGTAGATTAGGTAAAAAGTTAGAAATTTTAATGAAGAATAGACTTTAGTTAATAATAATGTATCAATATC
>NW_012115155.1:14545341-14557829 GCF_000951035.1 Colobus angolensis palliatus | reverse complement strand
TCAATTCTCACTTATACAATTTTGTAAAAATTAAAAACGTTTGACCACTCATTCCCTTTGAGAAGCTGTGTTGAAATGGCCACAAAACTGTACATTCCCTCAGGAGGTGAATTTAGCAACATCTAACTAAAACTACGTAGGTTTTTTTCACTCTTTGATCCCCCAAGTCCGCTTCTAAGAATTCACTCTGAGACATGTTTCCAGTAATACAAAAATAGTTTCCCAGAAAAAGTTGTATGTTGCATCATTTGTAATGACAATTATCGGGAAGAAAAAAACTATAAGCCCATACTTAAGATAATGTTTGAATAAATAATGGTGCAGCTCATATAGTAGAGTACTATGAGTCTGTGAGAATGAATGAAGATCTCTATGAAATAGAGTGAAAAGAGCATAGTGCATATATATATGTAATATGCTACAACTCAAGGAAATAAGGAAATGAATAATTTAAAATCCGTATCTATTTGTCCTTCCCTTGTTTTGCTGTTTTCCCAGATCCCTTAGAATGGGGGAAAGTATCTGGTGTTATATAACTACTTTTTATAGAAACTTTCAATTATTCCTTCTGATTTTCATCTAACTCTGAACTGTGCTTGTATGCACCTAGTTTCTGAGAATTGCAACAGAAATAACCTGCTTCTTATGGTTTTTCTCCTTGTAAGTTTCATAACAGTTTTCTGAGATGTGTCAAGTCAATTATTGCTCATTTAATTGATTTTTTGAAATTGTTAAACTCTATCTCTTCTCATTTTTATACCTGTTATTTTTCCTTACCTGTTACGGTCATTTAATGTCATTTTAGAAAGAAAAGGGATACCTTCATATATTCAATAGAAAAGATTTATCCACCTCTTACATCATTTCAAGCAGGATTTCAATATAATGATGTATATTAAAAAGTGTATCACTTCAGTTCCTGTCGATAAAAATAGTTAGAAGGATTTAATCATAGAGAGATATCAGAAAGAGGCAATTCAATAGTGGAAATAAATGAAGATAGCTGCTTGAACAGGGTATTGTTAAAAAGCGAGATGGGGCAATGGAGTTATTTGGGAACTATTTTGAAGGTACGTTATTGCACTTATTGATTGCACCTAGGGGATAATGAAAATGAAGGAACAAATGCAACTCTTAATTTTCCAGTGTAAAGAATGACTGAGGTTTCTTTCCTGAGAAGATGACTGGTAAACGGGTACATTTGTTGGACTGGGTGTTAGAAGGAGTGGTATTTCAAGGGCTACATTTTACATATATTACATCCAAGTCCTGACGGTGAAATCATTTGCAGTATTATCAAAACAAAGCATCATAGCTAGAAAGATACAACTAATTGATATGCACTAAGTTTTCCTGGTTCTCAGTTTAAAAACAAAATGAGATGTGCAGCCTTCTCACATTGATTGGACAAAAAAAATACCCTTTGGTCAAATCATAGGTTCAAACAGACTCAAAAAAGGCTTAGCGTCCTAATTTTCAGGGATGCCAGTTCAACAACTGGAATACTGTTAATGAAATTATATGGCAGTTGTACCATCAGAGAAGTTATAAAGCTGAAAATTAGAAATAATTTTGGAGGAGACGAAAAAAAACTTTGGCTGCATACGTTTGCTCATAGCCTAAATTATTAATGAAAAACTTAATACTATAATAGGTGAGTGCCTACACAATATTCAGTTTTCTTTAAAGCTGATCAATTAAAACTGCAAATGATTTCATTAACACATTGAATGTTAAGTATGCAAATCCAAATTGCTCATGATATTCACAATGACATAGTGATTAATGTATTCATTATGTATACACATACCATTCAAAGCTCTCTTGTGCTGAGTGGCAGCAGCCAGAAAAGGTACAAGCTTGCCTGAATTTCTATACAGGGATTTCTTTAAAATTACACTCAGGTTGCTGATGATTCATAAGTCTGAATTTGTGTACAAGTGTTCTATAAAAATAAAACTGTTTTTTCTTCTCTTCAGTGCTTGGTTGATTAAGTTAAAACAAATTATTCCACCACAAGCAGTTTGAGCAGTTCAAAGGAATTGATGTTATCTCTAGGACACAATTACCTTTTTATAATAATCATATACATCTAGTTTCCTTCAATAAATGAATTAACTGACTATATAGTGAGCTAGATGTGGCTCAGAGTTGAGTAACATACACTGCCTATCTTCAAAGAGACTCTTCTGTCATCAAATTTCATTGCACTTAGACAGCTTCCAAAATCTAGTGAAATGGAATTCTGGCTGAGAAAGAAGGCAGGCAAAGAAAGGCATTTTGCAACAGCAGCTAACAGTTAACTCCCTCAGCTTTTACCAGTTAGTCTATATACTTCTTTCATGTAGGGGAAATGCTGGGTGTAAAAATAATCATATTTTCCAAAAATAATCCTCCAACACACACACTCGCCATCCACCCAATCATTTGCCCCCTAGGTCTCCTTAGTGAGGTAGTGGGAGAAATAATGTGTGCATCATGTAAAGTTGTGAGTGCTCACTGATGACAGCCAACGAGAATGGATTTTCTGTGGAAATTCTGATTGTGATTGCAGCAATAAGCAGACATTGAGCAGAGCAATTTTTCATGAAAGTATGGTGCCAATTTTTGACACACTGTTCTCCAAAAAGTCTATACCACTTTTATTTTTAAGTTCCAATTGAATGCTCTAAGGATGACACCAAAAACTCAGCTGCAATTCTTCATTGAATTCCCTGACTTTCACTGGGCTTAGGGCACTCAAGTCATATTTGTATGCCATAAAGAAGAAAGAAGTCCAAAGGAGCAAACTGAAGTGTCCTCCTATTTGGAAATATTTGTTCACTTATTCATTTTTAACAAGCCCCAAATACAGATATGCAAACCAGACAAAACATGCCAGATGACTGTGTCTGTTGTAAAGAATGTAATAAATGTCAGTCTCTACAGTTTTAGTCCCAATTTCACATTTGTATTTTATTTCTCCTTCTAGCAAAAATGACAAAGTTAAAAGGAAATATGTATTATGTGTCATCAGTGGTAATATAGAAGAGCAGAAGTGCCTTACCATACATCAGCTCCAATATTACAAGGCAGAGGCAGAACCATTTCATTGAGAGAAATATGTTTTCATTTCAGGGGGTGAAATCAACTCCAATTACTCATATCTGGACTTAACTGCTTCCCATTACTGAAGCCAACACTTGAAAGATGGTTAGGATTCTCTAATCAGGTCATTAGATGTGATGGCTCCTATGAACATAATCACGATTGCTGCAGAAATGGGTCTTCTCTCCTGCTTGTTTACACTGTTAGAATGTCTTTAGTGGAACTGTGGGAGGGTAGAAACCTCACCACTAAGCAATGAGATTTGGAGATGGAACTGCTCATGATTTGGTCCCCTGGTCTGTCAGCCTGTATTTCATCATCTATGAAATAATAGCCTTCTTAATATTCATTTCATGGTCAGTTAGTATGTGAGATCTATGTATTCTTGGGTATTTCCTACCTAAGCATTGAGGCTAGAAAAGAGGAAGAATCTAATTGCTAAGATATAACAGAACACCTCATTTATTTACTGTTTATGGACATATCTAGGCTTATAATGTGGCAAAAGTCACAACAAGAGGAGGGTGGAATAACCTAAGGCAAAAGTAATACTCGCATCTCACAATTAATACCAGCTCTTAAGATTGTGCTGGAAAAAAAATACTATTTATTTAATTGATTTTTTTCCCAATAGTTCATAATGAATGCATAACAAGTAGGTAAAGTTAATCCTAGAAGCAATAAATAGAAGCTTAACTTGTTTCTTTCTTTCACCTAGTTAAAGGATAGACCCCAAACACTTCAGTCCAGTCATATAGGGGACATTAACGCTCAGGTCCCAGTGCAGAAATGAGGTTCCAGAACTGTGAAGAGAATGAAATTAATCTAGAACTTAAGTATCTAGGCACCACATTGCTTCTAATTGCACTTAACATTATCGCCAAACTCCTGGTCTATAAATTGAAACATCACTTGTGAAACGTTTGCTTTATGCTTAATCATTTGGAGTCCCACAGACCAAAGACAAAGTCCATCTAGAACTCATTTGCAGTTAAAAAAAAAGAAAAACATTAGGTTTGTGTATTTTGCTTCATGCTGAAAGAGAAAATGAAATCCGAGGAAGCACAGAATATCTAAGTAAGGGAGATCTGGGAAAGAAATCTCACCAGGTCTGAGCCATATTGGGTAGTTCTAAAAAGGTAATAGGGAAGTGAATAACAATTCTTTTTTGCTATTAACTTGTATTTCAATAACTTTTGGGGTACAAGTGATTTTTTGTTAATGGATGAATGGTGAATTTTGAGATTTTAGTGCACCCATCACCTGAGTAGTGTACATTGTACCTAATATGTAGTTTCTTTATCCCTAGTCCCCCTGCTACTCTCCCCATTCTGATTCTCAAAGTACATTATATCACTCTGTATGACTTTGTGTAGTCATAGCTTAGCTCCACTTATAAGTGATAACATAGTTTTCAGTTTTCCACTCCTGAATCACTTCACTTGGAATAATGGCTTCCAGCTCCATCCAAGTTGCTGCAAAGGCATTATTTCATTCCTTTTTATGGATGAGTAGTATTCCCTATGGTATGTATTAGTCCATTCTCACACTACTATAAAGACATACCTGAGACTGGGTAATGTATAAAGGAAAGAGGTTTAAATGATTCACAGTTTTGCATAGCTGGTGGGGGTGCCTCGGGAAACTTACAATCATGGTGGAAGGTGAAAGAGAAGCAAAGAAATATTTTACACAGCAACAGGTAAGAGAGACCCAAATCAAATGCAACATAAACAAAAATAAATAAATAATACTTATTTAAACTAAAAATCATCTGCACAGCAAAAGAAATAATAATCAGAGTAAACAGACAAGCCATGGAATAGGAGGAAACATTTGCGAAAGACGCATCTAACAAAGGACTAGTATCCAGCATCTACAAGGAACTCAAACAGGTCAGCAAGATAAAACAATCCCATCAAAAAAGTGGACAGAGGACATGAGTAGACATTACTCAAAAGAAAATATACAAATGTCCAACAAATATATATTTAAAAAAGCTCATTACTAATTATTGAGGAAATGCAAATTAAAACCACAATGAGGTACCACCTTACTCCTTCAAAAATGACCATTAATAAAACATCAAAAACTATAGATGCTGGTGTGGATGTGGGGAAAAGAAAATGCTTATACCCTGCTGGTGGGAATGTAAATTAGTAGAACAGATGACTTGTGAACTATCCCTGCATCTCTGGTATGAAACCCATTTGATGATGATGTATTACCTTTTTGATATGCTGTTGGATTTGGCTAGCTAGTAATTTATTGAGGATTTTTGCATCTATGTTCATCAGGGATGTTGTCTGTAGCTTACTTTTTTTGTTATGTTGTTTCCTGGTTTTGGTATTAGGGAGATATTCGCTTCATAGAATCATTTAGGGAGGATTCCCTCCTTCTCAATCTTTTGGAATACTTTCAGTATGGTTGGCACCAATTCTTATTTGTGTGTCTAGTAGAATTCAGCTGTGAATACATCTAGTTCTGGGCTTTTATTTGTTGGTAATTTTTACATCACTGTTTCAATCTCCCTGCTTGTTTTTGGTCTGTTCAGGGTTTCTATTTCTTTCTAATTTAATCTAGGAGGGTAGTTTGCAGTATTCATTCCCTCTAGGTTTTTAGTTTATGCACATAAAGGTGTTCATAGTAGTCTGGAATGCACTTTTGCCTTTCTGTGGTGTTTGTTGTAATGTCTCCAGTTCCATTTCTAATTAAGCTTATTTTGATCTTCTCTTTTCTTGGTTATTCTAGCTAATGGTTTATCAATATTGTTTATATTTTCAAAGAAAAAAATTTTGTTTCATTGATATATTATTTTGTATTAATTTTCTATAGTTTTGCTGTGATATTTGTTGTTTCTTTTCTTCCTCTAGCTTTGGGTTTAGTTTGTTTTTGTTTCTCTGATTGCTTGCCATGTGACATGAGGTTGTCAATTTGTATCCTTTCAGACTTTTTGATGTAGCCATTTAGTGCTATCATACTCTCAGCACTGCTTTTGCTGTATCCCAAAGGCTTTGATAACTTGTGTTATTATTATCATTCCATTCAAAGAGTTTTTAAATTTTCATCATGATTTCACTGTTAACCCAGAAAATATTCAGGAGCATATTATTTAATTACCATGTATTTGTATAGTTTTGAGGATTCTATTTGGAGTTGATTTCTAGTTTTATTCCACTATGGTCTAAGAAGATAATTGATGTGACTTCAATTTTTAAAATTTATTGAAGACTTGTTTTGTGGCTTATTATATGGTCTGTCTTAGATAATGTTCCCTGTGCTGATGAGAAGAATGTATATTCTGCAGCTCTTGAATAGAAAGTCCTGTAAATATCTCAAGTCAATTTTTTCTAGTGTATTGTTTAAATCCATTGTTTCTTTGTTGAATTCTTCTCAATCATCCGCCTAGTGTTGTCAGTGGTGTATTGAAGTCTCTCACTAGTATTGTATTTCTGCCTATCTCATTTCTTAGTTTCAGTAGTAATTGTTTTGTGAATCTGGGAGCTCTAGTGTTAGGTTCATCTAAATTTAGAATTGTAATATCTTCTTGTTGGACTGATCCTTTTATTATTTATCATAACTTTCTCTGTCTTTTTTTATTTACTGTTGTTACTTTGAAGTCTGTTTTGTCTGATATAAGAATAGCTACTTCTCACTTTTGGTTTCCATTGGCATGGAATAACTTTTTTCCACCCCTTTACCTTAAGTTTATATGAATCTTTCCACGTTAGGCGAGTCTCTTCAAGATGGCAGGTATTTGGGGTTTGTAATTTTTTATCTATTCTGCCATTTCATATCTTTTAAGTGAATCATTTAGGCCATTTACATTTAATGTTAATATTGGGATGTGAGCTACTGTTGTCTTCATTATGTTTGATGTTTACCTAGATACTTTGATTTTTTGTGTATGTTATTCTGTCTTAGGCCTTTTGAGTTTTAAGCTTTCAAGAGATTCTATTTTGGTGCATACTGAGCCTTTGTTTCAAAGTTTAGAACTCCTTCTAGCATTTCTTATAGTGCTGGTATAAATTCCCTCAGCAGTTGTTTGTCTGAAAATGACTTTATTTCTCTTTCATTTTTTGAAACTTACTTTTGTTGTATACAAAACTCTTGCTTTTTCTGTGTAAGGAGACTGAAGATAGGACCCCAGTCTTCTCTAGCTTGTAAGGTTTCTGCTGAGAAGTATGATGTTAGTTTGATAGGTTTTCCTTTATAGGTTTCCTTTATAGGTTACCTGATGCTTTTGTCTTATTACTCTTAGAATTCTTTCCTTTATGTTGATGTTAGGTAGCCTGATGACTATGCACTTTGGTGAAGATCTTTTGGCAATAAATTTCCCAAGAGTTCTTTGAACTTCTTGGATTTGGATAACTAAATCTCTAGCCAGACCAGGGAAGTTTTCCTCAATTTACTCTCAAATAAATTTTCCAGAGGTTTTCTCTTCTCCCTCAGGAACACTAATTCTTCTTAAGTTTGTCGATTTTACACGATCCCATATTTCTTGGAGACTTTGTTCATTTCTTTTTATTATTTTTTCTTATTTTTGTGTGATTGGCTTAATAAAAAAGCCTTGTCTTCAAGTTCTAAAATTCCTTTACTTGTTTAGTCTATTGTTAAAAATTTCCACTGTATTTCATAAATTCCCCAAGTGTATCTTTCATTTACAGAAATTCTGATATTTTTTATGATATCTATCTCTCTAGAAAATTTTTCATTCATATCCTGAACTCCTTTTTAAATTTCCCTATGTTGGTCTTCACCTTTGTCTAGTATTTTCTTGAGTAGCTTAATAATCAGCCTCCTGATTTCTGTATCTGGTATTTCAAATATTTCAACTTGGTTTGAGACCATTGCTGGGGAGCTAGTGTAATCTTTTGGAGCTGTTATAGAACCCTGTTTTGTCATGTTATCAGAGTCATTTTCTCCTTCCTTCTCATTTGGGTGGACTATTTATTCTAATTATTCTTGAATTTATATTTGATTTGACTTTTTTTTTTTAATTTATTGTTTTCCCCTTATGTCTGTGACTTTAATGCTTAAAATTAATTGCAGCCTAATTGAGTTCTTGGTGTTTTCAGCAGTGAAAATTCAGTAAGGCTTCCTTGGTTATAGAAAATCTTTGTATGATGACTTTCTCATATGCTGATTGTAGTAGCAATGTGCTCAGTGTGTGAGCAAGTTCACTGTCTTCTATAGGGTTGGAATAGTAGAGGTCTCTTGAAGCTTTTTCTCATACCCCCATGGCATACACTTTCTTATTTATTTATTTTTCCTCAGTATTTATTTTATTGGTTTGATGATTAGGGCTTTAGGCCAATAGAGGAGATGTCCCTGTGTAGGAATTAGTTGTGGCTAAATCAGGTGGGTAAATGCAATACCCAATATAGGCAGAGGTCCCAGCCTTGATAGAGGTGGATGGAGGAGCTCTCAGTGAGTCTCACTGAGGGCTTATCAGAAGAAAGGGTTGCAGCCACCTCAGCTCCCCTGCCAGGACAGTAGGAAAGCTACCCATGTCCCAGACATACTTCTGTCCCAGTGATATAGCTATTCGAATCAGACACACACCTCTTTTCATCTGTGGCAATGTTGATGTTCCAAGTAGAGAGGAATTGTGAACCTTCACAGATGCAGTCACCCTGACACGTTCCAGGAAGGCTGTCCATAGTTGTGCCCATGCCAAGCTCCCAAGGGAAAAGCCCCGCTTGTACCTGTGGTGATGGATGAGGAGGAAATACTTCCCTTTCTCCAATATCCTTCACACATACCAGAGCTGTCTGTTGGGTTGGAGCTGCAGACCTGCTGAGCCCAGAACTGCAACTGTGCCTCTGCTGAAAGAAACTCACCACCAGCTGAAAGATCTGATTTGTGCTCAAGGCCTGTTGTCTGGATTCTTTTATCCCACAGTGTGTTCCCTTTTTGTGGTGCACCCCCACTTCCCCTAGAATCCCTTGGAGACAGACTACTGTGAGTGTTGTTCCTCTGAGTCTAGCCCCCCAGTGAAGTTGCCACACTCTAGGCTAGTACTGCGGAATGTCTTCAAGGGATCCAGTGATGTGACCTGTTCTCAATCTCCCAGCAGTGGGAACAGCTCTCATGGGGATGGCAGGGTAGTGACATAGACTCTGTGAGATTCCTTGGTTTTAGATAGCCTTAGTGTGTTGGCTTTTTCAAATGCCAGTCTTGCTAGTAGGGAACTGATCACGTGGACAGACTTAGGACCTCCTGGTTAGCCATACTGGTGCAGGTAGTGGTGACAGCTGAAGTTGCACAGCTGTTTTCTCCTTCCTGGGTGCACTGGTTTTCTACTAGGAGGTGCTGTAATGAATTGTTGGTTGGCCTCCAGCCAGGAGGCGACACGTGCCAAAAGAGCACCCTCTGTGGTAGCAGCAGTGGGATTTTGATTGCCTTATGTTGCCCAGAAAGATAATCTGGTTTCTCAGGCAATGGGCAGGGTCATAAAGCTCTCAAAAGTTTCTGCCCTTTGTGTTAAGCGTGTCACTAGCAGCAGTGAGCTAAGTTCCAGGCAGCCTGCACTCAGAACTCACACACGCCTCAGGTCATAAGGTTTCCCTGTGGAGACAGCAACTGTGGCTTCCAAGATATACTCCTCCTTGTCTTCCCATGAAGCCAGGTGCCTGGATCCTGTGCTTGTGGCTACAGCCTGCTTTTCACTTGCCCTTCCCCAGCTGTGGTCAAGGAAGTTTGTCTCCACCCAAGGTGGTATTGCAAATCCCAGTTGAGTGTTTCTTTCAACCTGTGACAACTGTCTAAACTATTTGGCTGACCTCTGCAGGGTCCTCTGTGAGGAACAATATGGAATGGCTTCCCTTGGTCTATGCTGGAGACTAGGAGTGCAGGCTGAGGTCTTCTCTGTGCTGTTCCTACTTTTATATTCCATAACCTTCCCCAAATCAGTTCCTGATCTGGGTAGGGTTAATGCCATCCTCTGTGGCCTGTACTTTCAAGATCCCAGGTGACAGTGCGTATCCTGGAGACAGCTCTCCCACTCTCATACACGGAGGACTTACAGGCCTTTGCCTGACTCATGGTGTAGGCTGCAGCCTGGTACTTCCTTCAAAGGGCCTGTGGAATCTTTCCGTTTCCTGTTCAGTTCCTGAATCACTTATTGAAAAGAAGTGTTTATGGTGTGAATTTCCTTTATTTTGCCCTTCCAAGTGGGAGAGGTGTGCTAGCAATGCTTCTAATCTGCCATGATGAAACAAAAAACCCATGAACATCAATTTTTCATTGACTGTCTTTATGAAATTGGAAAAAATCAGAAATTGGACATTTTAAGATTTTTAACTAGGAGGTGGAAGTTTTAAGCAGTATTAGAGTTTTCATTGGCAAGGAAGGAAAAATCACTCAGAAAATATGTCAGTGAAAAGAAAAAGAAGTTACTCATTTTTGTGGTCTTAGAGTTTCCTTGTTTAATTTGAAAGGAATATCACAGTTTGGTTGTCCACAACATAATTTTTTACTTTTTCAGCACTACATAGAAACTCATGAAAATTTTATTATATCCTAATTTTTAAAGTATAGAAGTAAAAGTGATCTTTGCCATTGCAACAATAGTGTCCATATAGGTTTATTAGCATACTTGTAGAAAGAATCAACATAAATCATCCAGTTCACAATCATTTTATTGTAAATATAATATTTTTCAGTGCCTCTAAATTTCTTTTAAAATTGTTAATTCAGTGAAGAAACACCTTTGAACTAGACCTACTAAATAAAAATATAAACTATATATTCCCATTTT
Organism: Colobus angolensis palliatus; assembly: GCF_000951035.1. NCBI lineage: Eukaryota > Metazoa > Chordata > Mammalia > Primates > Cercopithecidae > Colobus > Colobus angolensis. Next base: position 14,546,980 of record NW_012115155.1, on the reverse strand, counting down.
CAGAAAAAATACTGATCTAAATTTCATATGATTTTTGGCTGTGTGAGCTACATAAATGTTCAATCATGGACAAATACAGTGTTAAGACTCCTGTTAAAATATTTTCTTTAATTATCTTATTTCAGATGCTTGCTTACATATAAACACCTTTAAATTAATTTAGGTGAAAGAATACAATTTAGCAGCCATCCTTTACCAGTTACTCTTCAATCTAATTCTAAGTCTTGTGGCAGAAAATAGACAAAGTAATATGGCAAATATGTGTTGATGTAATCACAGGAGGGAAGAAGAGGAGGATGAAAAAGAGAACACATAACTCAGACTGAGCAATCAGAAAGACTCCGAAGACATATACTTGAGCTGAGTGTTGAGTATAAAAGATAAAGTGAGAGTAAGTGAAGAGAGGATATATTCCCAGTGTGAGGAACATCATGTGAGAAGACATTAAAAAAAAAAATCAGGTGATATTTTATGAGGGACACTCCTACATAAGTATTTGCACAGAGCCTGATAAAAAGTGAGCATTTATTTAAACACTTATGAATTAATCACCTACTTATGACGAAAAGTTAAACTAATATTAAAAATCATTGTCTTGAGAAACCCTTTGCACACACATCAGCCTCACTCCCAGGTCTGTGAGATGACTTGCAGCTTGGCGAAGGAAGCACCCACTCTGAGTGAAGTGAGATCCTGGAGTTATTAACATGCAGTTTGCATTACATTCAACCTTCTCCAATCACAAGGCAAAAATATATGTTGTGACACACATATATTCAGCAGAGATTTTCAAACTTGAAATGACATTTCGGCCAGCCAAACATATATTAAAAACTAAAATTTCCATGCCGCCTGACTCTGAAAATTTTTTCCTCACCACAGCAACAGAATGAAAGTTACATCTCCTTATAAGTTAATCAGTGAGCATGCATCCAGGACTCTGCTAGATACTTTTGTTACCAGAGGGTCTTTGTTCTTAGAGCTCCCAAGATGGAATGGAACTTTGGGCCATGTGGCGAGTATTATAGCTCTATTAGAAGCTGTGGGTCATGGAAGAGAACCGTGGAACCCAGTGACTAATCCTCAGCTCAATTAGAATAAATCCAGGCAGTTGGCTGTGCAGGAACAATGGCAAGCCCCTAGCCTGATCTGGAGCAGCAATGGGTGCCTCGCTGGATCAGAAGCAGCAGCGGACACCCTGCTGGATCCGGAGTGGTGGAAGTCAGCAGCGGATCTGCGAAGGCGTTGTTCAGCAGTTGTGGACAGCAAGTGAAAGCTCAACTCGAGCCACAACAAACATGGACCAGAAGAGTGGGCAGTTGCAAGATTTAATAGAGTGAAAACAGAGCTCCCATACAATGGGAGGGGACCCAAAGGGGGTTGCCGCCGAAGGCTAGATTGCACGAGGTTTATATCCCAATCATTATCCCTTCCACTGTGCCCTCAGGCGATAGATGATTGACTATTTCTTTACGTCTTGCTTTTAGCATGATTGGTATTTTAGTGAGCTCCCTTTATACTACCTGATTGGTTGGGTGTGAGCTGAGTTACAAGCCCCGTATTTACAGGTGAGTGTGGTGACCTTCCTCAGCTAGGCTTAGGAAATCTTTTATTTATTTATTTATTTATTTTTTATTAT
>NW_012115155.1:14541473-14544455 GCF_000951035.1 Colobus angolensis palliatus | reverse complement strand
TCATCACTGGCTTAGGAAATCTTAGTTGTACTAGGAAATACAGCTAGTCCTGTCTCTCACTATGAAGGGTTCAAGAAAAATAAACTGAATTATCCTTAACTCTTACTTTGCAATTAACAGTGACAAAGGATACAGACCAGTATAAGAAGGATGAAATCAAATGTGAAAGTTTATGATACAGAAAGTAACAGCTGTCACACTAAAGAATAGACATCACTCTAAGTTAAAAATAATTAAAACTGTTTATAGATGATATAGGATTTCCATAAGACCTATGCTATATGAGAAAAGTGCATATGACCTATTGAGAACAAGCAGAGAAAAACTATCCTGATTTAAAGTCACGAAGATATTCAGAAAACATCCAGAAAAATCACATTATGTTAATAAAACATCACTAAAAGCAATTAAATTCATTCTGCAAAAATGTTAACTTGAAATTTGGAACAATTATTGGGAGAGAGATAACTGTTTTCTGTTTATCTGGGAAAAATCATTGGGACTTGTAATGAGTAGATTAGTTTCCCTAAAGGAACTTGTACTATAAAAACAAAACAAACAACAGAAAAATCAGGTGTTACATACACTTCTCTTGCTTCCAAAATTTGCAAATGGCACACTCATGCAGATTATAGAGACTCCATGGAGGAAAATTAAGTAAAATGTATGACTGAGTGGCACTAAACCCAGCTGTATTTCATCACTCTCTGTTGAATGGCAGAAATCCAGTTCTCTTTCAACCTTATTAAAGGAGAATATGTGTGAGGTTAAGAGAATTGTAAGAAGAAAATTACTCACTGTGCCAAGCTGGGCCAAATCCTGAACCCCAAACTGATTATGTGAAGGAAAAAGAGGGCTAGGAAATAATCCAGATGGATCTCTTTGTCAGTCTTCTGTTAGTCAGTCAAGAAATTAAGCACCTAGTATAGGCCATGTACTACACTAGATATTAAGAACACAAGCATGACTAAATAAAAAGCTGTGCCTTTATAGTATATATAGTTTAATAAATGGAATAATCTATACACAAAGTCTGACATGAAAGAGAAAAATTAACAACTGCTAATTCAGTAAAATTGCAGAATACAAAATCAACAAACAAAATCAGTAGTGCTCCTTATACACAAACAACAAGGTAACTGAAAAAGAAATCAAGAAGGCAATCTCATTTACAATAGCTACGAGAGAAAAATTAAACAGATATAAAAAAAACCCGACAAATAAATTTAACCAAGAAGGTGAAAGACTTCTACAAGAAAAACTGCAAAACACCAACAAAAAATTGAAAATACAAACAAACGTAAAAACATCTCATGCTCATGAATCGAAAGAATTACTATTGTGAAAATAACCATATTACCCCAAATAATCTACTGATATAGTGCAATTCCTATCAACATACAAATGACATTCCTCTCATAACTGGAAAAACAATGTTAAAATTTGTATGGAATCACAAAAGACCTCAAACAGCCAAAGCAATCTTGAGCAAACAGAACAAAGCTGGTCACATCACACTACCAGACTTCAAAATATGCTACAAAACTGTTGTAATCAGAATAGCACTGTACTCACATACAAACAGAAACAAAGCCCAATGGAACAGAATGGAGAATGCAGAAATCCATATATCTATAGCCAATAGATTTCTGACAAAGGTGCCAAAAATCTAGTCACCTGTAATCCTAGCTACTCGGGAGGCTGAGGCAGGAGAACTGCTTGAACCTGGGAGATGGAGGTTGCAGTGAACCGAGATCATGCCACAGCACTCCAGCCTGGGTGACAGAGTGAGACTCCGTCTCAAAAAAAGAAAAAAAAAGAAAAAGAAAACACATTAACATTGCTGGGTTGAGACGTCAAAGAATAGAGCTTGGAGCTGCCAGAGTAGCTGGAAATGTAGAGGAAAGTGCTTGAAAACAATGACACCACAGAAAGAATGAGTTTCCAAGGGTGAATATCAACTTCTCAACTCTTTAGCTAACTACTAAACTATACGTGTTCAGGGGAGATGAGGGGATAGGAGAGGTGAGTGGAACAGGTGAGAAAAAAATACAGTAGCTGGAAACCACAAGAACTGAGCGAGATTATTAGCTGCTGAACAAGGCAGAAAAGAACAAATTTGCTGTGTGAATGTAGGATATAGGCTAGTTAAAATACTGCTAGAAGAAAAAAATCCTCATAAGAGCACAACTGAATGCAGAATAACTAGCCTCTATCATTTATTATCCACAATGTACCATTTTCAACCAAAATTATATTACATGTTCAAAAATTACAGAAAAGTTTGTATCCTGGTGGTGTAGGGAAGGATTGATACAATGTAATGAGAAAGCTTTTAGAAAGTGGGAGAATTGTTTACTAACTTGATTGTGGTGGTGGTTACATGGATGTAAAATTGGTCAAAATTTGTCCAAATGTGTGCATAAAATGGGTGCATTTTAATGTAGAGACTGTAATTAGTAAAAATGAGAAAAGGCACGTTAAAAAAAAAAAAAAGTTTTCCCCCAGTTCCAAAGACAAGGAAACAGGAACTATAGAAGAAGTAAAAGAGTAAAGAAGTGGTTGAACTTTGTTACAATTCATTAACATAGAGTGTCTTTTGTTTCTGTTTGTTATCCTGACATCTTTTGTTCTTCTTTGTTACCCTCTGATTATCTGACACTTGGAAACAATAACAACAACAACAAAACGATGTTTTTTTAACACCTCACTTTTTCCATTCTCCTTTTGGGCATATTTTCCTCTATTAAACTATGGCTTCTTTGATGATTTTATTTACAATTGCTTTCTAATATTGTTGAATAATGCCTGGGCATAGTAAGAGCTTGATAACTGTAGGTTGTTGTTTGCTTGTTTGTTTATGGGAAAGAATTATGAATGAAAAACTAAAAAGAACAATTTCTCTCCTTTAGAATGTGCCTCCCCCAAATTCTTCTTGTCATCATTTAGGTCTTTCCATTTTTTTTTTTTTTTTTTTTTTTT
>NW_012115155.1:14539901-14541423 GCF_000951035.1 Colobus angolensis palliatus | reverse complement strand
ATAATGGTTGAACTAGTTTACAATCCCACCAACAGTGTAAAAGTGTTCCTATTTCTCCACATCCTCTCCAACACCTGTTGTTTCCTGATTTTCCATTTTTTTAATGAACATATAATAATTGTACAAATTTATAAGGACATAGTGATGTTGTGATACATGCAATGTATAGTGATCAGATCAGAGTGATTAGCACATCCATCATTTCAAAGCTTTATCATTTCTCTGAATTAGGAACATTCTATATCACCTTTCTAGCCATTTGAAACCATATATTGTTAACTACAGTCATCTTACAGTGTTGTAGAACACTATAATTTATTTTTTCTTTCTAGTTGTAACTTTGAATCCTTTAACAAATTTCTCTGTATCTCTCCCTCTTCCGCCTGCCTTTCCAAGCCTCTAGTGTCTTCTTAAGTTTTTCCTTTCATGAGATCAGCTTTTTAAAGATTCCACATATGAATGTGAGCATACAGTGTTAAACTTTCTGTTCCTGGCTTATTCACTAAACATAATGTCCTCCAGTTCCATCTATGTCGAGGCAACATAGCCTCAAATGATAGAATTTCATTGTTTTTGATGGATGAATAGTACTCTATTGTTGAAGACACTGGTCGATTCTATGTCTTGGCTGTTGTGAATAGTGCTTCAATAAACATGGGGTGCAGATGTTTCTTTGATACACCAATTCATTGTTCTTTGGATAAATAACCAGTAGTGGGATTGCTGCATCACAAGGTAATTCTACTTGTAGTTTTTTGAGGAACCTCTGTAGTGGCTATACTTGTTTTCATTCTCACCAACAGTGTATGAGTTCCCTTTTCCCAACATCCTCACCAGCATTTTTTATTTTTTGCCTTTAGTAATAGCCATCCTAATTGGTAAAATGATACTTCATTGTGGTTTTTATATGCATCTCCTTAATGATTAGTGATGTTGAACATTATTTCATATATTTGTTGATCATTTGTATATTTTCTTCTCATATATGTCTGATCAGATCATTTGTCCATTTTGTAATTGGATTATTTGATTTTTGATGTTTCGATGTTCAAGTTCCTTGATATATATATATGACCCCTGCTAGATGAATAGTTTGCAAATATTTTCTCTTATTCATTAGATTGTCTTTTCACTCCATTGATGTTTCTCCTTTGCTGTGCAGCAGCTTTTCGGGTTGATATAATTTCATTTATTTACTTTTGCTTTTGTTGCCTGTGTTTTTAAGGTCCCATTCATAAAATTATTTCCCAGATCAATGTCCCGAAGAATTTTCCCTAAGTTTTCATCTAATAGTTTCATAGCTTCCAGTCTTACATTTAGGCCTTTGAACCATGCTGAGTTGATTTTTATTTTATTTTATTATTTATTTTTTGAGACAGAATCTAGCTCTGTCTCCCTGGCTGGAGTGCAGTGGCATGATCTCAACTCACCGCAACCTCCACCTCCTGGGTTCAAGTGATTCTCATGCCTCAGCCTCCCAAGTAGCTGGGATCACAGACATGCATCACCACATCCAGGTAAT
>NW_012115155.1:14528722-14539832 GCF_000951035.1 Colobus angolensis palliatus | reverse complement strand
AGAGGCTGGGTTTCACTATGTTGACCAAATTGCTCTTGAATTCCTGGCCTCAAGTGATCCACCTGCTTCAGCCTCCCAAAGTGCTGAAACTAAAGGTGTGAGCAACCATACTGGACCTGGGTTGATTTTTTTTTTTTTTTTAATCAGGTGAGAGGAGGGAAATCCAGCTAATTTTTGTATTTTTAGTAGGGGCAGGGTTTCGCCATGTTGGCCAGGCTGGTCTTGAACTGCTGACCTCAGGTGATCCGCCCACCTCAGCCTCCCAAAATGCTGGGATTACAGGCGTGAGCCATTGCACCCGGACATAATGTGTTTTCTATTGTCTGACTTGTTCACAGGTTAAAGAATCACACGATGAAAATAGACCAAACTCAGAAATCTCACCCAGTGTGCTCCTTTCTTTATATGGTGGCTTCTTTGCTGGTTTCTTCCTTCTTTTTCACTGAGTTGCTGGGAGAGATCCCCATGCATGTGTTTGTTTAGGAGTCATCCAGGATTACATCCAGATTTGGGGTCCATCTTCCTTCCATGGCTCTCTTGCTTCTTGAATACAACCTATACATTTTCATCTTCTCTGCCAGCCATGAACTCGCTCCTCTCTTTTTCTAGTCAGTTAGGCTGCAATTATTCTCAGCTGGAGCTATGAGGCATTGGGTAGTGACCACAAGCAAAACAGCAACAAACTCATGATAGTTATCTAGCCGAATCACAATCTTTCAAGAGTAAAATTTCCTCCAATTTCTATGTTTGGACTCTTTCCAAGGTTGTCAAACTGGTGTTATTATATGTACTAGTACATTTGTGGTTCTATAAAGGAATATCTGAGGCTGGGAAATTTATAAAGAAAAGGTAATTATTTTGGCTCATGGTTCCACAGGCTCTATGAGATGCATGGCAGGCACTAGCATTTACTCCTGGTGAGGCCGCAGGATGCTTACAATTATGGTGGGAGGTGAAGAGCGAGCAGGAGAGTCACATGGCAAGAGAAAGAACAAAACAGGGAGGAGGAGGTGCCAGGCTCTTTTGAAAAAACAGCTCTAGCATGAATTAATAGAGTGAGAACTCGCTCATTTTCTCAGAGAGGGCACCAAACCATTCATGAGGGATTCACTTCCTTCATCCAAACACCTCCTGCCAGGCTCCTCTACTTTGAGCACTGGGGATCACATTTCAACACAAGATTTGGAGGGGACACACATTCAAACCATATCATTATTGTTGTAGCTGTTTTTACTATTTTCTTCAATTAGTAACTGTAATCTGCAGGAAGACTCACCCCAAAAACGTACTGAACAATTACCAAAATTCAGAACCAAGACAAACTCTTAATAAAATATTGCAAAAACAAAATAAAAAGGTAGAACATTAGACCGTAAGTTTTCTACTATCAGAGTTCCTGATTAATTTATGTCTGTATCTGAAAAATATATCCTGGATAATGTCTACTAACTATATAGTATAGAATCTGTGTTTAGTACCACACAACGAAAACGGATCACCAAATTCTGCTGTGTAGAGAGTCCTTGGAGGGAGAATCACTGTCAACATTATACCCTCACAGCTGATACTCAATGAAAAGAAGGCAGAAGCTGGCAAGGAGAAAGTTGACTGGGCTCACGTGGATCAATTGTAATGTGTATTTAAATACTTCTGAGTGATTTACTTAGAATTGCAACAGCTAATATTTACTCAGTATTTATAGTGTGCCATATATTGTAAACTAAACACTTTACATATATTACTTCATTTTAATTGTGAAAACAATAGTGATTTAGAAAACATTATTTTCTTTTAACAAATAAAGCCAGATTAAGCAAGGTTCTCAGTGTCATATTACTAGTAAATAATAGAGCCAAGATTTGAATCCCAAAATCTCTGACTCTAAAGACTTTATTCTTAACTACAGTAGTAATTGGTTAAACAGATGTTTGACAATTAATTCGATATATTCTGTAGAAAGCCCTTTGTAAAAGTGCATCAAAATTCTTAGAGGATTAAAATCTGTACTATGCGAAGAACTCTTCCAAATAAATAAGAAAAAATTTAAAATATGAATAACCTGAGCGAAAACAGTTTGCAAAGGAGAATATAGACTGTCAATTGATGTGCAGAACTAAAGTTAGTCAAATACTTAATACTGATCCAAATACATAATTATTCAAATATATGGAAAACAAAAATAACAAAAAACTATTTTATAAGTTTCACAAAGATTAATAATATTGATAAATGCCCAATATTTTAAAAAGTGAAAATGTATTTTCATGCATTGCTTATAAAGATGATTTTTGTGCTCCTTTTGGAAAGACATCTTGGTAATATGTAAGCCTAAAAATATCCATTTGTCTTGACTCACAAATTTATGTAAAAATTATTCCAAATATTGACTTTTTTTGAGGATGGAGTTTTGCTCTTGTTGCCCAGGCTGGAGTACAATGGTGCCACCTCAGCTCTCTACATCCTCTGCCTCCTGGGTTCAAGTGATTCTCCTACCTTAGCCTCCCTAGTAGCTGGGATTACAGGCATACACCACCACGCCTGGCTAATTTTTGTATTTTTAGTAGAGACGGGGTTTCACCATGTTGGTCAGGCTGGTATCGAACTCCTGACCTCAGGTGATCCACCCACCTTGGCCTCCCAAAGTGCTGGGATTACAGGCATGAGCGACTGCCCTGCAGGCCAACTGCTGATATTTTTATATAAGTAAACATTAAAATAGTATTTTATTAAAAAATTTGAAATCAATCCAGGTACACAATGCTGAAGAGAAGCAAATCAAGTATGGTGTTTTAGCTCAAGGAAATACTATGCAATCAGAATATAATTCTGTAGATTTTGATGAGTATGGGAAACATAGCATATTACTGTAAATAAATGAATTGGATTTGTTGTAAAGCTACAGTTCACATTCTAAGTTTTTTGTTTTAAAAAAGAGCCAGGAAAAATTTTGTTTATACAGGCCTACCCTGGAATGAAGCACTTGTGCCCAAAGATTTGAGTGAGCAATAAGGGCCACTCTATTTTACTGAACTGTTACTGTAACTGAGACTTCGGTACCCCAGCATTTTTAGGGGCTGAAATAATGAAAATTTTGATTAAGATCTTGCTTGCTTGCACAAAGCCCAACATCCCTTGTTATAAACTCCTATTGTAGTGTCTTTTTGTTAAGTGGGAGGAGATAACTTAAGGGTCACATAATATTTTCACAGAAGGAATGAATGCCTTTAAGAACATGCAGCCAGCTACTGATGCTCACAAGTCTGTTTGCTCAAGGTGTTATCTGAGTCAGAAAAGGACAGATGTTTCTCCCCAGGGATTCCTAAAACTCCCCTTTTCACTGGCTAGCTACATAAAAACTTGCTGTTGCTTCTTTTTGTTAAGATGGATTTGAGGGATCTTGCCCTCCTGCTTTGGCCAAATTGAATAAACCTTTATCGTCAAGCACTGGTGTGTCAGTGTTTAGTATTAGCCATGTGTTTGACACACAAGCCTATATTGTGGGTTCTTCAACAATTCTGGTGACCATGGTAGGATATTGTGCTCACAGGTGAGCAGCCCCAGCAGGATCTGAGCACACAGGGCGTCCCTGCTCCTGTTCTGGAGTTTTGCCTGGGAAACACTTCTCATCACTTTCCTTCTTGCTGATGCCAACAACCTTCAGGACAACAATCGGAGTGGAGATACATGCCAGACTTCAGTCTGCTTTCAGTTTTGCCTTTGCTAGGTGAGTTGCTTTGACATGCACAGCTGTGATTCTCTGTCTCTCCATTTGCATTTTGTTAGTTGTTGAAAAGAGGGACCTTTATTTGGGAGAGTTGAGGAAACTGTTGGACTCCACCCTTTTGTCCTGCAGAAATTTTATTTTATTCTTTGTGTAAACGTGTGTATTTATTTTGTATGCAAGTGTGCAACTAAGGGAAACTCAAATTTGATCCCCAAATGCAGCCCTTTGGATTACATTCTCCAGAACTGCATTGCTTTTAGTTAGGAACCAATGAAGCATTAAAAAAAAATTTTCTTTTATAACACAGTCTTGCCACAATATTCCCTAGGTTCAGCTAAGACTCAACTGGTCCGTAAGTTTTATGGGGATGATCACGCTAACAGTACTGGAAAATACATCTTCATCAGGTAAGAGCTATGGGTAACTTACTCACTAATCACAGGAACTCCTTTGGCTTCCATGTTTGAGCTATGGGAAAAGTTCAAAGGCATGCCAGGTCTTCTACAACTCCAGCTGGTTACATATTATGGCCCATGCGTGTGCACATATTAAATAGGTAGGCAAATTGTAGCAAAAGAAAATACAAAACTCAAATGGTCGACTTGCAACTAGAGTGTTAAACTGTAGTCTTCTAAAGCTCCCTGTTTCTCTCTTTTATTTTTCTGCCTGCTTCGAATCTGCTGTTACTGGCTACTGGTATTAAGATAAAACTCACTGTTTTATGATACTACTAATTCAAGACTACTTGGAGATTCTGTTTCTCTTATACAGTTCTCCCTAAAATGTAAAGATTGAAACTTATTTGAAACTGAAGGGAAAAAAAGGGTAAAACAGGTTTCTAAAATCAACCCGTCATGGAAAAGGTTTTGCCCAAATTTTTGTCTCACAGCCTTCATTTGATTATCTGTGAGGGCAAATAAAGTTTAGCCATGTGAACAGGTTCTAATTCCATCTGAAATTACTTGGATTTAGCAAATTTTTGTAAACTGGGGATACTGTGCTGCTATCTTGTGACTAGAGTTCTTAGGTAAAAGCTATTGGGTCCTTGTTTGCATGTGTGTGAATATTTATTTGTACATATATTATTCTATATATTGTGTCTATATGGTACCACATAGGTTCATTATTAAAGGAGTATTCATAAATTAAATAACTTGCTTTCCAAGTTCCCATGACTTAAATAAATCTTGGATAAATAGGCTAATTTTTAAGTTGTTGGTGAGATAAATGTGGACCATTAATGGATCTCTTAACTGTTATTATTACGTGATTTAGAACTGTTTCATAAAAGGAAAAGGATGAAATTCCATATGTGCAGGATTTTATGTTACTGCTTCAGAATAAGTCCATACAGAGAATGTTCAGTTTGATGGTGCAAGGGGCTGAGAATGTCAAGTCAAAAGTATTAGAATTTCAAAAACTAGATGAGGAGAACAATGTCTTGATCAATGCTTTGAACCCTCCTGCCATGCCAATGAACCACCACTGGGGCCAGATCACCCTCTCAGCTGATGCCAATTCCATTTGCACCTGAACCACTATCTCGTTTTCCAGTAGACCCAGCCTTGATATGGGGGATGGGGTGCAGAATGGGACAAACTCCCCTGGTGGAAGAAAGACAGGAAGTAAGGATATAATCCCACCATCCTGCACCTGACAAAGTATTCAATTTGGCCCAAGGACTGGGTCTTCTCAGGCAGGGAAGTTTCTACTTTGCCAATTCTCAATTGGAGGGCTAAATTCGAATGGACAGCCTATACGGATGATGTGGACACACTGCCCATTCCCCACCTGGATTTAATTAATTGAAAAAAATAATAAACTTTTTTATTGGTATGACCCTAGATTCACGGCCAAGTTGTTTTCCTCCACCTTTCTGACATATTACCCTACCTGAGCTGACAGGCATTTATGAATGTTTTGCTCATGGCTGTAGGACATCATATGGTTATTGAAAAGACAAGTCCATTGGCTTCACCTTGAAGATGAAAACAACTGCCCTGAATCTTCTGATGCTGTTCCGATGGTTGAACCAAGCTGGGATGTGAACAGTGGGGAGCTGTACCGGCTTGAGCATTTTAGAAATTGTATTATGGAAAGATTAAAGAAAGGATTCCTACAATTGAAAAGCCTCAGTAAAGTTCAGGAGGTTGAGCAGAAATCCCAGGACAGCACGTCTCAGTTTTTAGAATAAGTATGCTAGGCATATAGAAAATAAACTGATGTCAATATCAAGGCCTCTGAGAATCAGAGAATGGTAACTGTGACCCTTATCAGCTAAAGTTCTCCAGGTATCAAAAGGAAGTTGCAGAAGGTAGGCAACATCCTTGAACTGTCAATCTCACATTTGGTGGAGCTTGTTTCTAAGGTTTACAACAATAAAGGTGAAGTGAAAGAAAAGGAAAGATGAAATAACAGGTTACCCTGCTGGCAGCAGCACTCAACTGCTGAGCTGATAGGAATGTAGGAAAGGGATTAAAAGAAGGATGATGGAAGGTAAGAGGAAAGCCCCTTCCTTGGGGAAAGAATCAATGTGTGTATTGCAAAGAAGGAGGACATTGGATAAAGGATTATCCCAAACTGGTGAAGGCAACAAAGAAAGGTAAGATTCCCTCAGCCCACATAGTGGAAGTGAAAGAGAGAGATACAGCTGAACAATGAAGAGGCCCCAGGGCTCCATTAGATCTGAAGCTATCAGTATCACATCCACACAAGACCCCTTGTTATAATGGACAGTGGGGAACAAACTGATTGACTTTCTTATTACTACAGGGGCCACTTCATATGTAGTTAGCACCCCCTTGTTCCCTGATTCAAAGGAGACTATGGTGGTTACAGGAATGTCAGGGCAACTGTGACTTGCCCCTTCATACAACGTTTAGATTGTCATCTTGGAGACACAAGCCTGAAGCAGAGTTTTTTATTTATGCCTTAATGTCCTATTCTCCTCTTGGGTTGAGATTCACTTGCTTTACTGAATGTTCATATTATTAAACACATATTTTCTAGCCACTGTGACTTGAGTGACCATTGGAGCAACCACAGTTGGAAATATGTACTGACGGAAGTAGTTTCATGGGCCAAGGACATTGTTGAGGTTATGCACTTGTCACCTTGCAGATCACCTTAGAAGCCAAGGCTTTGCCTCCAGACACCTCAACTCAGATATCTGAATCTATAGTTCTTACCAGGGCTTTCCTAATCGGTAAGGACAGAGCTGTCCATATTTACACAGACTCAAAGTATGTTTTCTCAGTGGTGCATGCACACAGGGCCATATGGAAAGCAAGAGGACTTTTAACTACTGAAAATAAAGACATCAAATATGTCCCAGGCATTTTGACCTTATTGAAATCTGCGAACAACCCTGAGGAAGTAGCTGTTATGCACTGCTCCAGGCACCAGAAGGGAAATTCTCTAACAACAAAAAGAAACCAACAAAGCTGCAGATCAAGCAGCTAAGGTGATGGGAAGGACTCAGAGATTTGAAATCCTTTTGGAACTCTTAATTTCCCAAATAGACCTTGTCAATGTTTAGCTTCAATATAACCAAGAGGATTTAATCATAGCCAAAGAATTTGGTTTTCTCTTCCACCCCAATACATTTTGGCTGGAAAATACACTTCAGAGGTTAGCACTCTGATGTACAAGGACCTCTTAAAGGAAATCATAAGTCAAATTCATCAAAGCAGTGGTTATGGAAGGAATGCCACCTTGCAGTAGATTTTAAAAAATATTTAATTCGCCCTAGTTTACAAGAGACTGTCAAAAGAGAATGCAACAGTGTGTAATTTGTGCTGAAAAGAGCCCTCAGGCAGGGCCATTCCCTCCAAAAAGATTCCAACAAAAGAAACTAGCCCCTTCCAAGGGTTTTCAGGTGGGCTTCGTCATGTTGCTCTGAGCATATGGAAACATCAGGTCCCTTTTAGTGTCTGTTGATGCCTTTATTGGGTGGGTTAAAACCATTCCCACAGAACAGAGAAGGCCACAGAAGTGGCTAAAGCCCTGCTTAAAGAAATAATCCTTTTGTATAGACTTTCTGTAACAATTCAAAGTGATAATGTGGCCACCTTTACTTCCAAGGTAACTTAAGAAGTGTCAAATGTTTTGAGAATAAATTGAAAACTGCCCTACGGTGAGCAGAATCCACTGAAAGACTGAAAAGATTAAATCACACCTTGAAGAAAATGATGGCAAAAATCTGTGAAGAAACCAGTTTAACCTTGAATAAGGTGTTATGCTCTTCCCTGATGTGAATCTGGGTAGTGGCCCAAAGTAAGCTCCAACTGAGCTACTTTAAAACAAAGTATGAAAAAGTATTCCTGGCTTTGCTAAAGGAAAGGTGCCTGGTATAACAAAAGCAAATAGCAATTAAACAATATTTAAAGATCTTAAATGGAGTTTTAACCTTTGCTTATAAGCCTGCTTCTAACAGCCTACTGATCCCAATAGATGTACCCCTCCATCACTTTAAAGTGGGTAACGAGTTTCTTCTCAAATTGTGGACAGAGTGCAGACCAGGGGACCAACCCATCCCCCAACATCTAGTCCCTAAGGAGTGCTTTTGACTCCCCACTTGCCAGCCATGCTAGCCAGAATAGAATTTTGGATCCATCACACTTGAATAAAACTTGTCCCTACAAACTTGAACAGGAAAAGAAAAACCTTGGCTACTGGAGTGTCTTGGGTTGCTGTTTCAAGCCAAGTCTACTGACAGAAAAGCAAAATGAACTGGGTCTTTATAGTTTGGGTCATGATTGCCTTGATTTCTTCTTTTTCGTGGAAGGAAAATTCATTGTTATGATTTCCCAACCTCTAGCTTCTTCTGCTAACTTATTTTGGTATTGGATATGTCATCCTAAACCTCATCTGTTCTAGACCATTACGACTCTCTGATGTAGACAGTTTGTAATGTTTCAAATATCTGTATCTGCACATTTGAGTATCCGAAGACTCCCCAAAGAGTGGAGTATCAGGTATGCCTCATCTGACTCATTTGTGGAGCTACCAAACCCCCTTGTTTGTATTTGGCTTCTTGACAGACATATCCCCTTTCATTCTTAAAGGAGGGCATATGAAAATTCTCATTGGATGATGATTTGCATAGAACTTCATTTGACCCCAGTTTTGCAGCATGGGAAGTACATTGCATAGGCCCAGGCTTACCGGAGTGTGACAACAGCATAACAGGTCCATGGGTAGACTAATTGGCTTTAATAACAGCTACAACTATTGACACCATGACCTGTGCTCCTGTGGGATATTTATCTGTCTGCAGTCAGGAAACTCATCTTTGGACTTACAGGTGCTTCAGGGGAGGAGATCACGGACAATGTTTAATGGGACACTCAGTTATGCCATTATCAAAACACAGTAATATAATACTAGACAAGTTCCTTAAAAGTTTTCCAGGGTCTCAAGGAAGTTTGGAAGAAGACTCCATGGGGTGGTCCCTGAGCAAAATTTTCAGGAGGATTCCTGATGGCCCAGCATACTTCTTTGGACACACTTTGCTCCTATGATGAGGGTGGCTTCTCATCAACATGTTTTTAGAAACTTACCTATCACTTTAAGGAATATATCTGACGAAACTGCTGCTGCCATTGCAGCATAGCAAAAGTCTTTGGATCCTCTAGTTGAAGTTGTTTTGAAATAATGGCATAGCATTAGATTACCTGCTGGCTGAACAAGATGGAGTAGGTATAATTCCAAACACTTCCTGCTGCACTTAGACTAATAATTCGGCTGAAGTTAAAATGCATATAGATAAAATAAGAAAGCAAGCTTCATAGTTAAAATAAGTAAAAGATGAAGCAGGATTAGGTGATTGGTTTTTTGTACTATTTTCTTGGATCTCACTGGGATCTAATTTGTATTTTTTGGCATCTTTAAATTTGGCTTACCTCTTTCTTATTAATTATTATTATTATTATTTATTATTATTATCTTTGAGATGGAGTTTCACTCTTGTCACTTAGGCTGGAGTACAGTGGTGCAATCTCGGCTTACTGTAACCTCCGCCTCCTGGGTTCAAGTGATTCTCCTGCCTCAGCTTCCCAAGTAGCTGGGATTATAAGTGCCTGCCACCATGCCCAGCTATTATTATTATTATTTGTATTGTTTTGTTTTGTTTTGAGTCAGAGTCTCACTCTGTCACCCAGGCTGGAGTGCAGTGGAGTGATCTCAGCTCACTGCAAACTCCACCTCTAGGGTTCAAGTGATTCTCCTGCCTCAGCCTCCCGAGTAGCTGGGATTACTGGCCACACCACCATGCCTGGCTAATTTTTGGATTTTGAGTAGAGATGGGATTTCACCATGTTGGCCAGACTGGTCTTGAACTCCTGACCTCAGTTGATCCACTCACCTCCCAAAGTACTGGGATAACAGGTGTGAGCCACCTCACCTGGCTTCCTATTAATTTTTATTGTAGCTTATGTCTTTATTAATGTCATCATCCACCTCACCTAGCCTCTTATTAATTATTATTGTAGCTTATGTCTTTATTAATGTCATCATCAAATGTGATTTAAGGTGCTTGTCTAAGACTGTAGATAAGAGTACTCAGATAATGGTATGGCAATGTGCAGGGTATTGGCCCAGCACCTGTGAATATTTTCAAATTCAAGTGGATAGGTTCTGTTTCCCAATTTCCCCCATCTTCACCCCTTATAAGCAGGAATTAGCCAGAAAAAAATGACACTCCTTTTTCTACATTAATGAGTAATAGATAAAGACAGTCAGGCCCTTTGAGCTTTCAGTACCCCAACATTTTTGGTGACAGAAATAACAAAATTCTGATTAGGACCTTGCCTGCTTGCACAAAAGCAAGCATCTCCTGTTACCATAATATAATTATAAACTGCTGATGTATTGTTTCTCTGTCAAGGAGGAGGTAAAAGTTCAGAGTTAAAAAATATTTTTTCAGAAGGAATGAATGCATTTATAGACATTGCAACTGGCTGCTCACTCTCAGAGGTCTAGTTGCTCAAGGTGTTATCTGAGATTGAAAAGCACAGACACTTTCCCTGCGTTCCTTGAAACTTCCCCTCCTTACTCTCGAACCATATAAAAACTTTCTGTTTTTGTTGTTGCTGTTTGTTTGTTTGTTTTTAAGGTGGATTTGAGGGAGCTTACTCTTCTGCCTTCGTGGTTTGGTTAAGTTGAATAAACTTTTCTGTATCTCCAAGCAACAGTGTGTCATTGTGTGCCATTAGTTATGCATTGGGTACGCAAGTGTGAGTTTAGTGTTCTACAACACTTTAAAGAAATTCTGATAGATAACAGAGAGAGGTAGACAAGAAAAGAAAGGAAGAAAGAAAAGGAGAAAGGAAGGAAGAAGGAAGGAAGGAAGGAAGGAAGGAAGGAAGGACGGAAGGAAGGAAGGAA
>NW_012115155.1:14492291-14528382 GCF_000951035.1 Colobus angolensis palliatus | reverse complement strand
AGGTAGGGCCCTATTTCGAACATAGAAGCAGTATGGTCTTGATCTCCTGACCTCATGATCTGCCAGCCTCGGCCTCCCAAAGTGCTGGGATTACAGGCGTGAGCCACCGCGCCCGGACAATTTGAGTTAGATTTCCATGGGAGCTTTCCCTTTCAGAAATCAGGACTAAGGGTCTAGATTTGGGAATTCTATAAAAAGAGGTAGGGCCCTATTTCGAACATAGAAGCAGTATGCCAAAATATTGAAAAGATCTTAAAATGGTGCACAGGCAAACAAAAGAAAATAAAACATTTATGTACATATCATCTCCACCATAAACTTCAAATATCAGGAATTCTACAGTTAAGTTTCTGCTCCAAAAATATTAATTTTTTTGTTCTAGCAAGAAAAAATTTCTGTTTTACAGAGTGTATTTAATTCTAAGAATTCGAGATTTTGTAAAATAGTCTTCATTGGAAAGTATTGAAAGCTTTAACATGTGGCTTGGATATAAGCAGGTCATCAACAATTGGACACAGAGATACAGCTAGCTTTCACCTCCATAATCATGTGAACATGAGTTTGGGCTAGAGTTGAGACCTGATTTCTACTCTTTTACTATCTTGATGCAATCGATAAATGGCAGCTTAGAATACCAGAAATTGTAAATTTGTAAGTATTAGCATAGAGTCCTGAAAAGAATAATTTTAAATCTCTTCTAGATTCATCAGGAAAGAGTTCTGGGATACACTGGCGATGTCTGCCATGGGAAGCTGAGTCACTACAGAGGACATAAGAAATAGGCTGTGCATGGAGGTTGATCTGGCAGCAAAATAAGATGCAGCATGAAAAGACAGGACATAGGAAATTTCGAAGAGTTATCTGGTGATGACTCAGTATATCCCTTATCTGTGTAATTCATTAAATATTTATACAATGCATTCTGAGATTTCCTGTCCTACTTTATTGTCCTCTGATCTAGTTTATTCTCTTTCATTTCATTTAAAAATGCTGGTAATGTCCTACTAAAATAATTTTATAATGTACTCTTCAGTTGTAACTTCCAAGTGGAAAAAACTGCTACTTATTTATCAACCCAGTTGGGGTGGCAAATGTAAAATGCAGCTACTCAGGGTTGATCCAGACTGTTGTCTCTAATCTGCTTAGGTAGACCGTAGCCAGCTCTGTATGATTTTTATAGGTTAAGACTCCGGCACAGACTTCCAGTACAATGTATTTTTTTAATGTGATTTAATTAGTAAAAATAAAGGTCATTAAATGAGAATTTCACTTATGAACATCAAAACTGAAATTCATCCAGCTGACAGATGAACACATAAATCTGTTTTTTAAAAAACAAAAATATGTAAAGAAAGCAAGACAGGAGCATAGCTTATTAAGTGAGAAAGAAATATCAAAAAACACGTTTCAGAATATGAATTCAGGGTAACTAAGCAAAGAAGAATTAGCAGAAGAAATGGAAAAGGCATATAGGTATTGGATATAGTCAGGCTTCAGTTTTAGTCAAGTATCTGGAATAGCCTAGCTGTGAGATTTGCAATTTAACGTTAACATTCTCTCTCTTTTTTATTTATCTAGAGCACTCAACGCATGTCAATTATCTTCCTTTTCCACAAATCTAATGAATTTTGCATCATCATTTCCTAAATAAAACAGTTAATCAATTTAAAAAAGAGATATTGTTTTAGGTCACCGGATTCACTATGGCTGTACCCTGTCCTTCATGGGATTCTTTATCCATCTATTTTGTACCTTTCTTGTGGTGTAGAGTTACAACCAGTTACATTATTCTAAAAGTGGCTTGAGTAAAAATAAAACTAGCCCATTTATTCATTTACCCATAAAAAGTCTGTACTTAATTTGTTAATAAAGGGTACGATTATTCTCAAAACTCAGCCCTCCAGCAAGCATACGGGGCAACACAAGAAAAAAAAAACATAATTTGTAAAGAGGTAAAATGAAATATGATAAAGACACCAACTATTTTTTGGAGTATTCTATATCGAGTATATAGCCACTGAGCTAAATGGATGCATTTAGAGAGAACAACTTCTATTTTAACAGAACTTTGATCTTAGATGTAGGATGGGAAAGCATCGGAAACAGAACTGGAAACATTTAAACGTACAGTGTCAACAAGTGTCACGATATTGACCAATAAAGTTGGGATTAACAGACTAAATTTCACATGGTCAGAGCATATTTGTAAACCTTTAAAGTCCCAATGAAGACATGTTCGACCAAGGAAATTGCAAAAATAAATTCCCATCTATAGGTGGGCAAACAATAAAATATGGTCCTCAATTAACTCAGGCACTCTGTAAGTAAAGATCTCCGGTATGGCACTCCAGTCAAAATTTCAAGCTAGTAAAAATCATTGTTAAAGAAGATTTTATATGTAGCTGCTTTTTAAAATGTGAGTAATGGAGACATAATAAGCTTGTATATTAATGGTATTATAAGAGTTGGAGATAGGATAAAATAATGTTGGGTCAGTTATTTCTTAGTGCTTACAAAATGGGTAAAAGTTTGTGTAAAAAAAATGGCCTGCCTTGCCTAGATTATACAGTAGGTTTGTGACACCTGGAAATAAATGCCTGTACTCTAAACTCTGCTTGAAACTGAATTCTACATGGTGGTTGATCTGGCAATAAAATAACATGCAAGCAGGAAAGATACGAAATCGCAATTTCTATTTCTTCAGTGAAATCTCAGCACATCTCTCATTTACAAACATGACATGGTCTGTTCTTCTTTGCTCTATAATATTATGTCTGAGCCATTCAAAAAATGTAGCAAATGCTATCCTATATTATTGGAATATTTTTCATTTCTATCCTTTATCCATTCACTCAACAATCCACTAAAATGTAATCAATATGTGCCAGAAACCAAATTTATCTTCAAAAAGGAGTAGATGATGAGATGTAAAATCTGGCACTCAGAAAAGGTGGTCCAGGTTGCATATATTGATCTAAAATATTTTTACTGAGACTATAATATCCTTAAAGGTAGGATTATGTTTTATTAATTACATGTTCCATATAATGAATCCTATCATTTGAATAACACTATTAAAAACACTGTCATTCCATTTAAAATTGAAGACATGCATATATATCTTTGACCAAGCAATTCTTGTGACTTTAAAACTTTTTGGCTGGGCATGGTGGCTCATGCCTGTAATCCCAGCACTTTGGGAGGCTGAGGTGGGCGGATCACCTGAGGTTGGGAGTTTGAGACCAGCCTGGCTAACATGGTGAAATCCCATCTCTACTAAAAATATACAAAATTAGCCGGGCATAGTAGCATTCACCTGTAGTCCCAGCTACTTGGGAGACTGAGGCGGGAGAATCGCTTAAGGGCAGGAGAATCTCTTGATTTCAGGAGATGGAGGTTCCAGTGAGCCAAGATCACACCACTCTTCTCCAGCCTGGATGACAGAGCAAGACTCAGTCTCAAAAACAAAAACAAACAAACAAAAAGTTTTGACTGCAATCTACAGTAATCATCAGTAGCAAATACATTTTAAAATCTAAGCCAGTACACATATACAATAATATACAATGACATACATATGCAATTTGTATAAGTGCACATATATACATTTGAACATTTATTATTGCACCATATTTCCTTTTTAATTATACTCTCTTCTAGTTTATTATATTCTATTTTGTTTTATTTTGAAATAATGGTTGCAATTCACTAAGTTAATTCCACAGGCCACTAATGAGTTTTAACCTTCTGGGAAAATATTGTACTAAAAAGCCTCTTATATTCGCGTACCGAGGGATGTTTATAACAGTGCTGAAAATAATTATAGTCTTAGTAACAAAATTGGTCATACATGCCAGAATGAACAAAGTGTGGTATATTCATAAAATTTTTCACTCTGCATCAGAGAAAACACATGAATTACAGCTATATGTATCAACAGGTTTCAGAAATAATTTTGAGAAAATATCAAGTCACAGGGATATGCAAAGAATATGTTTCTATTTATGTAAATCTTCATTGCGAGTAAAACCAACTAATATATTCTTGGGTAAAGAAACACCTATGGTAAACAAAATAAGCAAGAAGTATGAAGTATGAAAAGTGATGAACACAAAATTCAGGATATTGGTTATTTTGGAGTTAAACAAAGACTGTTACAACAATACAGGAGTAGATTATACCTCAAAGATATGAATAATATTCTATTTTCTAAGTAGATTGATAAGAAACATGATACTTATGCTAGTCTCTACTGTGTATCTACCATAAAATGTTACAACAAATCATTTTATAGAGAAATTAATTTAACAAAAGATTTAGGATTTTGAAAATATTCTTAGAATTCTATGAGACATTTTATGCTAATAAATTGTTTATATGTATATAGATAACTTCCTTTTAAAACATAACTTGGAAAAAATATAAAGAAGAAATAGAAAATATGATAGATCTGCTACTACTAAAGGAATTGAGTGAGTAGTACACATACACATTTTTTGGAAGTTCTTCAAAACTTCAAAGAGATATAATTCTCAAGTTATAGAATATATGTAACAAAGATAACAGAGCAAACCATTGCCCCAGAAAGTAGCATATATTTTGAAAAGCATGTCAAAACATACAGAGAATGTTTTACAAGTAATTGTAAATAAAACATAGGTCAAGAAATTGAATATCACTAGCTTTGAATTTTAATTTTAATAGTAGAATCACCTATTGAGTTTTTTGCCACCCTAAACCTCTTTTCATGCTCTGAAACTTTTGTTATAATTCCCTTATTTTACTGACAATATTACCAAATATGTTTGTATCTGTAAAAATATGGTATAGTTTTACCTGCTTTTGAATTTTATATTTAGATAGGTCTTTGTCTTTGTCCAGAAAGGTCAGAAAGTATTTTAAAATTATGCACCATAATTTTCTGTCACACCTACTCAACTTTGCTTTTGGTAGCCTGAGAATAGCAAAAGACAACATACAAATAAATATTCATGCCTGTCTTTCAGTAACACTGCATTTTATCTACAAAAATAGGCAGCCAACCTGCAAAAAACAGTTTACTAATCTCACCTTATAGGAATGGAATCCATTGTTTAGAATATTATTTTATGTGAATACACCATAATCATTTACTTATACATTTTTTAGAATATTATGTGAATATTTCATAATTATTTATGTATTCTATTTTTGACACCTTGTTAGATTGTGTCCAGTTTTGCAGCTATTATGAAAACATGCAGCTAGGGTTCAATAAACATTCTGGTAATTCTATTCTGATGCAAGTATGCATAAGAATACCTTGGGCTACACATGTAGAGATAAAAATCGTTAAGACTGAAGGAGTATTCAGTATATGATCAGCTTCATCAGATACTACTAAATTATTTTAAATGATGGATATATCAATTAGCATTCTTAGTAGAGTATATGCAAGTTCTCTTTATTCTATGCTCTTATCAAAACTTGAAATTGTCTGCCTTTCTAATTTTTTACTAATCTAATAGGTATGCAAGTATACTATCTATTCTTTAGTTTGCAATTCCTTATTAATTAACTATTTGTCTAGATTTCCGTTAGTATTTGGGTTTCCTCTATTTCAAAATGACTATTCACATTTTTGTTTAAATGGATTCCTAATACATTCTAGATTTTCTCCATCTTCATCACAATAATTTGGTTTGGCTTGGTTTGGTTTTCCACCCTACTTCTTACATCATTGTAGCCCAAGGCATAAATATTTTCACATAATTTTTTCTCTAGAAATTTTATAATTTTAGCTTTTATACCTAGGTCTATGGTTTATTTTGAGATAATTTTTGAAACATGCTGTGAGGTATGGATAAAAGTTTATTTTTTAAATGTAACTAATCATTTGTTTCATTTATATATATAAAAAATCCTTTCCTTTATCCAACGAGTGGCCTTTAAATATTTGTTAAAATTATTTGACTATACATGAGAGGATTCATTTCTGAAAACTATTATTTTCCATTAATCAGTTTGACTATCTTTAGTCCAATACTATACTATCTTGATAATGATAGCATAATAAATTTGAAAATAAGACAAGTAAGCCAGATAAATGTGGTTTTTTCCAAAGATATTTAGGCTCTACTAGTCCTTTGCATTTGTATAAAAACTTTAGCATCAGCTCATCGATTTTTACAAAAAGAAAAGCCTGCTAGAAATTTGATTGTCATTGCATTGAATCTATAGACTAATTTTCAAATTGATATCTTAGAAATGTTGAGTCTCTTGAACCATGAACAAAGTGTATCTCTGCACTTATTTAGGCCTTCTTTATTAACTCTCAAGAATGTTGTGTAGATTTTCTTCTGTGAGCTTCATGCATATTTTGTCATACTTTAAAATTTAACCATAGTTATTGCAGGCTAATGCTATTGTAAGTGATAGGAATTTTATTACATGCTACATTATATACTCATTGCTAGCATATAGAAATACCATTTGTAATTGATCTATTTTACAACCTTGCCATGCTCCCTTATTAGTTATACTAGTTTCTTCTGTAGATTCAGTAGTATTTTACACACAGATGATCATGACATCTATAATGAGACAGTTTTATTTTAGCATTTTATTTATTTCTCTTTTTTCCCCCAGTGGCTAAAATTACTAGTACAATGGTGAAAAAGTAGGAGTAGACATTCTTTCCTTGTTCTCACTCTAAAAATAAAATAATTTAGATTATGACCACTAAATATGAGATGGACATTTTTCATATGTGCCCTATATCATAATTTGCAGTATGCATTTTTCATATGTGCTGTATATCCTAAACCTGATGGCTTAGGAAATGTTCTACTATTCTCAGATTACTGAGTTTTTATCAGAAAGTGATGTTATATTTTTTCAATTACATTTTCTGTTTTTGTTAAAATGATTATACTTTTTTTAGCTTCAAGATGGCTGGCTAAGGCATCTGCAGTCGCCTCCTCCACACACACACATACACACACACACACAATACCGTGAGTAGATAGATATTCATACTTTGAATAGATCATCTAAGAGAGAACACTGGAATTCGACAGTGGAGTGACAGAAAACACTTAAGGCAACAAAGGAGAGGGAAGTGAGTCAGCCTGCCCAGCCAGGATCACCTGGCACCCCAGATAGTCTCCCTAGTGTGGGGAAGAAGTTAAGTGAACAATTCACAGCAGTCCACCATGAACTCTTTCAATCCTAGCCAAGGGAGAGCCCTTCAACTCTTGCAGGCCCTGAGAGTAACACAGGGAACTGCCTGCAGACTGCACAACAGTGTTAGTTAAGAGAGAAAGCTCACACTGGGTCCCACACATCCCCTGAGATGTTTATTAACATTAAGCAGCTACAGCACAGTGCCATTTCAAGAGTCCACCTCCTACCAAACTGCATGGTGCCTTGGGACTCAACAAACTAAATATCTCCACATCCCTAGAGCCACAGTGACATCCTCTACATGCAGCTACCACTGCTGCTGACTGCTGCCACTTGGGCCAAAGCATGCACTGGCAGTGACCCTCCCCTGCCAAGCAGCCAAGCAGGGGTGTTACAGTTCATTAACAAGTGCCCTGAGGAACAAATGCCACATTCTGCACCTGCCACCTGAGGCTGAAACACATACTCACCAGCTGCCTGCCTACAGCTGCTGAAAGCAAACCTGCCCTCCCCAGTAGTAGGACCACATCCAAGACCTCCATAACCAGGGCCTGGGCATCATCCCAGACCAGAGGACTACAGCCAGTGCCTATATGCACCACCAGAGAGCCTGAGGACAGGTCTGCCTGGCCTAGCTTTGCCCCTTCCAGTGCCCAAGCACACAAACTGTGGACTTGGGGATCGCTCTGCACCATTCACTGTGTTTGGAACTTGAACGCTCTTCCTGGGGGCTCAGGCAGCCTGATGCTACCCCCACAGCTGGCACTCACCTGTATATGCCATCTGTGGTTCCAAAGACTGGTCTGCTCAGCTCATCACAGCCAGCACCAACATCAGCATAGACTGTTTGGGAGCCAGAGAGTTGTCTCATTACTGCTACAGCTATCACCTACACCATGCCTACTGCCCAGGGATCCCAGGATCCCAGGATCCATGCAACTTCCTGGTCCACTGCCACTGCTAGCACCTAAGCAAGTCACTTGGAGACCCAATAATTGGTCCACCTGGATCTACTAACAGCAGTGCCAACATATGCCATCCTCGAGCCCAAAGACAGGCATGCTTGGCCCACTGCTGCTACCACAGGGGCCTGTGTACTGGTCCACCTGGCATCCCCATCCACAGCAACAACTTCACCACAGCCTCCATGAAGAACCGCACCCTGAGTAACTGAGGAAATCAGAGACACCACTGATATGGTTTACATCAGAAGAAATTATGTGGAGACTGCACTAGTGTATGCACCCAGAATAAAAGCCAAAATGTCTTACCCAAGCAACAGTATAGGTACGACTTTATGAAAAAGTCCTCTCCTATGAAAAGAAGTTCAAAAAATTGGAAGAAGGAATTGTTGCTTCAGATGTGTAGAAATTAATGTGAGGACACAAGAAGCATGAAAAAACAAGGAAATATGACACCTCCAAAGGAATACAATAATTATCTAACAACAGATTCCAATGAAAAATAAATGTATGAAATGTTGAGAAAATAACTAAAAATAATATTTAAAAGCTCAGTAAGATGGGAGAGAACACAGATAAACAATACAGACAAATTAGAAAAACAATGTAGGATATGAATGAGAAATCCATAGAAGAAACAGGTATCATTTAAAAAAATCCTGGAACTGAAAAGTTCATTGAATGCAATAGAAAATACATATGAGAGCTCAATAATAGACTAGATCAAGTGGAAGAAAGAATTTCAGAACTTGAAGACAGACCCGTTGAAATAAGCAATAAGACAAACATAAAGAAAAAAGAATAAAAATAAAATGAAGAAAGCCTACATGACATATAGAATAACACAAAGCAACCAAATATTTGGATTTCCAAAGTCCCAAAAGGCGAAGACAAAACCAAAGAAATAGACAACTTATTTAATAAAATTATAGCTGAAAACTTCCCAAGTCTAGCAAGAGATTCAGACATACAGATATAGGAATCTCAAATATTCCTAAGCACATACAATTCAAAAAGGCCTTCTCCATGGCACATTAGAGAATGAAACTGGACCCCTCTCTCTCCTTATAGACAAAAATAACCTCAAGATGGCTTAAGTGTAAGATCTGAAAAAATGAAGCTATTTGAAGAAAACATTTAGGAAACACTGCAAGACATTTGTTTAAGCACAGATTTTTATGGTCAAGACCTCAAAAGCAAAGGTAACAAAAACAGGCAAATAGAGTTATAATCCTTCTTCACAGCAAAGGAAATAATCAATAGAGTGAAGAGAAAACCTATTGAATGGCAGAAAATATTTTTAAACTATTCATATGCCAAGTGATTCAGGATATACAAGCAACTGAAAAATCTCAACAGTGAGAAAAAAATAATGTCATTAAAAAGTATGTAAAGGACATAAATAGACATTTCTTAAAAGAACACACACAAATGCACAATAGGTATATGAAAAATGCTTAATATCACTAATTATCAGGGAAATAAAAATCAAAACCACAATGAGATATTATTTTACTTGAGTTACAGTGACTAACATTAAAAAGACAAAAAATAACAGATACTGTTAGGATGTGAAGGTAAGAGGACCCTTACACACTCTTGGTGGGAATGTAAATTAGTACAACCACTGTGGGAAACAGAACAGAGATTTCTCAAAAAACTAAAAATAGAACTATCATAGAATCCAACAATTCCACTACTGAGTATTTATCCACAGGAAACAAAATCAATATATCAGATGGATACTGGCAATCATATGTTTATTGCAGCACTTTTCACAACAAAAAAGATATGGAATCAACCCAAGTGTCCATCAATGAATAACTGAATAAGGACTATATGGTAAATACACACAATGGAATATATTCAGCCATTAAAAAATTAAATCATGTCACTTATAGTAATGTGGTTGGAATTAGAAGTGATTATGTTAGGTTAAATAAACTAGGCACAGAAAGAAAAATATTGCATATTGTCATATATTTGGGGGCTAAGAAGTTGATTTTTGTGGAGTTAGAGAGCAGAACAAGAGACACCAACTCTAGCCACTGAACCCCAGTGCCACTTATCCTAAAAGGAATGCTACTTTTATATTTACGTGGTTCTGTCTGCAGCATCATTTGGAGTTTCATTGCTGTCAGTCATTTCAATGAGTTGCAACACTGGTTGCCTCCACCAGATGTTGCTGAAACATTCCTGCCATTATCCATAAATAACTTTCCTTTGAAAGTAGCCTACTACTGGGCCTTTGTAGTGACTGAATGATTGACCATGGACCACCAAGTTACCCTACAACATGAGCTGAGTATCATTAGCTGGGTGCTCTCTGATTCACCAAACCGTAAAGCTGGGTATGTACAGCACAACTCCACCATCATATAGAGCAGTGGGTACGTAATTGAGGCCAAGCAAGCCCTGAAGGCACAAGTTATATAAAGAAGTGACACAAATGCCTATGATTTCCCCTCCTGCTACACTGACTTCTTTCTCCCTGCTTGTGTGTGTAGCCTCATTGTCGCAGTTTCCTATGGTAAGTTGACAGAGGAAGGGAAGGCTCAGTCCTGGTTTTACAGATGGTTCTGTCTGATAGATAAGCACCATCAAAAAGTGGATAGCTGTGGCACTACAGCCCCATTTTCAGGCATTCCTGAAGGATGGCAAGGAAGACAAATCTTCCCAGTGGGCAAAATTTCAGACAGTTTACCTGATTGCGCACTTTACTTGGAAGGATAAATAGCCATATGTGTGATTATATACCAGTTCATGGACTGTAACAAGTGGTCTGGCTGGATGGTCAGGGAATTCGAAGAAATCTGATTAAAAAATTAGTGAGAAACAAATTTATGAAAGACGTATGTGAAAAGGCCTGTCCAAATGGGCAATACAACCTAAAGATATTTGTGTTTCATGGGCATTCTCACCAAAGGTTGACTTTAGTAGATAAGCATTTTAGTAATTAAGTAGATAGGGCAATTCATTCTATGTATAGCATAAGCCTCTCCTCAGCCACCCATGTCATCACCCAACGACCTCATGAACGAAGTGGTCATGGTAGCAGGGGTGGATGTTATACATTAGCTCAGCAACATGGACTCTTCATCTCTAAGGCTGACCTGGCTACAGCCACCACTGTGTCAATTCTATCAGCAGTGTAGACCAATACTGGGTCAATGAAATGGCATCATTCCCCGGGATGATCAGCCAGCTACCTGGTAGCAAGATGACTACATTGGATCACTTCTATTATGGAAGAGGAGGCATTTTTTTCTTACTAGAAGAGATACTTACTTTGGATATCAATTTGCCTTCCCTGCATGCAATGCTTCTACCAAAACTACCATCTATAAACTTACAGAATGCCTTACCCATCATAAAAATATTAATGGTTAACAGAAAAGAGGGTTATAATTCCACACAGCATTGCTTCTGACTAAAGGACTCATGAGACAGTCAAAAAAGTGTGGCAATGAGCTCATGACAGTAATATTCACCAGTCTCACCACGCTTTCCATTATCTTCAAATAGCTGGTTTGATTGTAGGACTTCGTGGCCTTCATAATTATGACAGCCAACTCCTGATAATAAATTATATATTGATAGTCAAGTGAATAACATGACACATTTTGCAGTTGCCAGTTAGCCTCTTTTCCTAGATGTTCCTCTTATCACCCAATGAACCAATGAACTTATATATACAGACTATATATTTATATAAAATATAGACTATATACTATATATTCATAGACTATATATTCAATAACATAAACCCTATATGTCATATATAGTTTATCTTCTCTCGGTTCCGTTTCTCTGGAGAACCCTCACTAATACAGATGTTGAAATTAAGAAATTACTTTTAATTGAAGTTTAAATCTAGGTCACCCACAGGAAAATACTATCTAAAGATGAAGCAAAGTCTTGACTATAAAAACTGTTAAAACCTCAGAAATAAAAAAGGTGATATCTCAGAGAATTATTCAATCACACAAATGCCCTTTAAAAAAGTTTAAGGATGAGATGGGCATTACAAATTATTTCAAACATCAAGCTGTCCATAGAAAACTGTTATGATCAGGATTGTGTACCCCGAAAATTCATCAATTAGAGTCCTAACCCCCAGCACCTCGGAATGTGACTCCACTTAAAAATAGGTCATTTAAAGAGATGATTGATTTAAAATGAGGTTTTTAGTTAAGAAGGGATCATGAAGTTAAAATAGGGCCATATTCAATATGACTGACGTCCTTATATGAAGAGAAAAATTCCGACATAGCCATGCATAAAGGAAAGATCATATGAAGACAAAGAGAGAAGATGGCTATAAGTCAAGGACAGAATTCTCAGAAGACACCAAAACTGCTGACACCTTCATTTTCCAGAACTGTGACAAAACAAATTTCTGTTGATTAAGACACCCAGTCTGTGATATTTTCTTACAGCATCCCTGACACACTAATACGCCATACAACTTTTAAGTGGTGTTAATGTCCTCTAGCCTTAATAACTTGCAAAATTTCTTATTCATCCTGCATTATCATAAGTTATAAAAGTGAGACATTTGTCATCGCTCAAAAACTATAGAAACTAAGCACCAGTTTTCACTGTTGTATTTTATGATGGCAGCACTTGCAGACTAATATGGAAGCTTAATGGCCTTACTCCTTCACTATCTCCACAGGAACAAAAAGTAGAAAAAAATGTTTGTCAGATAAATTTGTGACTTTTGTATCTGCCTAATTAAGTAAACTGCAGTTATATTCAGAGGAAGGCTACAAAGTTTTTGAGTGAATTATATCAGCAAAAGCATTCCAGAATTAGATGAATGAAACAACAAGATTTTTGAAATTTCAAATCCTACAGGCAGAAAGCAAGCTGAGAATACTACTTGACTTCAGACACATGTACCAAAAATTAAGTATGACTCAAAGTGTGCAATAAAAGCCTCAGAGGGAGGAAATGAGAGCCGTGGAGAATTATTCTCAGGCCTTGAGACCTAATCAAGTAGCTGTCAACATTTGCCTGGCTAGATTTCAGAATCTCTAGCAGTGACTCATTTTGCTTCTCATTTCCTCCCTTTTTAAACAGTAATATCTTCAGGAGTTTCCCTGTACCTTTCCCCTTACTGTATGTTGATTATGCAAAGGACAGAATGTGTCTCTCTAGTTTGACAAATCAACAGATTGACGGGAACTGTATTTAAGAAGCTGCACTTGTGGCACTACTATTTGAGGAGAGTCATCACACAGGGAAATAAGTTAGGCAGTGAGATTATGACCTTTAAGCTGGTGATGTAATGTGATGGAATTTCGGGGGAATGTGGGTGGATATAAATGCATTTTGAATGTGGGAGGAATACAAATTATTGGAATCAGAGTGCAGATTAAGAAAAAGCCTCTTAGATGGCCCCAGTAATTTCAACCTCCTCATGGTGGTATTAACACCTTGTGAAATCCCCTCCTCTTCATTTTGTGAGAGCCCAGTGACCTTCTTCTAATGAGTACAACCTGGCAAAGGTACTGAGATCCCTTCTGAGGTTGGCTTATGTAAAAAGTATTCTCTCTCCTGCTTTTTCTCTTCTGCTTTACCTCACTTGTTCATTCTGATGGAAGCCAGCTGACATGCTGCATGCTGCCCAGTGGAAAACCATATGGTGAGCAATGGAGGGAGCTTCTGGTCCACAGCCAAGGAGAAACTGAGATCCTCAGGCCAACAACAGTGAGGGACTGAATGCTGCTATCAATCACAGGACTGATCTTGGAAGTAACTCCTCCCTTAGGTGAGGCTTCAGGAGAGAAAATGACTCTGGCTAACACCTTAATGTTATTCCTGTGGAAAATCTTGAGAAAGAATTAGTCAGCTAAGCTGCAGCCCAAATCATCACTCACAGAAGCTATGAGATAATAAATGGCCTTTGTTTGTTTATTTTAAGACACTGGGTTTTGCATTAATTTGTGACACAGCTACAGATAACTAATACAATATGTGGCTTTCTTTTAACAAATAGAATACAAGACAAGTGGTGTTGTGTAACCTCTAAGGTTATTAGATCAAAAGAAGTTCCACGGCTTCCTCCTTCCACATTAAAAATGCTGCCCTTAGGAGTTTGAGAACAGCCTGGCCAACATGGAAAAACCTCGTCTCTACTAAAAATATAAAAATTAGCCAGGTGCAGTGGTGGGTGCCTGTAATCTCAGCTACTTGGGAGGTTGAGGCAGGAGAATCGCTTGAACCCAGGAGGCGAAGGTTGCAGTGAGCTGAGATTGTGCCACTGCACTCCAACCTGGGCAACAGAGCCAGACTCTGTCTCAATAAATAAATAAATAAATAAATAAATAAATAAATAAATAAATAAATAAATAAATACTGCCCTTAGAGTGCTAACTCACCATGTTAGAATTCTGACTACCTGAGGCACTCATGCTGTGAGGAAACCCAGAGTACCTGTAGGTGCTTAGTCAAAGGCAAGCCTAACATACAAGCTGTCCTAGGCAGGCACCAGATATGGAGCTGAAGAAGCCCCCCTGTGATTCTTTCATCTAGCTAGTTGAGTCACTCTCACTCGAGTTTTCCAAGCTGAAGCAATAAATATGATGAAACAGAAAAAAAACCATCTTTTCAGTACTCTCCTTAAATCCTTATCCCACTGCATTCATTAGTTTAATAAAATTGTTGTTTTGTGGCACTACAGTTGGAAGCAACTTAACATATTTTCTAGGCACCATGAAGCAGCTATGAGTTTGAAAAAAAAAAAAAAAAAACCCTTTTCTCTTTACTTATTAATAAAGGCCATTTAGAAAAGTTTGCATTTAGCTGATAAGGGTCACAGCACATCTTAGTTGCTTACCCTATGGCAATATCAACTCTCCAGAATCACTCACCTCTTAAAAACACAGTATGTCACCTAGATCCATTATGCTGAGGGTATCATGCTAAATGGAACTAGTAAACTAAACATTGCTAAACATTTTAATACAACACATATATGGCACAGAGTGGAAAAAAATCCTATGGAAGTGTAGATAGCTGTCTGTCCTATGGTCTAGGGTATGTTCAGTCATCCATTCCAAGGTAAAGGGCGAATTGCTGCATCTGGCATTCTTACAAGTAAGACGCAGACACAATGTCTAGTGGGGCTCTTGGGAAGAATACAGTCCTTGTCAGATTGTGCTATCAAAAACTATTGGCCAAATATTCCAAAAGTTTTTCAGTTTTTAATGGAATCCAGAAAAGAAAATGCTTTGCAACAGGTCCAGGATTCTGGGCAGGCTGCTCTGCTATTTTGTTTAGTAACTAAGTAGATCAAAAGGTTCTCAAAGAATGTGTGGCAGATAGAATGCTGTATGGAACAGTAATAGACACTTATAAATGAATCCCAGCATGATCCTTTAGAACTTTGGAGTAAAGCCATCCCATCTTCAGCATTTAACTATGTTTCCTTTGAGAAAGTTTCTGGCTTGATATGGTCCTTAATAGAGGCTGAATGAATGCTTGACCATTGACCATCTAATTGCATTCATTATCGATAAGTTGTATAATAGACCAAGCTATATATTTGGTTGATGGCAGCAGGACTTCATTATTAAATGGAAGGAGTACATAAATAGAGGGATCAAATAAATCTTTAAGTAATGAGTCAGTTACATGGCCATGTGGCTTGGATGTCTATGGCTCCTAGTCCTGACTCACTGTCTCCTCCATCTTAACCCATGTTTATGGCCTTAGGAGGAGTTTCTTCTAGCTAGGTGATTAGGAGGTAATCTGGCAATTTCCATTGCTGTGCACCTAACTTGCCAAAAGCCAAGACCAGTGCTGAGTACCTGACGCTATTTCTCAGCATGATCAACCAATTACCGGGTGGCAGATTGATGACATTGGACTACTTCAAACATGAAAAGAGCATTTGTTGTTTACCTCTCCAGAATTTGATTCTTTTTTTCTCTTCCACCTCCTGCATTGTTTATCTGTCTAATATTTCCCCCCTTCTGGCTATCACTTTCTCTGTTCCTCTCCCTCTTCTCTATCACTTCTCAATAATTCTCATTAAGTCACATACATAAGATGGGGCATAATATTTTTTTTCTTTTGATGCTACATAGACCTCCAATTTTAATCCTACACTTAATACTCTAGGAAAACTGTTCTTGTAAAGATCAGTGATAAGTTATGTCAAATGCTATTCTTAATTGTTTTCTCAGCAAGATTCAAGAGCGACCAGATCTTTCACCTTGAAACACACTCCCCTCCTGATTCTCTTGGTCTTTCTAATATAAGGATATTTTTTTGTCTTCCAATCTCCTCTGTAGACTGTTCCTTCTTTAAAATGGACATTTTTCAGGTGTGGTTCAAAGCACACTTCTTTTCCCCAATGTAGCAATAATACTGGTTAAGCTTGTGGGTTCTGACTTTGGACTACATAAATTTAAAATTTGCCTCCATCATTTACTGTGTGGCCTTGGAAAAGTTACGTAAACCTTAAGATTATAGTTTTGCTTCTCTAAATAGGGTATAGAAGCACTACCTATTTCTCAGAGTTTTAACAAAGACTAAACGAGATAAATCATGTGAAGTGCTGAGCATTTTTCCTGAAATCTAGTTTATAGTCAATACATGTAAGCAATATTTAACCATATATTGCTTCATAGTCTTCATAGGCAATCTCATCCATTCTAGCAGCAATATATGTCATCTGTATGTTAGTAATTTTCAATGTATAGCTTTCCTGCCAGTTTCTCAAACCAGAAAATTAGGTGGTCATCTTGGGTTTCTGTTTTTCCTCTTTTTACATATAATATCATTAGACTTTTAATGCCTTTTTTTCAAACTATGTCTTAAATATGCCTACTTTCAATTTTCAGAGGGCTAGTCACTTTCAACTTATCATTATTTATTTCCTTAAGGCTGAAATAGTCTCATTATTATTAACATTTTTCTTTCGTGCTTCTTTCACCAGATCATTTGTCTTCAAAGAAGTCAGAATAATAAATGTAAAATAAATCATATTATGAGGCTTGACTAGTTAAAATTCCCACTGTGTTCATATAAAATCCTAATCCTTTAAAATGACCATAGAAAGCATACCTGACTTAGTACCTGACCTCACATCCCTCTAACCTTGTTCCCAAAAACTTTTGCTCACTATGTCTCAGCAAATTAGTATTTTTACCTCTTAAAATACCAAGTGTTGCTGCTTTTTTTTCCCCCCTCACTCTCTTCATTACTCCTCCCACTGTTGGCCATGCACTCTTTCCCTTCCTATGGGTAATTCTTATTCTTCCCAAATGTACTCCTCCATATCTAGTGGTTTTATGGTTGCCTTCATATTAAATAGGTAGGATCCTCTTCACCATAAGATTTAATGTTGAAAATTAAGAGGTTTCTTTTTTTAAAAAAAAAAAAAAAAAAGAAAGAAAATCAGAAATAAATTATCAAGTTAACACATAACTTCTTCAGGTTTGAGTACATTGTTCTTTCTGTTCCTTGTATCATTGTAGGCCTCAGCTTTATAATCCCTACAGCCCTAATTACAGTACTTTTTAAGCATTCAAACATAGGGAAACCAAATCCATGCTCTGATCTCCAAAATCACTGACTCTGTCCTCTAAAATTTCATAGGAAATGAATATCAATCCTCCTCTGCCCGTTTCTAACCCAGAAATCCAGTTGTTTTGTTATCATTTCAACCCTCACTCCCTGCTGTGTATCTATATTTTATTTCTCATCTAAGAGAGTTGTTGGCCTCATTTTTATTTTCAGTTTCCCTTATAATGCTTATATGTGAATATATATGCACACATATATTTATATAATTATATACATATGTATGTTGATAGATATAGATATGTTTCTGCACATGTATGTGTGTATGCTTATAGTTTTAAAATAACTTACAGTATTAATTGTTTTTTGACAAGGGGTTCCAAATTCCTTTAATTGTGATGTGACATGTACACATTCACAAAAATACTTACTTTGTAAATCAACAGTTATATAAATAATGAAATACATGAAAGCTAAGTGGGATATTCTGGAAACTAAAAAGACAGAATTATGGGTGCTGAGATTAAGAATAATTTAGTGACATAAAGGAAGTAGTAGATTTACAGTATAGAAAATATCTGATTATTACTTTCATATAGAAGCAGTATTATTAGTTTCAGTGATTGTATGGGGATGTAGTTCCATTTTGAAGAACTGTCATACAATTAACTTTGTTGTACAATGTTGTACAATTTACTACAAAGATCCTGATTTAGACATTCAACCGGGCTGGCCTCTAGAATAGAAACAAATGTATGTTATTATATGATTTATTTGCTTCCTCTGAGAAATACTTCTTTCTTCAGTTAAACATTTTCTAATTCAAAATACAACACACTTTTATAAAAATACACAAAACTAAAATGTACTGCTCATTAAAATGTCAAAAAGGATTTGCTTACTTAATCTATATGCAGCTCAAATGAGAGAACATTGACAATCTCTTTTGTGCCATCTCCCCCAATCAGTACTATCGAACTACAATTTCATGAATTTCAGTCCTGCTTTCTTGATTTCAAACTATTTTCATACCTAAGAACACATTAAAAATGAGTTTTTTCTTATTTTGATTTTTATATAGATGAAATCAGACAATATCTATTATTTTGTGCCTGATCTCATTCATTCAACTTTGCATTTTAAGAATCACCCAAGTATATGTACGTGTGTATAAATGCAAGTCATTCTCAGTGCATATATTATTCTGATATATAAATATCACACAATATATTTATCATTCTACACAAGTTATTTACACATTTCAGTTGCACCAACTTACATTCACGAGGATAGTTAATAATAACTAATTTTTTCACACCCTTGCCAAATCCTGATATTTTTATTCTTTTGTGTTTTAGCCATACTAAGACTGTAGTGATATAATATTATGATTTAGCATTCCATTTCCCTGATTTCCAATGAGGACTATAGCATTCAATTCGAAATATTTTATTTCCATTATGAGCATTACTTTGGCCCCTGTGATATTTAAATGTGTATGTTGTTCAAACATCTAGAGATTAAATTGTGATATTTTGATATTAATTCAAGCTTAATTAAATTATGATAAGAGAATGGATTCCGTGAACTTAATCTCTAACATTTATTAAGACTCAATGGGTCTATGTGCAGAAACGAGTTAGCATAGCAGGCCTGAAACTAAATGCAGAAAGACCTGTTTGAAAGTTGGCCCTCAGCTGGCATCTGATAACTCAGATATTAAAAGGGTTCCTATCATACTCAAGACTGATAAGAGTAACTCCCTGTGCCTAAAATGCCTGTGCAAATTACGTTGTTTATGCTGAAGATTTACTTTACTTGTGGGTTCCATGGAATTTTGGTATGTATGATGAAGAGGATGCCTATGTAACCAATCCTTAATGAAAATCCTAGGCATTGAATTTATAATGAGCTCCCTGGTAACCATTTCAAATGTGTCATTACAATGCACTGCTGGAGGAATTAAGTGTGTCCTGTGTGACTCTATTGGGAAAAGAGTCACAAAATCCTGAACCTGCTTTTTTTTTTTTTTCTGGATTTTACCCATGCACATTTTCCCCTTGCTGATTTAACTTGCTTTTCTTTTGCAGTAATAAATTATAGCCATAAATAAGACTACATTTTAATTCCTGTGATTCCTTTTAGTGAATCGTCAAATCTGGTAGTGGTCTTGGGAACCCCTGGTATAGTAGGTGTCAGAAGTGGAATTTGCTAGAATGACCCTGATTCACTGAAATGTGGTGAAAACACTGGGAAGAGAAAAGCTCAACGGTCCAGGGAATGGTAAGCCTTCACTTCCTGAGTGGGTGTGGAGTTAGCCATGGTATGAAACAGCAGCTGAAATTGCTGTCTACTGAGAGATTTAAACATTTCCAGTGGAATTTGAAAATGATACATGCAGCTCTATGAGCGTTGGCTTGCTGCACCCTCTAGCTGCTTTTGGCCATCCTGGCTAAATCAAGGATTAAAGCATGCAGCATCGGTGGTTTCTTTTTTTCTTTCTACTCCGAGTAGTAAAAGATACAGCCCAAATAGTCACAAATGTGAACTTTGGCTAAAAATGTTAACATTTTCTATATTCTCTTCTCTAAGTGGGACAAAAACAGCTAAATCCATTTCCAGAGCTGGAAGAAAGTGATAACTAATTGAGGATAAAGATGGGATGGGGAAGCAGGAATCACAATCTTGCCACTTCTTCAACCTAACTGCCTTTGCTGCAGCAGCCCCACACTTGCACTGTTAGGGGTGTTTGAACCAGAGCAACGCCATCTTGAATAGGAGCTGGGTAAAATGAGGCCGAGGCCTACTGGGCTGCATTCCAAGATGGTCAGGC
This sequence comes from Colobus angolensis palliatus, assembly GCF_000951035.1. NCBI lineage: Eukaryota > Metazoa > Chordata > Mammalia > Primates > Cercopithecidae > Colobus > Colobus angolensis. Next base: position 14,507,886 of record NW_012115155.1, on the reverse strand, counting down.
ATTCTAAGTTACAACATGAGATAGGAGGTTGGCACAAGATGCAGGTTATAAAGACCTTGCTGATAAAACAGGTTGCAGTAAAGGAACTGGCCAAAACCTACCAAACCCAAAATGGCCACGAGAGTGACCTCCGGTCATCCTCACTGCTACACTACCATCAGCACCATAGCAGTTTACAAATGCCATGACAATATCAGGAAGTTACCCTATATGGTCTAAAAAGGGGAGGACTGAATAATCAACCCCTTGTTTAGCATGCAGTCAAGAAATAACCATTAAAATACGCAACCAGTAGCTCTCAGTGCTGCTCTGTCTATGGAGTAGCCTTTCTATTATTCCTTTACTTTCCTAATAAACTTGCTTTTGCTTCGCACTGTGGACTCGCCCTGAATTCTGTCTTGCACAGGAGATCCAAGGACTCTCTTATGGTCTGGATCCGGTCACCTTTCCCGTAACAGCATCACCGTTAGATCTCCCCAGCAACTATAATCTTAAACCTATAAATGTGGAATTTACTGACAGGGGTTTGCATAAATTTGCAATAGTTTAGAAAATGATTTTTTTAAAAAATTGGCTTTGTATTTTGTGGTTATTTTTATAATAAAAATGGTTGTAAATGGTATATACTTGTAATTTCATAAATTCTTAGGGGGATCTGTGAAGATCAGTGAAATCAGTGAAAGCTGCAAGCGACAGTGATAGTGGGACATAACTTCTCTGATTTTTATCACTGGTGGGTTGGCTGGAATTTAAATTCGTTAAGCATTTAAGACAAAATATGTCTTTGTAACACACGCTTTTGGCTCTGATTTTGCCTAATGTTATGCTCTCTGAATAAAGAAAGATAGCATTAACGGAGAGTCAATATCCAAATCGAGGTGCACTTCCGACATCGTAAACAATTTTTAGTTGCTAATGAGCCCTTGTAAGTCAGCAATCTGACCCTCAGAGGCTGATGATTTTCTAATGTAATGTGCATATTTTTGAGTGGGTCAATTCGGACTCAGACTAACAAGACAAAAAAGCTCAACAAAACCTTGCTTGTCACTCAGACGTGAATCATAGGCCCTATAGCATCACAACTTTACTGCTGCTCAAGAAAATTTGCTGACTTTTTAAAGAATCTGAATTTATGTATCCTAATTACCTGGATATGACTCTAAGCTGAAATCTAGTATTGTCTGTTACAGGCTGTTTTGGACTCAGCATAGGCTAAGTATCAAGCATCAGCTTAATGAACAGAACTAAAATTCTAAGACTGTTGCAAATTTAAAATTCCCCTCTGTGGGCACATAAACTATGACAATATCCTTGTTGTTGACTGGACCATCTGTGCCATGAACAAATGCTCACAAAAAGGGCTCATTCTCTGGTGGGACTATGTAACATTGAGCTCCTAGTCAACTCTGTATTTCTGACACTGCTTGTATTTCTATTTCTGATCTGGGCTAGAATCTGGAAGTTGGTAGAAAGACACGTCACAGGAGATCTTGACCTCCTGAGGGATACCTCACAAACTGTTGTTGACTTGTGTTTAGCTTTCTGGATCAGCCGTAGATTGCAATGATACACTGATGGCTTCGGTCTATTTTCTGCATCTTTCTCCTGGTACACACATATCAGTAAGGAAGTTGTACTACTAAATACAACTATCCCCAGAAAAGTGTGATCATTTATAGAATGCTTACTAGGTAAATGGTTAAAATAAAAGGGAGGGAAAGTTATGTAAATTAATTTTATTTTTTGTACTTCAGGATTTTATCCTAACCAGTTCCTAAACATGATGCATCTTTCTGATTAAGTTGTACAGAAATACATTTTTCTAAGAAAATACTTTTGCTCCTCTTGTATGAAAGTTTGAAAAAGATGAAATACCTCAGTGAGATTGGGAAATAATTGAAAAAGTATGAAGTTATAATTGCTAAAAGAACACATTAACCTTATAACAACAAGGAAAAACAAAATCTTTGCACCAGGGTAGGCATGGAGAAGTGGAAAAGCAATGATGTTTGTTTGTCAAAACTATTACAGCAAGCTTTCTCTACTCCCAAGGAAAAAGAAAAGAAAAAAATCCCCAATGTTGACTTTCCATGCCGCTCTGAGCATTTTGAATTTAATCTACCACTGAGCCTATGATCACACCTGACTCTGAGACAGCAGGGGTTAGCCCCAGCACTTTCCACACAGAACACCACCAGATGCTTCCACATCTGAAAGGAAGGTGAATTGGTGTCAGGGACAAGTGAAATGTTTAGAACTGCCTCCGGTGGTTCTTCTGAAAGCAAGGACTAAACTGAGTGAAGTGAACTGAGAATCCTAGGGTGATAAGCTCCGTGGTGAGAAATCACATCAGGAGCCCTGTTAAATTTACTGCCTGACTAATGTGATCCCTCTGGAGAACCCCTAACAATTGTAAACTCTGTCATTATGGGGTACCATGTTCCCTCTGGGATTGTTTCTTGTGTGTGTACATATCCTAAGTATCATGATGCTGCTGCAGCCCTGGAAGGCATGCATATCAGTTTCAACTTACTGGCCAGAGTTAGGCTGTGCCTGAATTCTTGCCTTGAGCCAGGAGGAAAAAAGCATCATGCAGAAGCTGAAGAAGGAAGTCGCCTAGCTTTTAAAAATAAACTTCTATGGTTAATGGGATTTGTTTAAACTGAATAAATCTATGACAACTAAAGTTCCTATGTGAGATCAACAATTCAGTTTGGTCTCCTTCTACTACCTGGAGTCTTCCTGCTCATAGTTTTGCTGTAAATATTCCAGATGACAAGGGGTAGACCCAGCAGGTGGACACTTGCAAGTTCTCATCTGGTTTCTTCTGGACTTTACTCCGTATGCCTTTTTCCCTTTGCTGATTTTTCTTGGTGCCTATATTTGTTTCCAAAGGCTCTCATAAGAAAATACCATAGTCTGGATGGATTAAACAACAGAAATTTATTTTCTCATAGTTCTGGAGGCTAGAAACCTGAGATTAAGCTGTTGACAGGTTTGGTTTCTCCTGAGGCCTCTCTTATTAGCTTACAGATGTCTACCTTCTTGCTGTGTCCTTGTGTGGCTGTTTCTCCGTGTATACATGTCCCAAGTGTCTCTTTTGTGACCATTTTTGTTTTTCATAAAGACATCAGTCATATTGGATTAGGGCCCACCCTTACAGCCTCGTTTTCACTTAAGCACCTCTTTAAGGACCCTACCTCTAAATGCAATAACATTCTGAGTAGTGGAGGTTAAGGCTTCAAAATATAAATCTGGGTTGGTGGGGGGACATAACTCAGTCCATAACAGTGCCCTTTCGCAGTAATAAATCATAGCCATGAGGATAACTCCTTGCTGGGTTCTGTGAGTTCTCTTAGTGAAAAGCCAAACCTAGGTAATAATGTTTTGTAAATTTCCTGTGTGTGCTTGTTATTTACAAAAAAGTATTCCTCAGTTTTGTGATGCAGCATTCTGTATGTACATTTTGTTCAGTTTGTTAATTACATTTTTTTCCTGATACATTTTTTGCAACCTTTTTGACTTTTTAATTTTAATTATTTCTACTGATTTTCTATTATGTTTTCACTCCTTTTATCATGACTTGTTATTTTGCATTGTGTATCAGACATTTAGTTTACAATTTTTTGTAGCAATTCTTTGCAGAAAAGGAAATTTATTTTTTCTCTGGCAAAGTGCCTGGAGACCCTAGCAATCAGAAATAAATTAATCCAATTTTAGGTTTTAAAATTATTTGAACTGCCTTACCACCTCTGGAAAGGCTGAACTATTTCCAACTAATCTTTAATCCCAGGATGCACCTTCCATGAATTCAATATACATTTTATCATCCAAGCAATACAAGGCTGTCATTTGCTTGGATATATGTCCCAGCCATTGAACTTCCTTTACCAATTACTTAATCTCCAAGGAAAAAGTTTCTCAGACTTACTTCTTTGAATTTCCCTTTTACCCTGGATCTTGTTTCAGGAATGCTTCACAAACTCATAAGCTCTCAGGGTATGCTTTTATGTTTTATGCAGCACCGTTGATCATGCTCAGTGAGCAGATAATTTCAAACTACATATGGTCCATGAGTTATGATGGTTTCACTTAGGTTTTTTCAACTTTACAACCATATGAAAGTGATACACACATTCAGTAGAATCTGTACAAGTACCCATATAACTGTTCTGTTTTCACTTTAATACAGTATGTGATAAATTACATGAGATAGTCACACTTCATTATAAAATATTCACTGTGTTAGATAACTTTGTCCAGCTCTAGGCTAATGTAAGTGTTCTGAGCTCATTTAAGGTAAGCTAGTCTAAGCCACGGTGTTTGGTAGGTTAGGTGCATTAAATACATTTTTTGGCATATGATATTTTCAGCTTACAATGGGTTTATTGAGATGTTACCCAATCATAAGAACCATCTATACCATAGAATTGGAGGTCTTCTCTATCCTTAATTTATTATTTGTCAGATAATATTATCCCTCTATTTACTTCAAAGATCTTGAGAAGGGTCAAATTAGACATTTGGGAAAGTCTTTTGAGAGTTCTCTTGTTTACAGCAATGTGTGTTCATATTCCTTTCTGCGTTTGATCCACCCAAGTTAAAGAAATTAATCTTCTAGAGGAAGCCTTTTTTATTTTCAAAAAAAACCTCATTTTGAGTAAATGAAACATTTATCTACCACAGAAACACTGTGCTGTTACAAAGAGCTATTTTAGCTTGATTTACTAAAAGATTTCTCATCTGATCTGAGATCTATGCCTTCTTGGAAGATTAAGTCAACCTTTTTGTCTTTCTGGAAAATGACTATAATCTGTTTCTTTCTTAATACATAGCACCATATATGTTCTAATATATTTTATGTGAATATTTATACTCTGTAGTCATCTTCTAAGAAGAAACCATAATGTTTATACATAGAAAACTATAGAAGCTGCTATGACAATCAGCGTGTTCATACAGACATTTGCATCCAATGTGTTCCAAATATTCCTAAGTGCCTTCTAATCTGGAAGTTACAAAAAAAAGAAAGAGATAATAAAAGAAAAAAAAAGTACTCTGCAGTGGTAATAAGGTGTTTTGAAGGATATGTAGAAAAGACAAAGTACACAATTCTGAAATAATACCTTTCCAAAAGAACCTATGCTACCAAATAATAAGCATTAAGCTGGGAGAGCCCTAGGCCTCTCCTTGGCTAGCTTAGTTTCTTTTAAGCTTTAGCAACTCTTCTAAATAACCAGTCCCATGCCAACTTATGTTTTCACTGAACTATATTTAACAGAGTAACATAATATAATACTAATGAAGATAAAAGAGATCCTGAAGCTCCCAAGCACAGTAGAGGTGTATACTCCTTTCTATAGTAATGATGGACAACTGAAAAACGTTTGCGAAGCCATATTTGTTGATAGAGTGATATTATAATACAATAAGGAAGATTGTTCATTAAAGGAACCATGTAGGAAGGCCTTTGCTAATGGATATAATTATCATCTGATGATACATATATTTGAACTTTTCTATGTTGGAAATTTTCATAAAGGATTAGTGTTCCATTGTGTTCATATGTAATATGAGGGTGTGTGAAAGATAAGTGGAGTTTTCATTGAATATCTATGACTTCTGACTGTTTATCATCTATTTCCTCTTCAATAGCAATGAAATCCCATTTTTCCCTCCCTTTGGAAAACTACCTTTTGCTCATTGTACCGTCTTTACTATCCCTTCTGGAAAAAAAAAAAAAAAAAGCAGGTGATCCACTTGGCCAGTAAGCCTCTCCTTTTTGGGAATTTGAATCTTGAGAAGATTGATAAGAATAATGAAATGGTTGGAACTGATTTATCCCAATAACAGTAAACCTGAAAGGCCTCATCTGTCTGCTATCCTGGTCCGGAAGACTAATGGGGTCTTTCAGGTTTGGCTATATTTCTTTTCTTTATTAGAGTCATGCCCCATCCTTCAAGTAACCTCACCCCTTTCTTGTTTCAGTTAAGTAAGAATTGTTTTCTGTTGCTTGCTAAGAAAAAGCCATAAATAACATAGGCACAAAACTGCCTAACCAAATGGTGATTTTCATACAGTAAACACATAAAATAATGGGTAATGACTGGATTATTTGCCAAGGCGCATTTGTAAGTCTTTACCAGTCTGTCTGCTTTTGCTGAACTTACCTACTGCAGTGGTTCGAAAACCTAGCTTAATATTAGAATCACTGAACTGTCAAACCACAGTTGTTGCCAAGAATTCAGACACTTGATCATGACAATAAGTCACAAAAATGTGTTGTTTGTCTGTTGTTTTATCGCTGCAGTTTTAAGAAGCCTCCAAGGCTAGAAACAGATGCACCCAGATAATGTTTAATCAAATATCTGGGCACTCATGATCCAGTCAAGTAGGCACATACGTTTCACCATTACAATGTCCAATTATTAAAAATATACGTTTGATAGATTATTCACTTCCTCTCAAAAAAAAAAAGAAACACATCTATTAATCCCCTCCCATTATCCAAATGCATAATTGTATCATTCCTCAGCCACAGAGTATACTATGTTTAAATTTGCTTTTTTTTCAAAACCTTTTCAGGCTTGTTTTTCATAAATTGTTTAATATTTTCTCCAATGAAATTCGAATATTTTATTTGTACATCTTATTGTTTGTCATATTTATTTTCTATTTGAATTCAGTTTCCAACATGTTGTTCAAAGTCTTCATTCGTGTTTCTATAGCTCTTTTTTTCTTTTTATAGTTTCAAATTTATTTTACATTCAAGAGGCACATGTGCAGGTTTGTTACCTGGGTATACTGCATGATGGTGAAGTTTGGGATATAACTGATTCTGTCGCTGAGCATAGTACCCAATAGTTAGTTTTTCAACCTTTTCCCCCATCTTTTCCTCCTGCCTCCTCCCCAGTTTCTATGGTTACCATCTTTATGTCCATGAATACCAACCCAATCCTTAGCACCCACTTATAAGTGAGAAAGAACATATAGCACTTGATTTTCTGCTCCTGTGTTAATTTGCATAGGATAATAGCCTCCAGCTGCACCCATGTTACTGTAAAACACATGATTTTCTTCTGTGTTTTTGGCTGCATAGTACTCCATGGTGTATATGTACCACATTTTCTTTATCCAGTTCACATTAATGGGCACCTAGGTTGATTCCAGCTATTGCTTTTGTGAATAGTGTTGCAATAAAAATAAGAGTGCAAGTGTCTTTTTGGTAGAACAATTTATTTTCTTCTGGACGTATACCTAGTAATGGAATTTCTGGGTCAAAGGGTAGTTCTGCTTTCAGTTCTTTGAGAAATCTTCACTTTCTGCAGTAACTGAACTAATTTACATCCCATCAATGGTGTATAAATGTTCCCTTTTCTAGGCAGCCACTCCAGCATCTGTTGGGTTTTGACTTTTTAATAATAGTCATTCTAATTTATGCAAGATGGTATCTCATTGTGGTTTGATTTGCATCTCTGATGACTACTGATGTTGAGTATTTCATGTTTGCTGCTTGTGTGTCTTCTTCTGAGAAGTGTCTGTTCATATCTTTTGCCTGTTTTCAATGAGTTTTTTTTTGCTTGTTGATTTGTTTAAGCTCTTTATAGATTCTAGATAGTAAATCTGTCAAACCCATGATTTCTGAATATTTCTCCCATTCTGTAGGCTGTATGTTTACTCTGTTGATATTTTAATCAAACTAAATCTGATGCTATTCAGTTTAATTAGGTCCCACTTTTCAATTTTTGTCTTTGTTGCAAGTGCTTTTGAGAACTTAGTCGTAATTTATTTTCCAGGGCTAATGTCCAGTATGGTGTTTCCTAGGTTTTCTTCCAGAATTCTTATGGTTTGAGGTTTTCCATTTAAATAATTAATCCATCTTAAGATAATGTTTATCTATGGTGGAAAGGAGATGTCTAGTTTCATTATTCTGCATATGGCTAGCCAGCTATCATAACACCGTTTATTGAATAGGGATTCCTTTTCTCTTTGCTTTTTTAAATTGAGTTTGTCAAAGATCAGATGGTTGTAGGCATGCACCTTTATTTCTGGCTTCTCTATTCTGTTCCATTAGTATATGCATTTGTTTTTGTACTGGTATCATGCTAGTTTGGTTCCTGCAGCCTTATAGTGTAATTTGAAGGTGGGTAACATGATGCTTCAAGCTTTTTTACTTTTGCTTGGGATTGCTTTGGTAACTCAGGCTCTTTTTTGGTTCCATACAAATTTTAGGATAGATTTTGCTAGTTCTGTGAAAAACGACATTGGTAGTTTGATAGAAACAATGTTGAATTTGTAGATTGCTTTGGGTAGTATGGCCATTTTAACAATATTGATTCTTCCAATCTATGAGCATAGAATGTTTTTATATTTGATTGTGTATTCTATTATTTCTTTGAGCACTGTTTTGTAGTTCTCCTTATAGAGGTCTTTCACTTTATTAATTACATGTATTGTTAGGTAGGGTTTTTTGGTGTCTATTATAAATGTAACTGCATCCTTGATTTCACTCTCAGATTGAATATAATGAATGTATAGAAATGTTACTGATTTTTGTACATTGACTTTATATCTTGATAGTTTACTGAAGATATGTATCAGTACCAGGAGCCTTTAGGCAGAGTCTCTAGACTAAGTATAGAATCATATTGCCCACGAATAGGGATAATTTGACTTCTTGTTTTCCTATTTGGATGGCTTTTATTTCATCATTTTGCCTGATTGTTGTGGCTAGGAATTCCAGTACTATGTTGAATAGGAGTGGTGAAAGCAGGCATCCTTGTCTTGTTCCAGTTTTCAAGGGGAATGGTTGTAGCTTTTGCCTATTCAGCATAATGTTGCCTGTGTATTTGCCACAGAGAGCTTTTATTATTTTGAGGCATGTTCCTTCACTGCCTAGTTTGTTGAAGGTTTATATTAATAAGAGATGTTTAATTTTATTGAAAGCATTTTCTACATATATTTAGATGATTATGTGATTTTTGTTTTTAATTCTGTTTATGTGGTGAATCATATTTATTGATCGCTTATCTTGAACTAGCCTTGTATCCCAGGAATAAAGCCTATTTAATCACAAGGAAATAATCTTTTTATGTGCTGCTGAGTTTAGTATGCTAGAATTTCATTGAGGATTTTTGTATATATTTTCATCAAGGATATTGGCTTTTAGTTTTCTTTTTTTCATTGTGTCTTTTCCAGATTTTGATATTAGAATGATTCTTGCTTTGTACAATGAGTCACGGAGGAGTTTATTCTTCTCCAATATTTGGAATAGTTTCAATAGAATACATAGCTGTTCTTTCAACATCTGGTAGAATTTGTCTATAAATCCATCAGGTCCAGGACTTTTTTTGTTGGTGGATTTTTAATTACTTATTCAATTTCAGAACTCAATAGTGGTCCATTCAGGATTTTAATTTCTTCCTCATTCAAACTTGTGAGATTGTGTGTTTCCAGCAATTTGTCCATTTCCTCTAGATTTTATAGTTGATATGCATAGAGGTATTCATAATAGTCTATGAGGATGTTTTATATTTCTGTGGAATCAGTTGTAATGTCAACTTTATTATTTTTAATTGTGCTTATTTGGATTTTCTCTCTTTTTAATTTGTTAATCTAACTTTTAATCTATCAATCCTGTTTATCCTTTTGAATAACTAATTTTTGGTTTCATTGATTCTTCATATAATCTATGGTCTAAATTTCTTTCAGTTCTGCTCTTATTTATTTATTTTCTTCTGCTAGCTGTGAAATTAGTTTTTTTCTTATTTTTATAGTTCCTCTAGATGTGATTTTAAATTGTTAATTTGAGATCTTTCTGACTTTTTGAGGTAGATGTTTAGTGCTGGAAATTTTCCTCTTAACACTGTTTTTGCTGCATCCTAGAGATTTTGATATATTTTGTGTCTATTTTTATTTCAAAGAATTTTATATTTTTGCCTTACTTTTGTTGTTTACCCCCAAATTACACAGGAGCAAGCTGTTTAATTTCCATGCAATTGGTAGTTTTGAGTGATCTTCTTGGTATTGATTTCTATTTTTATTCCACTGTTCTGAAGCTATGATTGGTATGATTTTGATTTTTATAATTTATTGAGACTTGCTTTATGGCCAAGCATGTGGTTATTCTTGAAATGTATTCTCTGTGCAGATGAGAAGAATGTAAATTCCATGGGTGATGAGTAGAGTGTTTCGTAGGTATCAGTTCAATTAGGCAAGTGTCAAATGTAAGTCCAGAATATTTTTGTTAATTTTTTGCCTCAGTGATCTATCTAATTCTTTTACTGGAGTGTTGAAGTCTCCCCTATTCAACTCTGTGACTGTCTAGGTCTTTTTGTTGGCCTCAACGGACTTGTTCCATGAATCCGGGTGCTCCAATGTTGAATGTGCATATATTAAGAATAGTTAAGTTTTCTTGTTGAATTAAACCCTTTATCATTATGTAATGCCTTTCTTTGTGCTTCATTACTGTTATTTGTTTAAGGTCTGTTTTTTTCTGATATAATAATAGCAATTCCTGTTTTTTTTTTTTTTTTTGATTCCATTTGTGTGAGAGATCTTTCTCCAACCCTTTATGCTGAGCCTATGGATGTTATTACATGTGAAATAAGTCTCTTGAAGACAGCAGATCAACTGGTCTTGTTTTTTAATCCAACATGCAACTCTGTGACTTTTAAGTGAAGTATTTAGATCATTTTACATTCAAGGTTAATACATATGTGTGAGGTTATAATCCTATAATGAAGTTGTTAGCTGGTTGCTTTGTAGTTTCTATTGTGTTGTTGCTTTATAGGGTTTATGGGATATGCACTTAAGAGTGTTTCTATGGCAGCAGGTATCTTTCTTTTGTTTCCATGGGGAGAACTCCCTTTAGGATCTCTTGTAAGGCTGGTCAAGTGATTGCAAATTCCATTAGCACTTTCACATCTGGAAAATATTTTATTTCTCCTTCACTTTTTTTTCTTTTTTATTTTCCTTTGGTTTTTTTTTTTCTTTTGGATACAGGGTCTCCAGAGTAAGCTCTGTCACCTAGGCTGGAGTGCAGTGGCATGATCTTGGCTCACTGCAGCCTTACCTCCTGGGTACAAGTGATTCTCTTGCCTCAGCCACCTGAGTAGCTGAGATAACAGATCTGTGCCACAATGCCTGGCTAATTTTTGTATTTTTAGTAGAGACAGGGTTTCACCATGTTACCCAGGCTGGTCTTGAACTCCTGAACTCAAACAATCTGCTGGTCTTGGCCTCCCAAAGTGCTGGGATAGCAAGCATGAGCCACTGAGTCTGGCCTCTCCTTCACTTATGAAGCTTTGATGGGATATGAAATCATGGCTGGGATTTATTTTCTTTAAAAATGCTGAAAATAGGCCCCAACTTCTCCTGACCAGTAAAGATTCTGCTGAGAAGTTCTCTGTTAGCGTGACAGGGTTCCCTTGGTACAGATCTGACTTTTTTCTCTACCCGGCTTTAATAATTTTTTCTTCAGTGTTGACTTTGGAAAGTCTGGTAACTGTATGCCTTGGTGATGTTCATTTTATATAGGATCTCACTGTTGCTCTCTGAATTTCTTGTATCTGTATGTCTACCTCTGTAGCAAGATTAGGGAAATATTTTTGAATTATTCTTACAAATACATTTTTCAGGTTTTTGGTTTTTTGATTTTTTTTTTTTAACTTTTTGTCTTTTCTCTCTCAGGAATGCCAATAATTTGTAGGCTTGGTCACTTTGCATAATCCCATATTTCTTTAAGATTTTGTTCATTAAAAAAATTTTTTTTATTCTTGTGTGACTGGGTTAGTTTGAAAAACTTGTCTTTAAGCTCTGAAATTATTTATCTGCTTGATCCAGTATGTTGATAAAGCTTTCAATTATATTAAAATTCCTTAAGTGAGTTTTTCAATTCCAGAAGCTTTACTTATTTTCAAAATGTTAAATCTCATCCTAAATTTCCTGGACCAATTTAGAAGTTTCATAGTGTTGATGCTCAATCTTGTACTGGATCTCATTGAGCTTCCCTTCAATCCCTGCTTTGAGTTCTTTATCTGGGTCTGCATTTTCATTTTGGTTAGGAATTATTGCTGGAAAGCTAGTGTGTTATTTTTGTGATGTCACTGCATTCGTATTTTTCATGGTGGCAGATTATTTGCACTGGTTCCTTCTTATTTGGAAATGCTGGCACTTCTACTTTTTGAAATTATTTTCACGTCAGCAGGAATTTTTCTTTTTCTTTTTTTCTCTATAGCATTGTTTTGTTTTCATTCCCTTTCTCTTTCCCCCTTTCCATAGGATTTGTGACTATAGAGAATGTTGGGTAGAGCCTTTTGCCTTTGCTTTTATAGCCCTATGCACTTCCTTTAGTAGGTTTTATATTGGGCTGTGCAGTTTGACCTACAAACCAGTAGATGGCATCTTTGGGTAAAAGCCACCTCAGACAAAGAGTTTGGGTGTACACTTGATGTTTGTTTACTGAGAGAGACTCTGTTGCCTCAAGCAATTGGCTGATATATGGAGTACACAGTAGTTTGAGCCCATGATGAGCCCCAAGAGGGCCACATGAGTGGGACTGGACTGTGCAGGTTTGCCTACAGATCCCCTAGTGGCAGACACAAGCACCAGCACCAGGAAGAATCTAGTGGGCAGCCATCAAAGACCCAGAGGTGTGCCTGGACATCAAGATGGGAAACCTCCTTGGCCCCAAGTTCTCTACATGGGGATACAGACAGCCTAAACTTCTAATCCAGGAGAATAGGTGCCAAATGCTGGGAGATCTGCCAAGGCATTGAGCAGAGAGGAACCCTTGCACCAGGATCTCTGCATAGGCAGGGATAGGGTGACAACTCAGACTGCTAGTCCATGCGAATCAGAGCTCTAAATGCCTGGAGATCTGCCTATGTGGGAAGTGAAGAGGGCCCCATTAAATGAGGATCTCTGAGTAGGAAGTGTGAGGTGGCTTAGGCTACTGATCCAGGCAAGGGAGTGCTCCAAAAACCTGGTGAATCTGCCTGGATGTGGAGTGGAGAGGGACCTGCTATACCACAATCTATGTCCATAATGGGTGGGTTGGCTCAGGTGTTTATTCAGTCAATGGGGTGCTCCAAAAACTTGGTGATCTGCCTGGGTGTGGAGTATAGAGGGATCCGCTGCACCACAATCTACATCCATGAAGGGTAGGGTGGCTTAGACTGCTGGTCCAGGCAAGTGAGTGATCCAAATGTCTGAATTTTTACCTGTGGGTGAAGCAGAGAGGGTCCTGCTACACCATGATCTTGGGGGAGCAGGCTAGGGCACTCAGCAACAACACAGGCAAACTGGCTTTAGATTGCCAAGCTGACCTTGGCTGCAACTCCCATCACCCAGACAAAACTGTTTCTGTAGTAGCATTTCTTCCACCCCAGGCCTGCTGCTGAGACAATTTCCTCAGTTCTGGCTGTGAAGACTCCTACCCTGCTGCAAAGTCAGTAGCTCCAATCACTGGCCCAAGACAAAAATGCCTGCACATCCACGTTGTCATGTCACCCGGGAAGAGCTGACTCTGTATGCTCCCAGGTTAAAAACAACTTCCTGCTGTCAGTTTTGAACCTGAGAAAATGTCTGAAGCTTTTCCCAGTGCCTTTCCCTCACAGCATCTCCAAACCTCTCCCAAGCTACAGGGATTTGGAGAAACAAAATGCCATCCCTTAGCCTCGGTGTCTTGGATCCCCGTGGAAAGGCGAATCACAGAGGAAGGCTCTGTGACTCTTTCACATACTGGAGCTTCACTTATTTTTAATCAGCTGGATGCCATCTCAGGGGCTGTTTTCCCAGACTTTCCTCCCTGTGATATCGTGTGTCCTTCACAATTCCAGTGGATTCCTGTTTTCCTTTTTGAATTAAAGCTCACAGAGCTGATCTTCATGCACTATCTTGCTGTTTCCACGTGGCCGAGGCACACACTAAAAACTTCTAATTTACCATCTTAAAAAAAATAAAAATAAAAAAATAAAACAGAACAACAACAAAAAAGCTGTTATTCTTAATCCTTTTCCTCTGACATAGGCATTCCTTTTATTTCTCTCTTACGGTTGAACCCTATTTCCTGCTTTCCTTGCATTTCAATTTGTTGATTAAAAACATCTTGAGAAAGATATTTGGCAGGCAAAACATTAGAGTTATTCTACTCTTACAATTAATTGATAGTCCAAGCATTACTCTACTGTTCCCCAGCTCCAGTGTTGCTATGTAAAAGATTGATACCATACATATCACCGTGTCACTATGTTATGAGACCAATATTTTTCCTATTGAACATTTTATACTTTTAATTTTTTGGCACCAGAGTTCTCAAATTCTATAGTGATATTCTTTGCTGTGGAGTTTTCATGTTTTCCTTTTTCTCAGCCTCTTTTTCCTTCTTTTCCAATTAGAAAACACAAAAGAATTCATGTTGATTTTCTAGCATTTTACAGTTCTGGGAAAATTTCCTGGGATATTTTATTAATGGGTTCTCTCTTCCATTTTCTCTTAGAAATATCCATTAGTTGGAACTCTTATACTAAATGTTCCATATTTTTCTCCTCTTTTTTTTAATTTATGGGTCCTAGATCTCTGTGGTATTTCTTCAACTACATCCTACAGCTTTTTTTGCTTGTTTTTTCTCTATCTTATTTGCGTGTGTGTGTGTGTGTGTGTGTGTGTTGTGTGTGTGTTTTGAAGGCCTCTTTTAATTTTCTGAATACTGCTTGTTAATAGCTTTCTTTTTCTTTCTATCCAAATAGAGGGTAGGTGTTGCTTGTTTTTTCTCTATCTTATTTGTGTGTGTGTGTGTTTTTTTTTTTTTTGAAGGCCTCTTTTAATTTTCTGAATACTGCTTGTTAATAGCTTTCTTTTTCTTTCTATCCAAATAGAGGGTAGGTGATTTAACTTGCGTGGCATATGAGGTTGGAATTTTTTTTATATTTCTGGTAATATTATCCATGTCATTTGCATTTTTTTAATACTAGTAGATTGTTTCTATTTTCTCAGTGTTCCTCCTTTCTATTTGCATTTATACCTCTCTTTATCATGTTAGTTGCTTTTCTCAAAAGTTTAGTGATCTTTGGTTGTCTACTACTGCCTAACAAATGATTCCAAACCTTAGTAGCTTAAAGCAGCAAATATTGTCTCAGTTTCTGTGAGTCAGAGTCCAAATTTGGGAGTAGACTGCCTAGTAGTGTTCCTCTCTTGGACTGATGTGCTTGTGCCTTTTTATTCCTTTGCTGCCATTTTTGTAATATTTTGGTAAAAAGAGAAAATATGGGCACTTATTATATCAGCTGTACTGAACCATAAGTTCTGTATTTTTTTTTTCCAAAAGCCCATCAGTACTTTTTTATTTGTTTGTGCCTTCACACTGAAAGGAGGAAAGCTGTATCCAGGCATTGTGTTGGTCAAAAGTTAGCATGTATAGATTACCTTTTCTCTGCTTAATTCTACAAGAGTCCCAGCTGGTAAGTACAACATTTATTCCTATTTTCAAGCTTATGAGACATTTGACTGTTGTAGTTTGGCTAGACTAATATATATATATATATATATATTATATATATATAATATACATTATAACCCCACTGCCCTGACCAAT
>NW_012115155.1:14464568-14492241 GCF_000951035.1 Colobus angolensis palliatus | reverse complement strand
GAGTCTCACTCTGTCCCTAGGCTGGAGTGCAGTGGCAGGATCTAGGCTCACTGCAACTTCCTCCCAGGTTCAAGAGATTCTCCTGCCTCAGCCTCCCGAGTAACTGGGATTACACGCATGTGCCACAACACCCGGCTAATTTTTATGTTTTTAGTAGAGACAGGGTTTTGCCATATTGTCCAGGCTGGTCTCAAACTCCTCACCTCAGGTGATCTGCCAGCCTCGGCCTCCCAAAGTGCTGGGATTACAGGTGTGAGCCATTGTGCCCGGCCTCAGTTTTCTAACACCAAGAAATAACACTGAACACTTTAAAAACTATCCTTCTCTGAATACTACAAGGGCACATTGTGTCTTTGCTTGTGAGAAAAACTCTTTTTAAGGAAGCAATGAACCATTGCAGCTGGATGTAAAAGGAAGTTCTTATCTTGTTTTTGTTTTATGTCTTTGAGAGTAATGATCCATGAATGGGAACATATTGTAAAGTACTGATTAGGTAGAATGTGAGAACACCTAATATTCAAAAACTAATATCCAAATACAGGAGATGTAATTGGTATATTCTGTTGGCAAAGAGTTTGCAACTTTATTCCTAGAGCACATGTAGAGATACTGAATTATGCTGGTTATAAGTAATTATTTAAATATGGGCATTATATTACTGAAAATAATGTAAATTGTTTGAAGATACAGATAATTTCTTACACAACATTTTCTATTTCTCCCAAAAGTGCAGTATCCTACAGAACTTGGCAAGCATTATGTAAACACAAACATAATAGAGGCTGACTTGAAATTCAGTCAGGCATGGTGGCTCATGCCTGTTGCTCCAGCACTTTGTGAGGCTGAGGTGGTTGTATTGTTTGAAGCCAGGAGTTTGAGACCAGCCTGTGCAACAAAGCAATAGCCTATCTCTACAAAATACTTTTAAAATTTTCTGGGTGTATGTGGCATGCATCTGTAGTCTCAGCTACTCAGGAGTCTGAGGTGGGAGGATCCCTTGAGCCCAAGAGTTTGAGGCTGCAGTGAGCTGTGATTCTACCATTACACTCTAGTTTGGGCCACAGAGTGAGACCCTGTATTTTTTTTGTTTTTTAAGAAATTCATCCCTTTCTGTTACAGTACCAAAATGTAAAATATTCAAGTCTCGGGAAGGCATATTTACATGTCAGGAAATCACACATTCATAGCATGGTACCTTTTGAAGACTTCTGGAAACAAGTATCCAAATATTCATCCCTAGAAATCAACCATTGAATTTAATCCTTGAAGCTACTATATATTCTTCCAATAATGTAAGAAAAAAGTTAAAACATTGTTTTTTCCTATGGCTCCTAACTGAAAGAATTGAGAGATTTGAAGAGGAATATAAAGAATTTATTATGTTTAAGGCCTATCATAGATCTGCGAATGGGTTGAGAAGTAACTTTCTGAGGTTGATGAAGTAACACAGCACATTAGCAAAAATAAATAAATAAATAAATAAATAAATAAATAAATAAATAAATAAATAAATGAGTTATTACTATTTTGAAATTCTACCAAAAAAAAAGCCCAAAGTAAAAGATTAATAAAAGAGAGTAAGGAACTCCACGGTCTGTATATATAAAAGTAGCAGCAATCACACCCCATAACCTGTCTCATTCTGTCAAATTTTACCAACTTCATTGAAGGCCTATCCATCCATCATAACAAAGAGCTTTTATGCACTAATCACCAATAAGAACCCAACTAATTCTCTAAAAATTACTGCCTGTTCATTTTCAAAGGTGAACTCATGTAAATCAAATTAGTCTCATGTAAATCAGTTTAGTAAAGTAAACTCAGTGACTCCTTCTAAACTAAAAATAAAATGAGTAAAATGAACCAATGTATGTAAAAGCTTTTAAGGGGCTATTCTTCATCCAAACACATAAAAATAATTGGTCACTTTCTCAAGTTTATCTACATATACCACCTATTTGCCTCAAATCTCCCTCCTCAGAGGTAAAGCCAAATATCCAAGGCCAATGCATCATATGACTAATTACAAATTCATTTTGGTTAATTTTTTTTTCTGCTTGCTAATATTTATGTGTGAAAGGGCACTTATTTTTCATGGATAAACAGTCTAACAATTATTTATATATTTTATTCTAAACCAGACTTTAAATATTGTTTATATTCTCAATGATTCCTCCAGGTAAGTATTATCCAAGTGATATATTCAGAATTTTCAGTATTTCTTAAAAAGAGGTTTGAATGGTCAAATATTATATTAAAAACTGTGTGTGTTACTGCCTACATAAGGATACTAAAGGCTCTGAGCAAATCTGCAGTTAAGAAATAAGCTAATTTTTAACTCAATATAGCAGAATTATTTAGGAATGAGACATTGTTTCTCTTTTTTAATTATTAATCCTATAGAATTAGTATTAACATTCTGTGGAGTCCTCTTTGAAAATTCTTATTTCAGCTTAGAAAAGAATTGCTTTCTTTGCCTATACAAATAAAAGAAAGGGAACCAAATATGTTAGGAAATCCAAACCACAGGAATAGGAACTTTTAGAGACTGAAAATGCCGAGTAGAGATCACATAATGTGTGATCTATTTATCTAGCTACACAGTCAAGGCCCTGCCCCTTATCAATGTTCTCACTACTATTGGTTCATGTCCCTCTAATCTTACTATATTATCCTAATGACCTCTTGCCTCCCTCAATGATACAAGTTCAGTAAGTAAATGTTTATCTTCCTCTTGGTTATGATTAATGACTCTTGGCATTGGAGTATGTTTATCCAGTAAGCAATAGAAAGCAATTTAAAGAAGAACCTCAGGCCCAAAATCAGTACACTGATTCTCCAGGCTACACTCTACTCTCTTCAGCTTTTCAGCATCATAGAACGTCTTAGTGACTAATAAAAAATGCATCTGACAAAATAGTTTAATCTCCAATATATTAAACTGGAAATATCAATGTAAATGCCAGATAAGCCCAGCAATTTTTTTCAACACTGATACTCATTTTTTTTCCTGAGATTTTGCTTTCCAATGTGTTCTCTATTGGAAAAATGGCTACCCTCCTTGGAAGCAGGAAAAACTTTAATATGGACTTAAAACATAGAATGCTGATTCTGTCAAACGTGTCTGGAAGGGATTCGGTAATATTAACCAAAAAAGTCACAAAAGAACTTATTAAAAGGGCTTACACTGTCTAAATTGTTACAATTTAAAATTAATAATGACATAAAAACTCATAATTAATACAAAGAAAAATAAATTCAGTTCTTAAAAGGTCATGGTTTCATATTAAAATCTGAAAGTGAAAAATTAACATAAGGTATATTATATTAATTACAATATAAAGGTAGGGAAGTTCTATGTTTATGCATGATTTTTTTTTATTAAGTGTATGTTTGTTTATAAACTACTAAGATATATTTGCTTCTAACAGAGTTAGTAGAGAATGATGGATGGGAATTCGGGGGGATGGGGTTGTTGCTTATGCAAATAATCCTAGAGGTGTTCATGATCATACCAAGAATAGGAGGGAAAATCCAGCTCCAAAGTCATTTGCAATATAAACGCAGCAAGAAAGTTCAACACTGCGTTCCAGGTAGATGAATCACCTACATGTTCTAAAGAGAGGATTTTGCCATGTAGAATCTATCTTTCATCTGGTATGAGAAAACATTTTAGGAACTATTCATTGGAATTAGATACAGATAAACACCTTGTCTTTTTAATAATCTTTCAGAACAGATGACACACTGAATTATATAATACTAAGAAAAATCAGAGTGCCCATACTTTGTAATGAAAAACTAAGTTAAAAACAGAATTTATATGTAAAAAATACACCAAACAAATTACTGATGTAACAAGTAAAGTTTACACATTTAAACAAAGCTTGAAGTAACAGCTTTGTTTTCATGCATAAACTTTGTTATGTCAATGGTTGATGTAACAAATTACACCAAATTGGTTGAATTTGCCTTTGGGGAATGAACTAGGACTAATGATCCAACAAAAATATCAATTGGTTGATGATGCAGAACCCGTAATCACCTTCAGCTTGAGAATTTATTGTACGTATTTTGGGTCTGTAAGTATTTAATAATCACAGTAAGGTACCAAAGTCAGTAATTTTATAAACATTGGGACATATAAAATAAGATAGAAATAATGATGACACGGTTTTGAGATTTTAAAATAGCTTTAAGCTTTCTGGTATCCTGTCTGACATGTAAAAATCTAGGAAGTTGCCACTCCATCCTAACAACAAGCCAAAAGCAGAACAAACTAAAATATCCACAGCTCTTCTTAGTTCTATAAGATACGTGAAGTCACAGAGCAAACTGCTGTCCACAGCATTGAAGGGACAGATAGACAGTACAGAGAATCACAATTTACCAGAGCGAAAATTCACAAGCAGCAACCTTTGTAGGAACCAAGGCTGGGGTAGAAAAATTTGAACTGTGATTGAACTGCAAGAGGCTGGGTGTGGACAAGTCTGAGAGATAAACATTGCAGGGTAAATGGTCACAGAAGGGTCTCCATGCTGGTGCGAATTTTACCTCTGGGAGCTAGACCACGTTCTCACAGTGAATATCAGAGAAAAATTCCCGTATGTTTCCAGCAAAAGGAGGGGTAAAGGGACCATTTTAAACTACAACAGACCATTCTGTTCTTTTCAACTAGGTCTGCCTTCAGGAGCAACTGTTTCCCGAGCCTAACCTGTTGGGGTTTTATCAGAGCATAACCTTCCTGGGGGATGGGAAACATACAGCTCTAGCCGGCTCTAGGCGTACAATCCAAAGCAGGGGAGGAGCACTGAGAAGCAAGTGTGAAATACATAGTCCAGAGCTACAGGCTCACTAAAAGACTGAAACTCACTTATAAGACAATAGGACATTTCCCCTTCCCCCACAACCTATCACCACATTACTAAAAACTTATTTAGAACAGTGTATTTTGCCTTGTACATCGTGTCTGGCTATAAAAAATGTTACAAGACATACTGCTATACCTTGGATATCTGTTCTCACCAAATTTCATATTGACATTTAAACCCCTATGTGGTAGTTGTGAAATGTGGGGCCTAATGGATGATGTCTGGGTTGGGGGGCTGGATCCCTTATGAATAGATTAACGCCCTCCCTTGGGGGTGAGTGAGTATACTCTATTAGTCCCTGTGAGAGCTGGTTGTTAAAAATCCTAGCACCTCTTCCCTTTCTTTTTGGCTTTCCCTCCTGCCATGTGATCTCTGTACACACCAGCACCCTTTTGACTCCTTTCATGAGTGGTAGCAGCCTTATGCCCTCACCACAAGTAGATGCTGGTGCTATGCTACTGGTACAGCCTGTGGAATCATGAACCAAATAAACATCTTTTCTTTATAAATTAGCCACTCTCAGGTTCTTTTTCTCAACACAAAATGGACAAAGACATATACTAAAAGGCAAAGAAACACAGTTTGAAGAAACAGAGCAACCTTCAAAACTAGATTCAGAAATGGCAGGGATGCTGGAATTATCAGACAAGAAATTTAAAACAACCATGATGAATATGCTAAGGTGTGTAATGGATAATGTCAACAGCATGTAAAAACAGATAGACAAAGTAAGCAGAGTGATAAAATTCTAAGAAAGAACCAAAGAGAAATGTCAGAGATTAAAAAAAAATACTGTAAGGAAATGAAAATTTTATTTTAGGAGCTTTCTTATTAGACTGGATATAGCTGAGAAACTAATATATGAGCTTGAAGATATCTCAATAGAAACCTCCAAAACTGAAGAGAAAATGAAAAAAACACTAAAAAAAAAAATACAGAGCCAAATATTCAAGAAATGTGGGACAATGATATAAGGTATAACATACACAAAATAGGAAAATAGAAGGAGAATAAAGGGAGAAAGAAACAGGAAGGATACTTAAAACAGTAATGACTGCAAATTATCTCCAAATGAATATCAGACTCCAAGCTCAGAGAACACAACTTAAGACAAATAGCAGAAAAACTACATCTGGGAACATCATTTTCAAACTGTAGAAAATTAAAGATGAAGAAAAAGTTATAAAAGAAGCTGGGGGTGGGGTGTGGTGGTGGGCGGAGGGGAAACCCCTTAACTATAGGGGAGTAAAAATTAGAATGATATCCAACTTCTCAGAAACCACGCAAGCAAGAAGACAGTGGAATGAAATATTTAAAACATTTGGAGAAAATAAAACCACTGACCTAGGATTCTGTAACCTTCAAAATTGTTTTTCAAAAGTGAGGAAGTACAGACTTTCAAAGACAGCCAAAACATGAGTGCGTTTCTCGCCAGTAGACCTGCTTCGTACAAAAAAGTTTTTTTTTAGTTAAAGAAAATTATATAGGTCAGAAACTCAGCTCTACACAGGGAAAGGAAGAACATCAGAGAAGAAATAAGTGGATGTAAAACTAACAATTTTTATCTTTCTTATTTTTAATTGATATAGTAAATAACAGGTAATCGTTCATTCAAAAAATTAATAGCAAAAATGTGTTAGATTTGTGTGCTCATGTTTATATGTATATACATTTATTTATTTTTTATGTTTATCTATGGGTGAAATGAATGTCAGCAATGAGACATTGCTGACCATGTTAGGGATGGTAGGGATTAGAATGATTTTGTCATTATAAGGTATTTGAACTACCTTTGAACTATGGTATAGTGATAGTTGAAAGTCGACTTGGATTAGTTGTAAATGTATATTGTAAACATTAGAACAAACAGTAAACAATTAAAAATAAAGAAGTAGTAAAATTGTTATAGTAAAAAAAGAAGAGAAAATTGAATCATATAAAATGCTGAATTAAAATCACAACAAGCATTAAAACAGTGAAAGACAAAAACAGGAAGAAAGAACAAGGGAAACAAATAGAAAATAGAAACAAATATGACAGGTATTAATTCTATATCAATAATCACTTTGTATGTGAACGGTCTACATATACCAATAAAAAGACAGATTTTCAGAGATGTCCAATGTCCAAAAACAAGACCTAACTATATGTTGCCTAGAAGAAACCTACCTTAATTATAAAGACACATATGATCAAAAGTAAATAGTTAGAGAGTAATAAACTATGTTAATAATAATCAAAAGAAAGCTATAGTAGATACTTTATAATTTCAGTCAGGACAAACTTCAAAGCAAGGAAGCTTGTTCAGGTACATTTATAATTGGTACAATTAAATGGTAATTCTCAGACAATGGTGAGAATGTAAATGGGTCATTTTTTTTGTGGAAGCATATTTGAAAACATTTATCCATAGCTTACATTTCATCTCTCTTAAAACCTTGGTGAGAAACTATTATTTTTTCCCCTAGTTTCACAGCGTCCTCTAGTGACAGAATCAGCTCTGTCCTTGAGTCTTTCAGCTCCATTTATCACGCAAATACTTTTCCTCCTGCCTGCCTTGTTATCAGAAATAACTTCAGATTTGCATTAGTGGCAGACTTCACAACGCCTTCTGTGAAAGTATCTTTTAATTTACATATTTCTCAACCTCGCCAGCACCTGTTTGTCAGGCCTCTGAACCCAAGCTTGCACATACACATCCAGATGGCATGAGGCAACTGAAGAACCACAAAAGAAGTGAAAATGACCAGTTCCTGCCTTAACTGATGACATTACCTTGTGAAATTCCTTCTCCTGGACAGTAAGTCTCAGAAGCTCCCCCACTGAGCACCTTGTGACCCCCGCCCCTGCCCACCAACGAACAAACCCCTTTGACTATAATTTTCCACTACCTACCCAAATCCTCTAAAACTGCACCACCCTTATCTCCCTTTGCTGATTCCTTTTTAGAACTTAGCCTGCCTGAACCAACGTGATTAAAAAGCTTTATTGCTCACACAAAGCCTGTTTGGTGGTCTCTTCACACAGACGTGCGTGACACTGTTATTCCTTGACTTTTTAATAAAGTATTGTATTTCCTTTATTACATAATTAAAATACAACTATATCACGCAACATTAAATATGGTTATTTCCCAAAGAAAAGTAAATCACACATACAATGCTTACTCTTTAGAAATCGCTGGGTTAAAGTAAGGGCCATTTGTATGAGAAAGCAGCACAGACTTCACAATAGCTTCTAAGAAACTACTGAGGTTTTGAATAGAACAATTAGAATTTATTTGTTTTTTAAAAAAGTTTATGCCCAAGAGTACATGTGTAGGTTTGTTATATAGGTAAACTCGTGTCCTGGGGTTTTGATGTACAGATTATTTTATCACCCAAGTACTAAGTATAGTACCCAGTAGTTATTTTTTCTGCTCCTCTCCCTCCTTTCAACCCCCATCCTCTGGCAGGCCCCAATGTCTGTTGTTCCCCTCATTGTGTGCATGTGTTCTCATCGTTTAGCTCCCACTCATAAGTGAGAACATGCAGTATTTGGTTTTCTGTTTCTGAGTTAGTTTGCTATGGATAATGGCTTCCAGCTCCATTCATGTCTGTGCAAAGGACATGATCTTGTTCTTTTTTATGGATGCATAGTATTCCATGGTGTATATGTTCCACATTTTCTTTATCCAATCTTCCATTGATGGGCGTGTTGGTTGATTCCATGTCTTTGCTAATGTAAATAGTGCTGCAAATAACTATTTACATCATATGTGTGCATTTTCCTTATGATAGAAAAAAATATATTTCTTTGGGTATCTACCCAGTAGTGGGATTTCTGGATGAAATGATAGTTCTGTTTTTCACTCTTTAAGGAATTTCCACACTGCTTTCCACAATATTTGAACAAATTTACACTTCCACCAATGTATAAGTGTTCTTTTTTTCTCCACAACTTAGCCAGCACCTATATTTTTAGACTTCTTAGTAATAGCCATCTGACTGGTGTGAGATGTTATCTCATCCTGGTTTTGATTTGCATTGCTCTAATTATCAGTAATATTGAGCTTTTCTGTTTTTTCAAGTGCTTATTGGACACATATATGTCTTCATTTGAAAAGTTTCTGTTCATGTGCTTTGCCCGCTTTTATGAAATTGTTTTTTCCTTGTAAATTTCTTTAAGCTCCTTATAGATGCTGGATATTAGTCCTTTGTCAAATGCGTAGTTTGAACATATTTTCTCCCATTCTGTAGGCTGTCTGTTTACTCTATTGATAGTATATTTTGCTATGCAAAAGCTTTTTAGTTAACTTAGATACAGTTTGTCAATTTTTGCTTTTATTGAAATTGCTTTTGGCATCTTTGTCATGATATATTTGCTAGTTTCTATGTCCAGAATGTTGTTGCCTGGGTTATCTTCCAGGGTTTTTACAGTTTTGGGTTTTACATTTTACATTGAAGTATTTAATCCATCTTGAGGTAATTTTGCATATGGTGCAAAGAAGGCATCCAATGTCAATCTTCTGCATATAGTTATCCAGTTATCCCAGCACGATTTTTTGCATAGGGTACCCTTTCTTCATTGCTTTTTTTGGTCAGCTTTATCAAAAATCAATTGATGGAAGTGTGCAGCCTTATTTTTAGGCTCTGTATTCTGTTCCATTGGTCTATGTGTCTGTTTTCGTACTGGTACCATGCTGTTTTATTTATTGTAGCCTTGTTATAGTTCAAAATCAGTAGCGTGATGCCTCCAGCTTTGTTCTTTATGCTTAGGATTGCCTTGGCTATTCGGGCTCCTTCTTGGTTCCATATGAATTTTAAAATAGTTTTTCTTGATCTGTGAAGAATGTATTGGTAGTTTGATAGAAATAACATTGAATCTGTAAATTGCTTTGGGCAGTGTTGCCATTTTAACAATATTGATTCTTCTTATCCATGTGGATGGAATGTTTTTCTATTTGTTTGTATCATTTCTGATTTCTTAAAGCATTATTTTATAATTCTCGTTATACAAATATTTTTACCTCCATTGTTAGCTATATTCCTAGGTATTTTATTTTATTTTTGTGGCAGTTGTGAATGGAAGTGTGTTCCTGATTTGCCTCTCACCTTGGCTGTTTTTGGTGTATTGGAATGCTAGTAATATTTGTACATTGATTTTGTTTCCTGAAACTTTGCCGAAGTTGTTGATTAGCCTGAAGGAGCTTTCATGATGACACTATAAGGTTTTATAGATACAGATTCACGTCATCTATAAACAGGGACAGTTTGACTGTCTCTTTTCCTTTCTGGATGTCCTTTATGTCCTTCTTTTGCCTGAGTGTTCTGGCTAGGACTTGCAGTACTATGTTGAATAGGGGTAGAGAGTACATCTTTGTATTGTGCTGGTTTTCAAGGCAAATGCTTCCAGCTTTTGCCAATTCAGTATAATGCTGGCTGTGAATTTGTCATAGATGGTTCTTACCATTTTGAGGTATGTTCCTTCGATACCTGGTTTATTGAGAGTTTTTAATATGAAGGGATGTTGAATTTTATAAAAAGCCTTCTCTGTATCTATTGAGATAATCCTGTGGTTTTTGTCTTTAATTGTGTTTATGTGATGAATCACATTTATCAATTTGCGTAGGTTGAACCATCCTTGCATCCCAGGAATAAAGTCTACTTGATCATGCTGGATTAACTTTTGGATGTCTTGTTGGATTCGGTTTGCTAGTAATATGTTGAGGATTTTTGCATCAGTGTTCTTCAAGGATATTGACCTGAACAGAACAATAATAAGCTCCAAAATTGAATCAGTAATAGGTATCCTACCTACCAAAAAAAAAAAAAAAAAAAGCCCTGGACAGACAGATTCATAGCCAAATTCTGGCAGATGTACAAAAAGCTGGTACCATTCCTACTGAAACTATTTCAAAAAATCGAGTAGGAGGAACTCCTCCCCAACTCATTCTATAAGGCCACCATCATCCTGATACCCAACCTAGCAGAGACGCAACAAAAAAGACACTATTTCTTTCGCTGCTGACCACTTAGCTTTCTCTGTATGTCTCAGTTTTTTTCCAGATGGAGACACCAAACCTAATAGTGGATAAAATACCTTTAAACACACAGGCATATTAACAACTCACCCCCTAAATCTAATGTCTAACATTTTCTCCACAAAACTAGATGAACATCAGAAAACCTGGGTGCATTGTAGGCTGTTTGCAATTCAGTATTCGATTTCTTTCAGGATTGGAGAGAGAAATATCAGTTTTTAAAATTGTTAATTCTTTGTCTCTACATAAAATTGCTGGTTTTTTAATGCCTTAAGTTTTTGTTTTAAGACGATTCCTTCTGTCAGATATTTCTGCATAAATTGAATGCTGGATTTGTGGAAGAAGGGAGTCATTTTAAAACTTCCAAATAGAAGTAAAACTGAATCCTCTCCGCCCTGCTCTCACTCTTCCAGGTTCTAGTTCCCAGAATTCCTTGCATTTGCAGTTTAACTTCCAAGGATGTTTCTGTACCTTCGTTGTGTGCCCCTTGGACCC
This sequence comes from Colobus angolensis palliatus, assembly GCF_000951035.1. Classification (NCBI taxonomy): domain Eukaryota; kingdom Metazoa; phylum Chordata; class Mammalia; order Primates; family Cercopithecidae; genus Colobus; species Colobus angolensis. The sequence continues at coordinate 14,480,853 of NW_012115155.1, read as the reverse complement.
ATCCTTTACTGAGCGGCCAGAGTAACCTATTTCAAGTGTCAAGAATCATACCACTCCTTTGCAGAAGACTCTGCAGATGTGTTTTACCACCTGCACACAAAATTGCTAACGCAAATTTTTAACTCTACTTTAAACTGCTCCCTGTCTAGCTCTGGCTTCATAATCTTATTACCCTATGCCTTACACTAAACATTCAACCCACTACTGAGCCATTTTTATTCCTCACTTACAATGCAATGAAAGCCATTGTACTTGCTTCTCAGGGTTGTTAGGAAATGATGTATCTAAAGAGCTTAGTGTGTGCCTCAAGGAAAGCCCTCAATACAGTTAGCTTTTGAAAAGTAATTTTATAATGTTAATTCCACACATGACTTTTCTCATTATTTCCTCCCCTTGGGTACCCTTCTACCTCCCCAGTTCCATTCTCTTCTGATTATCTTTTATTAATCTTGTGAACTCTGGTAACTTTTTCCTCAAAATACATCTCGCTGGTCATCTCTTCCAGGAATAAGCGGCTTGCCTCCTCATGTCACTCCAGGCTCCTTTTTATCATTACAAAATAGTTACTCTTGTTTAATTCTTTCTTTTCCATCTGTTTTTCCCATTCCTCTCAATTTGTCCTGAGGAAAAAAATGAGGACTTACTCATTTTTTTTTTTTTTTTGCATTCTTAGAATTTAGCATAAAAACAGCAGCTAATAGAACTCATTTCTTTAAAAAAGGTAAGATACAAGAATGCTAAAGAAAAATGCAAAGTCTGCACAAAGAAAAACTGAAAATTATTTCACAATATTAACTGATCACATTATATTGATTGTTATGAATTTAGGATTTTTTTGTGAATAAGTGTCTGTTCTGAAGCAGTGCAGGAAAAAATGTCATGACCAAATATTGTAGTATCTTTTACACTGACATACTTAAGGTTTGAGGTCTTACGCAATATTACTTGCTGTTAAGCAAATTAGAGTATAAGGAAGAAATAAATTTAAAAATTTCACAGAAAATTTTCTACTGAATAAAAAGATTCAGATAACTATCGTCTAAATTTTTTAAAAATATTAATAATGATAAGCGTTTTTACATCAAGTAATAGAAAAGCTCATTTAATCTCTGAAATATATTTAAAACTCATAAATAGAAAAGTATTGAAGCATATTTCTGACTTAGCCTCATCTGATTGCTTGACTTGCTACTGTAGTAAATTGGATATTGGTTAACTGCATAGTTTATCAATCTGCAAACTGCATTGAAGTCCAGATGCTCTTTGGAATGTAATCATTCTAGATAATTACTGTTGCAGTTTTCATTTCAATTTTTGATCACGTCACAGTAATACAATATTTTCTCATTACATTTCACTATAGATCATACCCTGACATTATTTTCTAAACTTGCTTACCAAACGCTTCTTTTGTGAAATTTTCTCAGCAAAGTGTACATCTAGTTAAAGTGCGATTCTGAAACCTTTAAACTAGATGGCATTCCTCCTCATCAGAAGGTCTTTCTAAGCCATTAAAATAAATCTAGGTCAATGGGATTGAAAAAAAATTAAACAAACAACTTGCAGAATAGTATTCTATAAAATTGACCTTTAAATGTTCTTTTATCAAAGAAAAATTATTTATCTATTAAATATATACTTATAATATTTTCTTTCCATAAGGATAATATAGATGACTTTTTTCAGCAGTAGAAAACATGATGTATTTCTTGAAAAATATGAAGTGTCACCTTGTAAATATAGGTAGCCAGTCAAAAATTTTTTAAATGCCATTTAAAAAATAGCAATGTGTTAAATACTATGTACCTGAGTTTCAAATGGTGTTGCCACTAAATGTACCTTTTGACATTATAACAATTGAAAATACTCACATTAACAAACACATTTTTAAAGTAAAAAAAACTATTCAATTCTCAACAGTTATCAAAAATTATTTAAAAATTTACATAAATTTGGGCCGGGCGCGATGGCTCATGCCTGCAATCCCAGCACTTTGGGAGGCCGAGACGGGTGGACCACAAGTTCAGCAGATTGAGACCTTCCTGGCTAACACGGTGAAACCCCATCTCTACTAAAAATATTAAAAAAATTAGCCGGGCTTGATGATGGGCGCCTGTAGTCCCAGCTACCCAGGAGGCTGAGACAGAAGAATGGCGTGAATCCTGGAAGTGGAGTTTGCAGTGAGTCGAGATTGTGCCACTGCACTCCAGGCTGGGCGACAGAGCGAGACTCCATCTCAAAACAAAACAAAACAAAACAAACAAACAAAAAAAAAATTTTATATAAAATTAACATCTATAAGAAATGTGCATTTTATTTTTGAAGAACACATTAAATCAGGTATTACAAAGGATAAAATTGCCAAGTTAGAAATATAAAATATCTGGAAGGCAAAAACAATGTTAAAATATGTATTTTTGGTCCAAAGGTATATACATTTGCCACCTAATTGGCTTTAATTTTCCCACTCATATTTTCTCATGGTATCTTAATTTTGCTCAGGCATGCTCCCCTGACTATGCTGCCCATTTACTTCAAGGAATGTTAATCTTCCTTCAAATCTAAAAGTCCATCCGGATTCACTTAGATCACTCAATACGTCTAATTATCAGTCCCACAGTTAGTTAGCAATAGTCTAGTCTAGTCCAAGCTGAATTTAAATATTTTACTTAGAATGCTGGGACAAAGATACTCTCCCTTTCTCTGGACAGCAAAGAAGAGAATGTGATCCCTGGAACTCCTGCAACCATTTTGCTACCATGAGAAAAGCCATCTGGAGCAAAAGGTGACACATACAAGAGAGAATGCCTCAGAGAATTAGTAGAAATCCGATAAAACCCTAGTTGAAATCCACCCTGCCTCTGAACTTATTTTTGTTATTTGAATGAATAAGCTTTCTGTATTAGTTTGCTAAGGTTGCTGTAACAAAGTACCACAAACTGAGTTGCTTATAGGACACATATTGCTTCATGGTTCTGGAGGCTAAAAGTTTGAGATCAAGGTGCCAGCAAGGCTATTTTGTTCTGAAGTCTGTGAGAAAGAATCTGTTCCATGCCTCTCCTGTGGCTTCTAGCGATTTTCTGGCAGTCTTTGGTGTTCTTAGGCTTGAAGAAGCATTATCTCAATCTATGCCTTTTTCTTCACTTGGGATTATCCTTGCATGTGTGTCTCGGTGTCCACATTTCCACCTTTCATAAGGACACTAGTCATATTGAATAAGGGGCCCACCTTACTCTAGTATAACCTCATCTACATTTAAATAATTATAATTGCAATGGCTGTTCTGTAGCTTCTAGTGGTTTTCTGGCAATCTTTGGTGTTACTAGGCTTACATAAGCCTGGATTCTCTCTGCCGTGAAAAATTACCACAATGACAAGTTGATGGGTGCTAACGAGTTAATGGGTGCAGCACACCAACATGGCACAAGTATACATATGTAACAAACCTGCACATTGTGCACATGTTCCCTAGAATTTAAAGTATAATAAAAAAGAAAAAAAGAAAAATTACCACAAATTGATGCGCTGATTTGAAGAATCCATTCCATGTTTTTCTCCCAGCTTCCAGTTGCCCCTGGCAATCCTTGCGTTCCTTGGTTTGTGGCTGCCCTCCAATCTCTGCCTTCACCTTCACAGGCCCTTTCCCTCTGTGTGACTCTGTGTTTTCTCTCTTTCTATTATTATTATAATGAGCTATATTATTGATTTATCATTGGATTTAGGGCCTACCCTAATTCAGGGTGATCTTATTTGGAGATCTTCACCTTACTTACGTAGACAAAGATCATCAATCCAAATAAGGTCACATTCTGAGTAAATGTGGTCACACATCCAACCCACTGCTGTCATCATACAAAGGTATGAGTTGGGGAAGCCACACTAAATATAGAAAAGATTTTCTCACATGTACTGGTCAGAAATATTCATGTGTCTCTAGATATAAGGTGACTGAGAAATGGACCCTGCTAATGGTTGCATATAACCACAAAATATATAATAAATATATAATATCTATATAATATAATATAATATATGATATAATATAATATAATATATAATATCCCAAATTTTGAATTTGGGATATTTTATAATATATAATATCCCATATTTTGAATTTGGGCTTGCAAAATCTAAAGTATTCTCCAGTCCTTTATGGAAAAGTTTGCCAACGCCTGCTGTAAAAGATTTCTAGTTCAAAAGTGCCCTCTTCTGTCAATATATCAAAACATATTCTCTTTAACAAAAATGTTTTTGGGGTGGGGGTGTGTCACATAGAGTGAAATTGTGCATTAATTTCCTAGGGTTGTAGTAACAAATTCCACAAAATTAACGCAGTAACAAAGTGCCTTATTAATTCCCTTAGGTTGCAGTAACTCTAGGAATTCACCACAAATTTAATGACTTAAAGCAACAGAAATTTATAAAGTCACAGTTCTGGAATCTAGAAGTCTCAAATCAAGCTGGCACAGGGCCATGTTGCCTCTGAAGGCTCTCGGAAAGAATAGACTCTCTCTTGCTTCTGGTTGCTCTTGGCTATCAGTGTTCCTTGGCTTGTAGCTGCATTCCTCCAATCTCTGCCTCTGGCACCACATGGCCTTCTTCCCTGCATCTCCCTGTATCTTTAACTTTTCTTACAAACACCAGTCCTGAAGTTAGGGCCCACTCAAAATGCTATATGATTCTATCTCAATACCCTTAACTAATTACATCTGAAAAAAACTCTCTTTTCATATAGGGGTACCTTCTTATGTTGAACAAATAAAGTCCCCATTCAAATAAGGGGACATGAATTCAGGCTGGGGTCACTATTCAACACACTACAGTTTGGATGCCATAAATGTGTATATGTGCGTGTGTATGTGTGTTTTTTTTAATAAGACAACAAAAATATCCTCCTTACATCTTTTCTAAACCATATCACCAAAGGATAATCCTCTCTCCTATTTACCCTCTTTTGCCCTTAAAAGTCCTGTTTTCTTTTTCATTTTTCACTAGGCTGTTTTCTTAAATTAAGTAATTACTTTTAAGACTTTCCTTGTATCTACTATTGGGACATATCGGGTCATGTTTTCATTGCGTTTTTACTGTGATAACCTTTTTTTTGTTGTTTTCTTCTGGGAATGAGATTTTATTTCTGTCTTATTTTTTTTCCACACAATGTCTCATACCCACTTGACTCTCTGGACTTACTTGTGTTGCTGGAGCTTGAGGAATTATAATTCCTTTTCTAATCACAAGTAATTTTAAATTTAGACTTCAATTAATTACCATTCCCTTGGCTATTTTCTCCAAGGTCTGACTTTTAAGTAGAAATTATGATACTCCCTTTTTGATCATAAACTATAGTTTATTTTAAAGTTACTATATTTAGAGACTTTCTCAGGTGGACAACTAGAAATAATCTTATTTTTTTGGTTAAATCCTTTGTTAAATTATAGCCAGATGAGATAATATGTTACATAACAGTTCCCTTTCATCATGCAGGAATTCTATTAATTAATTAATTACATTTAATTAATGAATGGATGCAGAGAAAAGGTGACGAACAGATGTCTATGATGTTGTGGATATAAAAACAACATCTTCTGGTATAAAAACTGGGGAAAACTTATGCAGATACTTCTAAAACAAACCTGTTTTCCTATTAGCTTAATCACAAAGTTTTGACTATGCTTTATTGTGGTAGTTAGTATATTTTATTATCATTAATAAAATTCAAAGTAGTTTAACAATAACATGTTTAAAAAATATAAACATTGACTGCCTTAATTGAAGAAAATCTAGAGTAAAGTCTTACTTCAGACATAACTGAATCCAGGTAAAATGGTGAAGTCAGACTTTTCATACCTTTCCTTAAATTTTAGAATTCTCGTGACGCATGGTAGCAACATAGGAAGAAAATACTTTCCAGCCAATGTCCGTGAAAACATATAAAAATAATTCCAATTGGCTTGTCTGGATTCATTTGCCCATTTTCAATCAATATCTTCATGCAAAAAGAGAAGGAGCAACATGACTGACCAAGTCTAGATTATGTGTTTGCTACTTGGCTTGGAGAGATAATATTGGTATGGGGAGATGGCATTGGTCCTAATTAAAAGTCTTTAACAAAGTAAAATGAATATGGAACTGAGGCGATATAAATGGTTTCCCAAAGAAAGGAATGTCAAGGTATTCTACTTCCCTCTACCCTTTAACTCTATACCCAAATATTAACATTGATTTTATATTGTTTGATGTTGTCACAAGTTAGCATGCATTACTTTTCAATAATAAAAATATAGAAATTATCATTTTGAAAATGCAGATTTTGAAATTAGATGAAAAATTAAAATATAGTAATCATGCTTTCATTTCTTTTTTGACCATGTTCAGAAGTTCATTCACTGGCATAGTGCATTCCATGATTACATTGTTCTCACCCTATCAATTCCTTGAAATGCAACTCAGAGGAAGAATATCTGTTTTCTATGAATGAGGTGGCATATGAGCTGATGCATCATATCAAAGGATCTCAAAATCGAATCTTTCCGGGAACAGATTTATACAATCCTGCTGACTTTGTCTCTGCCATGCTCATCTTGTTTATTAAGACAGCCACTACTGTCTTCTTTTTGCATGAAGTCAATTAGAGAAGAATTAGCCAAGTTCATCATTGGCTAAATCCATGTGCAGCCTTGAAAATTGCGAATTCCACTATTATCTCTTTTAAAACCATAGATAGTTTGAGAATCAGGTAATCTCTAAGAGTTAGAAGAATAAAAGTGCAACTGCAATTATAATTTTATTTTGACTGAGATGTATGAAAGTTAAGAGGAAACAAAGGCTAAGAGTTTAAATCGCTGGAAGGGAGAAAATGTCACAGTATGAAAAATACCTATCTAATATCAACATTTTTCACTTTACATTTTGATATGGTTTGGCTCTCTGTCCCCATCCAGATCTCGTGTTGAGTTGTAAACCTCAATGTTGGAGGAAAGGCTTGGTGGGAAGTGATTGAATAATAGGCGTGGACTTCCTGCTTGCTGTTCTCATGATAGTGAGTGAGTTCTCACAAGGTCTGGTTGTTTAAAAGTGTGTAGCACTTCCCCCTTTTCTCTCTCCCTCCGGCTGGCCATGTGCATATATGCCTGCTTCCCCTTTGCCTTCTGCCATGATTGTAAGTTTTCTGAGGCCTTCCAGAAGCAGAAGCCTGTACAGTCTGCAGAATCATTGGCTTAGTTAAATCTTTATCCTGTATATACTACCCAGTCTCAGGTCTGTCTTTATGACAGTGTGAGAATGGAAATATCAAAAATCAGTACCAGAGAATGGGGGGATTGCTATAAAGATACCTGAAAATGTGGAAATTACTTTGGAACTGGGTAACGGGCAGAGGTTGGAACAGTTTTGTCAGAGGCATTTGAACCAGAGTGACTCCATCTTGAACAGGCATTGGGTAAAATAAGACTAAGACCTATTGGGCTTCATTCACAGTAAGTTAAAGCATTCTTAATCACAGGATGAGATAGGAAGTTGGCACAAGATACATGTCATAAAGATCTTGCTGATAAAACAGTTTGAAGTAAAGGAGCTGGCTAAAACAAACCAAAATCAAGATAGTGACAAGAGTTACCTCTGGTTATCCTCAATGTAACACTTCCAGCGGCACCATGACAGTTTACAAATGCCATGACAATATCAGGAAATTACCCTATATGGTCTGAAAAGGGGAGGTATGAATAATCTACCCCTTGTTTAGCATATAATCAAGAAAGAACCATACAAATGGGCAACCAGCAGTCCTCAGGGATGCTCTGCCCATGGAGTAGCCATTCTTTTATTCCTTTACTTTCTACAGATTCACTGGAAATTCTTTCTTTTGTAAGGTCAAGGAACCCTCTTTAGGGTTCTGAATCAGGATCTTTTTCAGTAAGTTTGGAGAATTCAGATGAAGGCAAGAAGATGAGAAAAAGGTTGGAACTTCCTAGAGAATTGCTAAATTGTTGTGACCAAAATGCTAATAATGATATGAACAATGATGTCTAGGCTGACATGGTCTCAGATGGAGATGAGAAACTTATTGAGAACTAGAGTCAAGGTCACTCTTGATATGCTTTAGCAAAGAGACTGGCGACAATGTGCCTGTGCTCTGGAGATCTGTAGAACTTTAAACTTGAGAGTGACAATTTAGAGTATCTGGTGGAAGAAATTTCTAAACAGTAAAGCTCTCAAGATACAGCTTGGCTGCTTCTGACAGCATGTGGTCACATGCGTACACAAAAGATAATATGAAACTGGCACTTATTGCTTAAAAGGGAAGCAGAGCATAAAAGTTTAGAAAATTTGCAGCCTGATTATGTGGTAGAAAAGAAAAATCCATTTTCTGGGAAGGAATTCAAGCTGACTGCAGAAATTTGCATGAGTAAAGAAGAGCCAGATGATAATGGCCAAGACAATGGAGGTAATGCTTCCAAGGCATTTCAGAGACTTGGCAGAAGCCACTCCCATTATAGGCCTGGAGGCCTAGGATGAAAGAATGTTTTTGTGGGCTGGGCCCAGGGCCCTGCTGCCCTGAGCAACCTTGTGATGCTGCTCCCTGCATCCCAGCTGCTCCAGCTCCAACCATGGCTAAAAGGGCCCTAGATAAGTCACAGGCCACTGCTCCAGGGGGTGAAAGCAGGAAGCCTGGTGGCTTCCATGTGGTTTTAAGCCTGCAAGTGCACAGAGGACAAGAATTGAGGTTTGGAGCTTCCACTTAGGTTTCAGCCTGGATGTCCAGACAGCAGTCTGCTGCAGGGGCAGAGCCCCCATGGAGAACTTCTACTAAAGCAGTGCAGAGAGGAAACAGGGAGTTGGAGCCCCCACACAGAGTCCCTACTGGTGCACTGCCTAGTGGAGCTATAAGAAGAGGTCCACTTGCTCTAGACCCCAGATTAGTAGGTCCACTGACAGCTTGCAGTGAGTGCCTGAAAAAGTCACAGACAATCAATACCAACCCATGAAAGTAGCTGAGAGGCTGTACCTTGCAGAGTCACAGGGGCTGAGCTACCCAAGGCCTTGGGAGCCCACTCCTTGTGTTATTGTGGCCTGGATATGAGACATGGAGTCAAATGTTATTTTTCTGGAGCATTAAGATTTAATGACTGCCCTGCTAGGTTTCAGAATTGCATGGACCTGTAGCCCTTTTGTTTTGGCCAATTGTTTCCTCTTGAAATAGGAGCACTCGCCCATTGCCTATATCCCCTTTGTATTTCGGAAGTAACTAGATTGTTTTTTATTTTAGAGGTTCATAGGTGGAAGGAGCTTGCCTTGTCTCAGATGTTACTTTGGACTTGGACTTTTGAGTTAATGCTGGAATGAGTTAAGACTTTGGGAGACTGTTGAGAAAGCATGACTGTATTTTGAAATGTGAGAAGAAGATGAGATTTGGGGAGGACCAGGGACAGAATGATATGGTATGGCTCTGTGTTCCCATGCAAATCTCATGTTAAATAGTAATCTTCAATGTTGGAAGAGAGGCCTGGTGGGAGGTAATTGGATCATGGGGGTGGACTTTCCCCTTGCTGTTTGACACACAATTAAACCTATTTTCTGTATAAATTATACACTCTCAGATATGTCTTTATAGCAGTGTGAGAATGGGCTAATATACATTTGTTGCTCAGAGTGAAGCAAAGTAATTTCTCTGGTGCAGGGGCCATATTTACTCATATGACTAAATGAGTAAGATATATGTGTGATTGCAAACATTTAAAGCTGTGATGAACTTATTGATCCATTAGTTATCCAAGAGGCATAATTGAAGCAACACATATATTTGTAACTTTTAACCTACTCTTCTCAAGTTTTTATCTTGAGCATTTCCCAATATCCTTAATATGCTTGTCAAAATATTTTTAATTGTTAAATTTTTGCTGAATGGCATTACCATTATTGACTTAACCAGCTTCATATTTTATGAATGTTTTCAGGTTTCACAAACACTCCCCAAAATCAAACCTTCTGCCTTACTTAGACATATTTTCAAAAATTATATTTTAAGAAATGTAAGGTTATTAACATTTTAAATTGTTGATGCATAATCCTGTTGCTCAAAAACTATAGCAACAACTTTTTCTATCTTAAATATTAAATTACATACTAAAGCTATTCATCATTATTTAACAAATATTTTTAGTTTTTTATTTGTATTTTGATTCAACTTACTTATTTTCTCACCAGGACATAAATGTTTAATCTCTGTAAATAAATTAATTTCTTTGCATAGTATTTTCTTAAAGTACTTCCTTAGATATAAAATAATAATGTTTATAATGTATATATCCATGTGCAAAAACATAAGCCAAAATAAAATGCCAAAATCTCAAATATAGTAAATTTATTTTTGAGAATTAATTGATATTCTAAGAAGTTTATTATTGATATTCTAAGAAGTTTATTACCTATCTAGCTGCTAGACATTTTCTTCTATTATATGAGAAATTTATTTGTAGTGTATACTGTTGTTTAGTTTTTGTCTTGTTTTATTTTGCTATAAAATATTGATTAAATTTGAACAAGAATTGGGAATATTCATTTTTGATATGATTTGATATTAAAATAATAATATCCATTATGCATACTTAAATATAAACACTCCCCCAAATTATAAATCCAAACTGATCATTACCAAAATATCATGTCAAAATACCAACAAATAAACTAATAAACAAAATAAACTCCTTTTATTTGCTGGTATGAAAGAGGAGGACAAGAAGAAGATAGAAAAAAATGAACCATTCCTGCTACTATCTTAGGGGTAAGAAAAAACAGTTTGAGTAATAAAAACATTGCAAAAGCCAAATTCCTCATTTTAGCAATATGTATAACAACATAAATGTTTTAGGTATTAGAAAACATCATGCCGAATTATGTATTTATCTAAATAAAAGAAAAAATGAAAGAGAAGAAAAAAGGAAGGAGAAAAAGAAGGAAAGAGAAAGAAAGAAGTGAAGAGAGAAAGAAAAGATTAATTTAAAAGGCATGAACATGAAACAAAAAAGTTATTGTAAGTAAAAACATCAGGTTTCAAGGACTGACTCATATTAATGTAAATATCTATTTTACTATCCTACAATAAGGTCTTACATTATTCTAGTCCAGATGTTTGCATTGTATTAAATATTGTTGCTATATCTCATTTGGATCACAAAAATAAATTATCTGTCATCACCAAAGCTGAAAATTAGTGCTAAATTTCTGTACTATTAAAGGACTACGAAGTGTTTCACTTTTCTAATCTTAGAAAATATAGTTTAAACAAGAAAATTAGCTAATTACTAAGGCTAGAAAAATCAGTTACTTAAAGTCTGAATGATGTATTAGTTTGTTAGGCTGCCATAACAAAATATCACAGACTGGATGACTTAAACAACGAACATTTATTTATTTATTTATTTATTTTTATTTTTTATTTATTTATTTATTTATTTTTGAGACAGAGTCTTGCTCTGTCGCCCGGGCTGGAGTGCGGTGGCCGGATCTCAGCTCACTGCAAGCTCCGCCTCCCGGGTTTACGCCCTTCTCCTGCCTCAGCCTCCCGAGTAGCTGGGACTACAGCAAACATTTATTTTCTATAGTATAGAAGTCCAAGACCAAGTTGTGAGCAGGGGGATTCTCCTCTAAGGCTTCTCTCTTTTGCTCACAGATCGCTACCTTTTTGTTGTGTCCTCATGTGGCCTTTCCTCTGTGCACCCATATCCCTGGTGTCTCCTTGTCCAAATTTCCTCTTCTTATAAAGACTACTTTGCTGAACCTCATCTTAACTTAATCACCTTTCTAAATGCCCTATCTCCAAATGCAGTCACATTCTGAGTATGGGGGTTATGGCTTCAACATATGAATTTTGGAGGGACACAATTCAGCCTATCCCATATGGGAATCTCAATTCCTGTGGTCTATAGCTATATTATTTAAGTTTGTTTTCACCTAATAATAAAAGTAAAATTGCATTTAAAGCATACAGTTTCTTTTTAACAAACTCTAACTTGTCTTTGCTTATTTACAACCTTTAAAATGCATTGTAAGTTATAGAGTAGTCAAATAATCTAGAAGCGTACAACTCAGGAATATGTGTCATTAAAATGTTGCTGCTTATCTTTCAGAGGTTTATATAAGATAGCACTTTTGTAATAAACAAAATTAAGATCATACTCTATGTAGTGCTTTAAAATATAAACAGTTTTTATCACTTAACATTACATTGGGTACATTTTATACAAAAGCTCATACAATAGCAAAACATGATTTATAAATATATATGTCACCTATATTTCATAGTTTATTTTATCTTTTCTCCTTTTTATTGATGATAGGAATTTTTACATGTATATTTTTCAGTAAAACTATGATAAACAAATTTCTATATAAAATTTTTATGTGCCTATAATTTCAAGTTAATAAATTCTGAGAAGGCGGGCATCCACCTAGAATTTTAATCACATTGCCAACTTTAAAAGCAGGAGTGCAGTGTAGTGGAATGAACATGGGTTTTGCAGATGATGACAACTTGATTTACTAAGCTCTCCTTCTTACCTATGCGATGTTTTACAAGATTCTTAGGCCTCAGTGTCCCCATCTGTAAATTGGGGAATATTTTATTCTCCATTTTAGGGAGGAAGATTAGGATTAATGTGAGAAAAAGAAACAACACACACAATAAGAATTTAATAAACACAGCTAGTATACAGTTCACTACAAAAGCACAAGAAAATTACATGCTCAAAATAGCCCCATCAGGTACCAATGTGTCTTCGTAACTCCTGATTAGATCTGTTGAGTGCCTGACATTTCTGTATTTGCCTCAGCATAACAGAGCACACACTTGAATTCTTCCCTGTACCCCATCAGTGATCCATGAACTGGTATTTGTTTATGCTAACGTATCCACACTTTTCGTTCTAATTTACCATGTTGTCATAAAATTTCCAGAGAGAACTGTATCAGATGCTCACACCTTTTCCAGTCTTTTCTAAAACCTGTATGCATCTAATTACCCTTCTCTCTACCCAACTTAGACCCACATTGCCCTCATGTATCAGTTTTTTACTAGCTGACCTTGTTGGAAGAACATATGCCATTTTGTACTTACTCTCTGAAACGTGTTTCACTCTCGATCTTCCTTTACTAATAGTCTTCACCCTCCTTGTTACTATTAACTACAGGAAATTCTCCATTCCTTTCCATATTCAGTTATCTTTCCTTCAATATCAACCAAGCTGTTCAGTCAATATGCAGCACTGACCTCTGGAAATTAGTTCTGACAATATCAGGTCAGTAAATGGTCCCTCTGCACACCAGCAACATAAACAATTGCCATAAATGTATACATATTAACAAACCTGCACGTTGTGCACATGTACCCTGGAACATAAAGTATAACAATAATAAAAAAAGAGTGATCTAAAGGGAAGAGAAATATCTCAAAATGAACTTCCCTTTCCCTATAGATTGTCTCAGAATGTTCAGATCATTATGGGTTCAGAAACTCAATGGATTTTAAATAATTCAAGAGCAAAATAAATAGAGGCAAATTGTGTCTTTTAAAAAACATGTTAATTTGGCTAAGATGGATCTACTTTCCTCAATATCCCTTCTGGATTAGGGATGGCCAACAGAGTCATTTGCTTGAGTTGTAAAGGGTAGAAGTGAAGTGACAGACATCACTTTGGGAAGGTTAATTTCAGTGAGACTATGTAAAGTGTCTTGTGAGTTCCAGCTTGTGCTAGCTCACCCCACTTCATGTTCAGCTCTTATTCCTGACTTCTGGCTCTGTGGACCAGCAACAATTCCAAGCTTACCACCAGATGTAGAGGCTACAGCCTTCCACGGTATTCCCCATCAGTTCTCCTCCGTGGTCACACACAGCAGCTGGACCCTCACGTGTTACCAGACTTCTCTGCAAGTTGTGTCTTTTCCACCGCAGTACTGTTTAGGAAGACTGGTCAGGACATTTCCCTGATCCTCCAATTGCCCTTGGGGCCCCGACTTCCTAGACTCCTCTCTCAACTATGTTGTGTCTAGTCTCTGTCATAAGTTCTTACTCTGTAATATTTATAAGAGCTCTGTTTCCCCGATCAAATACGAATACAGACATTTTCTATTTTTCTTTATTTACCATTTACAACTAGCTACTATTCATTTGTTTTATTCATGATTCCAAAGATTACAGCCTTTTATAATTAATCACTATGGACACATACAAAGGGCATGTTATTGGTAGTAGAATAGTAAGCATTAGGTTGTTAATCTTGATTTTTTAAGAGTAATGCCTATACAGTATAGCCAGTTTATATTAAGAAAACAGTCAGGCCTTATATACTTGTGCAAAGTACTTAAGAAATAACTGGAAATATCATCAAACATTTTGAATATTTCTAATATTTCACATTAAAATAATAAATTGAGTAGAGAGGTGAAGAGTATGACTTTGGAATCAAATATACCTCATTTAAATCTCATCTTCATTTACTATTTAGGTAATTTGTCTATTTATTTAATTGCATAATATGTCAGTTACCTCACATGTAAAATTTACTTCATGGAATTAGATTTCTGTAATGCATTTATCAAAATCCCTGGACTATACTAAGTAATTTTATTATAAAGTGACTATCATTAACTAACATTCTATATTAATCATGTCACATACATCATCTTTAATTAACAGTACTCCATGTGGCAGTTTTTATAATCTTTATTTTCCATACAGGAAGATTGATGTTTAGGGCCTCTTCCATACAGACTGAATATCTGTACTAATTCATAAATATGTATTTTAGAAAAAGCCTCTCTTGTACCTATAGAGCAAAAATCAAGAAATAAATAATAATTTTTATTCACTAGACTAACCAAGGAGTGTAGAGACATGAATAAACCAAAGAGGGAGGTGATCCAAAATTATATCTACCTAATGTTCAAGCATGAATCACCTGCAGCTTCCTTCAGCAGATTTGCTTCCTGATTCAAAACAGTGAAATTGTTTTATACCATGTCAGTCAACACAACTAGTGCACAACCCTCAGTTACTTCTGAAAAATGTTAGAAAACAGAAGGAAGCTGAACTTAAATTCAAAACTGTACAACAATAATCCTCAATGCGCATAATTTTCCTAAAGACACTCAGAAATTAATAGACTTTAGAAAATACACTGGCTTCTGCGGAATGAGCATAGCCACAAGAAATTATCATGAGTTTCCAGTTCCAACCTAATCTTTGTACACGTTTTAAGACACATTAGGACTAGTTAAAAAACAAGTTTGCTTGTTGTTTTAAATACTATTTTGGGACAAATCATAATTGACAAAGTATAATTGCATACGTTTATGTCATTATATTTTGCAATTGCATATGGTTAAGCAATTATTACAATGTAATAATATAATATATGCAAACAATGTATAATGATTAGATCAAGCTAATTAGCATATCAATCAAATTGCTTACCTACTATTTTTTATGGTAAAACATTCAAAATTTATTCTTTTAAATATTTTGAAATGTACAATACATTTTTATTAACTATAGTCACCCTGCTATGCAATAGATCCCAGAACGCATTCGTCTTCTCTGAAACTTTGTACCTTTGAATGACAATGCCCCATTCCCTCCATCCCCATTAACCCAGCCTCTGGTAACAATCATCCTACTCTCTACATCTATTAGTTCAACTTTTTTAGATTCCACATATGAGATAATATGGTATTTACAGCTTAGTTTTGTCATCTGTAAAATGAGAACTATAAATCCTAACTTACTGGAATATTGTAAATATTAAAATGAAATAATATAAAGAAATAGAGTTTCATGATATATGGGCAAAAGATGTAAATAGATACTTCACCAAATAAAATAAATAGATGCGAAAAGCCATGAAAATATGCTTAATATCAGTATTCATTAGAGAAATTTAGCTTAAGATTGTTATGAGTCACCCCTACCCACCTATCATAATGGCTACAAACCAAACAAAACAGTCCAAGTGAAACAAATATGCTTATACCACATGCTGGAGAGCATGGAGGGCAACCAGAATCCTTATACAGCAGGACTTGGATAATGCTACACAGCTGCTTTGGAGAAAGTTTGCATAAAATTTAAATATACACTTATCCTATGACCTAGCAACCTCACTTCCAGGTATTTATTCAAGGGAAATTAAAAAATATGTTCACAGCAAAAGAAACTACCATCAGAGTGAACAGGCAACCTACAGAATGGGAGAAAATTTTTGCAATCTACTCGTCTGACAAAGGGCTAATATCC